>NC_091396.1:68875532-69182261 GCF_032191515.1 Phaenicophaeus curvirostris | reverse complement strand
GGAATGGGAGGCTTAAGCTAAATGAAACCCCTGTGTGGATTCTTTTTGTTTAAATACACACATGCTTGCACATACGCATGCACAGTTAGTTAAATGAAGAAAATGTATCTTCAAACATCATATTTAATTTCCTTAGCTACTGTTGCTTTCTTGGAATCCACTTATAGCACATGAAGATAAACATTCTCTGAGTGATAAGGGTGTGTTTATAAACACTGTTTGGGATGAAAGAAGCCCTAGCTGGTGTGTTTTTATAGTAGAGTTAATGGTGCTTTACTAATCCTTTGCCTGTGACCAAGAAACACAGACATCTTGACTTTCCTGTGAGACATGCGTGTATTTTCCTTCTTCCTGGGCCCTCAGCATGCAGCTGGAAGACAATGCACCACCCCCAGGCTCTGAGAGGGTGAATTGTGAAGCAGGAGCCTCACATTCCTAGGACTTCACCACTAGACACTCAGTGTTCCCGGACAGCAGAATTAATTTATCACATTTTTATTTTACAGTTTGGCTTTGGGTTTGTTTTCCAATTTTTTTTAAGAAAACCACCACGTCGAAAGCTTTGCAGCCTTCAAACTCTCAGGCAGGTAGTGCCTAAGCACCCAGGACATCCACTTAGGACCCCTGGTGCAGTGACTGTGGGAGAATTTCAGCCAAGTGTGAGACCCATCGGACAATGAAAACTCCAGCCTTATTTTCATTGGGATTGTTGCTGCACCTACATCCCTCTCCCCGGCTCCTGCCGTGCGCACAAGTCATTGCCCATGGCCGCAATGCCCTCAGCTTCTTTAGCCAAATCCTTTTGGCTGCTCTGTTTCAGCTCCTCGCTGCTAAACTGAATTGGAGGCTTCCTCCCCCTTCCAGTCCCTCCGCGTGGTGTAAAACCCGACCTTCCCAAAAGGTCAGGGCTCTCTGTTTTTCCAACCTTCTGTTTCATATTTAGGAGACAATGGCTCGCAGGGAACTGAGCGGGGGTAATACACCGCAGTGCTGAGTCACAGGAGTCCAAGCTGCGTTTTCTGTTAACACTGAAACACAGCCCTAATTATGATATTATACAGAATTATTCTCTGACCAAAGAGTGCTACAATGCTGAGAGAAATGGAGCACTTGTGCCTTTGTACATCCACTCCCAGACCAACTAAACACTATGGGTTAAGAAAGACTCCAAATATATGCTGTGGTTGATGTTGCATGTCTTTATGACACCTCCCAGCAGTGCTTTCAGCCCCCTTTGCTGGCCATGCATGTGGGTGACCCTCCTACATCCCCTGCCCTAGCACGAGTGGGTCCTCGTCTCCTCTAGCAGCTCTCCAGCTGAACATAATGTTTGAGTTCAGAAATTTGTTTCCTGGGAGAAGCCGAAGAAGAAGCCAAGGATTCATGTGGATACCAGAAAGGAGAATAGCTAAGATAAAAAAAACAAACCAAGGACCCAGCTTAGAGGCATTAAAGTTACTCATGAGGTGTTACTCAGCACTGGTGAG
This sequence comes from Phaenicophaeus curvirostris, assembly GCF_032191515.1. NCBI lineage: Eukaryota > Metazoa > Chordata > Aves > Cuculiformes > Cuculidae > Phaenicophaeus > Phaenicophaeus curvirostris. Next base: position 69,180,774 of record NC_091396.1, on the reverse strand, counting down.
ACCGCTCCTCAAATCCTGGGGTCAGTTCTGGGCCCCTCACCACAAGAAGGATGTTGAGGCTCTGGAGCGAGTCCAGAGAAGAGCAACGAAGCTGGTGAGGGGGCTGGAGAACAGGCCTTGTGAGGAACAGCTGAGACAGCTGGGGGTGTTTAGCCTGGAGAAGAGGAGGCTGAGGGGAGACCTCATTGCTCTCTGCAACTCCCTGAAAGGAGGTTGTGGAGAGGAGGGAGCTGGGCTCTTCTCCCAAGTGACAGGGGACAGGACGAGAGGGAATGGCCTCAAGCTCCACCAGGGGAGGTTCAGGCTGGACATTAGGAAAAAATGTTTCACAGAAAGGGTGATTGGTCCCTGTCCGAGGCTGCCCAGGGAGGGGGTTGAGTCACCTTCCCTGGAGGGGTTTAAGGGACGGGTGGATGAGGTGCTGAGGGACATGGGTTAGTGATTGATAGGAATGGTTGGACTCGATGATCCAATGGGTCTTTTACAACCTGATGATTCTATGATTCTATGGTGATGATGGGAGGACATTTCTATAGGTATGAGTCTAGATTTGTCTCATACAAGGTGTCCCGCTTTCCCCTCAAGCTGCTCTCAGCATCAGGATCTTATGAAAGCAAATAGCTGTTGTAGTCCAGTTTTTACTTACCTCTCCTTGCTGTGAAAAACAGCAGCCCAGACTGCCCCTCCTTTGCTGAATAGCCCCCAGTCCAGCTCCAGGCTACAGTGGAGCAATCACCACTCTGCAGATAACCCTGCTCAGCCAGACTTGTCTGAGCACACAGCTGTTTCTTAGATCAGTGATGGATGGATATACCAGGAGGTGTGATTCTCCCTCCATGATCTGTCAAAAGCTACTACTGAAATATGTCTAATGGGAAACACTCAGGAAAAAAGCCAAATAAACATGAGCTGGAAGAAAGCAACAGGCCATCCTTTACCTTCATCAGACGTTGTCCCAACCCTCCCTCTTCCAGCCAGCATCCGTACCCGTGATGTTAACACACTCTCTCTAGGTAGGGATTAAGCAGGACTGTTATGGTGCAGTGACATTTCTCGGAGGGTTGCTAATGCATCTGGCCTTGCCTGCCTCTATGCTGCTCTGATTTGCTTTTCAATACTCAGCTCCCTGTAGTCACTTCTCCAGTCTCATTAAGACTCGTGCTGCAACGACAGAGCATCCCGTTTCTAGCAGGGTGCTGTAACGCTGCCAGCAGCAAACTCCAGATGAAGACAGAGGTCTATCTAGTCATGAGGAAGAGCAACCAAGGATACCTCCAGCAAATCCAAGTGCTTTGTGGACACGAAAAGGTTTCTAGCCACATTTTACTTTATTTTAATGACTTTCCTGAGAAAAGTTGAAAGCAAAGCATAGGATCATTTCATAACGAACATCAGCATGGACATTTGATGTACCACTTATTGCCGTGCAGTCTTCTCTCTCTCTGGAGGCCTCATCCTGTCTGTGAAATGTAATAATCTTCAACTTTTCTTACCAGCTGGAGGCAATGTGTGTTCATCTCACTATAGGCCACAGAACATCTCAACCTTCTGCTTTGGAGCAATGTCCTGCAGGAACACGGCCAGCCCAGAGAAGCTTGTGAGAAATTCTGTCCTCTGGAGAGTCCTGTTTATTTTAAGCAAAACAACTAGTTTACATGTTGGCCTTTCAAGCAAAATACTCCGGTTCATTCTGCCCTGGATTTAGTTATGTAACCAAATCGCTATGTTTTTTTAAATAATCTAAGTGGAATTTGTAATGTTGCCTCCCAGAGGAAAGGGCCCAATTCTGGTTTTACAGCTGATGCTTTCACTCAGGTGAGACTCTGCTTGAAAACTGCATTATTTACCTCTGCCTTTTGCCCAGGATGATCGAGGCACTGAAAAATGGAACTGAATAGACCAAAGTTACTCAGTAAGAGAACATCAAAGCCAGGAACTGATGCAGCCCTGAGCTGTCTGCTCACTGGGGTCACCTCCTGCCATGGCAGGACATTGGGAATGATTCCAGGTAACTTGCATGCTGCCAGCCTCTGGCAGAATGACATTCCCAGGAGATGGAAGACCAAACCTTTGATCGAACCAAGTTGCTCTGAGTCCTGACCTTTGCCTTCCTGCCTTCCACATCAGTGCCAGACCTCGTCCCTAGGTTGTGCAGAAGGTGAACTGTGGCCCAGGGAAGTGTTGAGTCACCTTCCCTGGAGGGGTTTAAGTGATGGGTGGATGAGGCGCTGAGGGACGTGGTTTAGTGTTTGATAGGAATGGTTGGACTCGATGATCCGGTGGGTCTCTTCCAACCTGGTGATTTCATGATTCTATGATTCTGTGATCAAACCCAATAGAATGTTTTGGGTTGGAAGGGATCTTAAAGATCATCTAGTTCTGACCTCCCATAGCTGTGGGCAAAAGGTGCACGATGTGATACAGTGAGGTACAAGCGTCTGATGTTGCCCTTTCAGGTTGCACCACACACAGCTCCCTCAAAGCTGGTCAGGCCTTCACATTCAGGAATGAGTTTCTTCACAGACCTCCCACGCCGTGCTCTGTGTTGTAGCATCTTCCCACAGGTCTGGTCTTCCTCCTGGAGGGCATCAATCTGAAGAGGACAAACCAACCTTTTGCTTAAAACAAAAATCAAGTTTGGAAGGTTGAAGTATATTTTTGACAACCTATTCTACAGGTGTGAGTGTCATGGGCATATACATTATTCTGCATTTGTGTCAAATGACCCCTGGTACCTCAGTATGAGTGGATCACATCCATGTAGTTGTTTGTGGGCTGATTTCTTGGCTTCTGCCATGTGGCTGATACACAGAAGTGATTGTGAGTCCTCTTCAGGTACCACCTATCAAAGTCCTTTTTTTGATCATGGTCATTATTTTTGCTCACTACAGAAGACAGATATCGTATTTGTCTGCCTCTGTACTTTTTTGCAGCCCAGATCAAGGTCTGTTGTCACTTGCAATTTGTAAACCAGATCACAGAATTTCCAGAAACTCTGCTTTCGTGAGATTTCCAACCCAAATGAACGAGTTATGGAGAAACTCAGCCTTTGAGGTATGTACAAACAGCATCAAGCTCTCAGCCTTCTTGAACTCAAAGAACTCCTAATCCTCAACCCCTTCCCTGCAATTACAGCAAGGGCAGCTGGTGCTCTCCACACACCATATGACCAGTAATGCCATATTTTGGCTTGGAAGTATCTATGTTACCAAAGACCTGCTGCAGAAGTTTGAAGTCCCACCTAAGCCATGCATGGTTAGCAGCAGCTCTCAATTCTTGCAGTGCCTATTTATACAATTTGGATTGGCTTTGAATTCTACAGCTTAATTTCTTTTCTGTCACAGTAACGTGCAAACCAGTGAAGCCCCAATCTTGTAACTGATCCTTACACTGTCAATGCAAGATCCAAAGCTAAATTTCTCACAGATATGTATGAGTCCTGACATGGCAGATGGCTCTGTCCTGTGTTCAGTTATGGAGCATATTGTGACATACATAATTTCTTGATAGATCTTAATTATACCACAGGAGGGAGCCTGTATGGTATAGCTTGAAAACATGTTCCTAACCAACTTCCAGTCTCCAAAAATTTATTAAACACCTATTAATATCAACATAGAAGCTGATCATGTTAGGTTACTTGCATATATTAAGGAAATAAATCATAGAATCATAGAAACATAGAATCATAGAATGGTTTGAGTTGGAAGGGACATTAAAGATCATCCAGTTCCACCTCCCACTGGATCAGGTTGCTCCAAGCCCAATCCTACCTGGTCTTGAACACCTCCAGGAATGGGGCAGCCACGACTTCTCTAGGCAACCTGGGCCAGTGCCTCACCACCCTAATTGTGAAGAATTTCTTCCTTCTGTCTAGTCTAAATCTTCCCCTCTCCAATTTATAGCCATTAAATATAAAATCTTGGGGTGGAAGAATTACAAAGCTGGTTTTGAAGCCCTGCATTCTTCTTCAGTGCATACTTCTTTATTTATAACAACATTGAATGTGAATGTCATGTTTCAGTTCCTCTTGGATGACACAGTGGGCTTCTTCCACCTCCCTGCCCTGGGAGCCAGGATGGTGTTGACCTCAGCAGTATAAACCCTGCTGCAAACTTTCCTTCCCTTCCATCCCCTCCCTTTCCTCTTATCCCTCTCTTTTTCACTCTCCTTATGCAGGGACACAAGGTGGTTGGCAGGTGAAAGTGGAGTACCCTCTCCAGCAAGCACCAGTGGTCACCTTGTTCTTCCTCTTTCCAGGATGCGTGTGTACAAGCCTAAATCACCCTACGAAAAACTCAGTACCTCTGTCCTTGCTTCTACCCCATCACTGTGGCCAAGAACTCAGGGAAGAGAGGATTTGGGGTGGTCCCTACTGATCCTGGCCATGGAAGAGATCTGGCACCTTGTGTCCTCCTCATGGGTAAGCTCACCACCTGGGCCTGTGCTTCCCTCGCCTTGCTTGGCCGTGTTCCTCTAGACCACTGTGCCTTGGCTGCTGCTCTCTGGTTCTCAGCCCCGGAGTTATTTCAGGCAGCACTGCGCTGTTTCCCTTCCAAGGGCTTATGAAACGCTCTTCTGGGACTCTTCACCTGACTCATTGTTTCCTCTGCCACCCCACGCTGGGAAGCACCACCTTGCCAACGACTTCTTTAGGAAGCTCCTGAGGAGAAGAGAGCAAGAGTAGCTGGGCAGAGACGTTAACCCACAGGTTTAGCTCCACAAGCTCAGGAGAGTGGGGGCTGGTTTGTTTTTCTTTTCTTTTTCAGCAGTCCCTCTGCTCCTTCTCACTTTGAAGAGGTTTGCTTTCACTTAGCAGGCACCCGAGCTCACACTCTGGACATCTCGCGAGCCAGACTAAAGCGCTACAAGAGGGGCCGCTCCATACTTAGCAGGGCACGCCAAATTGCTAAATGCCGTATAACCACACCCATCATCAAAGGTCCGTACGCGCCCATTTCATCCGCTCAATTACAAACCACACAACGACTTTTTTTTCAGTCAATGGCAAACAGTCCGACATGGAAGCCACCCACCTTCAAAGCGCTTTTGTTTGTTTGTTTGCCGTCTTATGCTTTCCCCACCACCTTCTCACTCCTTGTGTCGAAGCAGCCACTTATAAATGCGGACACGCTATTCGTAAATGTGGACACGCTATTCGTTTCATGTATTTTTTGCCTGAGATTACAATTTCTGTCTCTTGGTTGTCAGCTGGAAGTAAGGAAATGGCTCTCCTGATACAAAAAGAATTAACCTTCGTTTTGCCTTTGCGATTGGTCTGCATTTCCCCCTATCCACTCTTTTTATTTTAGGGAATTTTTTCCCCTGAAACTCTCAAATTATTTCTCAGACTTGTGGCCAGTGATTTCAGAGTATGAACAAGTCTGGTGCCAAATCTACAAACTCTTTCCTGCCTAAAATGTTCTTTTGTCTTCTCTACTGCTCCTCCTCTTATAAAACAAGGTACCTCCAATAAAAAGAACAACAATTCTTCTGCTAAGAGGCAGGCAGGGACCCATCTACATGTTAATAAAAACAGGCTTCACATAGAGGTCTTATGACCTTCATCTACTCTCTTTTAGCCCAGCTTCTTACAGAAACAAGACCCTATTTGATGAGATTATGTGTTCATCTGCCCATGACTCCACACCAATTACTGTGGAATTCCCTGGTGGGTTTTGGTTGGGTTTGATGAGGTCTTCAAGATGTTAAGTTCCTACAAGGTCAGTGAGAAAATAAAAGGGTGGCCAGAGAGAAAAGTTGAAGCAGGAGATCAACTCTTATGAAACATCATCAAATCCACATGGACACTCACATTCAAATCGCAAACCCATAGAAACCAAGACTTATTAATCCCATCATTTTTGGAACAGTTCAGACTTTCTTTCCATTTCTGTTTTTGTTTATTTGTTTGCTTGTTTGTACATTTGCTAGAACAAATATCTCACTCTGGTGGAGCACTACAAACTTCACAGATCTAATCCAAACATATTTCTGGCTACAACCACTCAGGACAATCCAAATCATCCCAGCTGAGACCCATAAGGAGCAACATGGTCAAGGGGCAAATGTGGGAGGGAATCTATTCTGATTTTGGTGTCCCACCTCTGTGGAAAGCCTGGATACACCCAAGTCCTGCTTTTCTGGTAGATCCTGCAGCACAGATGAGACCAAACTTAGGGTATTGTGTCCAGATTTGGGCATTCCCTTAGTTCACGAGGGGTATTGAGAAACAGGGAGGGCTACTGACATGGCTTTATCAGAGCTTCTCAGTAAGGGCGGACTCTATTACAAGGTCTTGAAGCCTGAGGGATTCAGATTCATCATTAAGAGAATGTTTTCATTCAAAGGTGGTGCAGCACTGGGACAGGTCACTCAGAAGGTGGTGGCAATCTCCGTCCTTAGAAGTTTTCAAGGCTCAGCCATATATCTGATCAGATTCCATTCCAAACAGAATGTGCGGACCTTCATTCCCATCAATATATCTGTGATTCCAGGAACACATTTAATTTGGTTTCTTTGTTTTTCTTTTTGGCTTTTCTTTTTTTATCCCACTTTGCCTTCAAAGATAGGGGAAAACGTTTGGCTGGATTGATGCAGTAAAACCCCGTCCTCTATTTGCAAATGCTTTTATTCTGTGACTGAATTTTCAGGTTATAAAATGCTGGTTCTTTGGATAAAGAAGACACCAGAGCCTGGTCTTATGCTTGCCCTTTCTTGGCACAACAGCATAGAATCATAGAATCACCAGGTTGGAAGAGACCCACCGGATCATCAAGACCAACCATTCACATCAATCACTAACCCATGTTAGGAGAAGGCTCTGAGGAGACCTTATAGCAAAATTCCAGTACCTGAAGGGGCTGCAAGAAAGCTGGGGAGGGACTGTTCATAAAGGCTTGTGGTGACAGGATGAGGGGGAATGGGGATAAACTGGAGAGGGGCAGATTTAGGCTTGAAATAAGGAAGAATTTCTTCGCCATGAGAGAGGTGAGGCCCTGGAATAGGTTGCCCGGGGAAGCTGTGGCTGCCCCATCCCTGGAGGGGTTCAAGGTCAGGTTGGATGGGGCTTGGAGCCCCTGATCCAGTAGGAGGTGTCCTTGCTCATGGCAGGGAGGTTGGAACTAGATGATCTTTAAGGTCCCTTCCAACCCAAACTATTGTATGATTCTATGAAAAGGGACAAAATAAATTTTCAGCTCAGAAAAGCATTTTCAGCTCATTAATCTAACTTTTCACAGACCAACTCCTGTCCCATCTCTGAGGTGTGAGACCACATTTAACAGAAGTCTTTATGAAACCTTGCAATGAAAGGTTTCATAAGCAATGAAACCTTGAAAAGCACACAAAGTCACAGGCAAAAGTGCTCATGAAGATTGAGTTTCCCTTTCTTTCTAGCATGACACCAAATGTATCTAGAAGCATGGAGATTGTGGGTACCTCACTGAGAAGTACGTCCATCAGTGCCCAATTTTGGATACTCTGTCCCCATTTCCACTTTGTCCCACATTTTCCAGTCAAGGCAAAGTACAGATGTTGGTGATACAAGGAGCTATCTTAGAGAGAACTGAAACAGCCAGCATAAACCCAGATCTCTCCTGTATACACGGGCACAGAGAACTTCAGTTCTGATGGATAATCACTATATTTTCCCCTTTTATCTAACAAAACAAGCAAATAGCCCCAGGGTCACTTACGGGCACTCACTCTGTGCATATTTCTGATTTGCAAGGCAGACACGAAAAAATTACGGTTAGAAAGGACAAAATATTCTCAGATTCAGAATATAAATTTCATTTAAAGTCAGTTTGCAATTGCTAAAGACTCAGATTCATCAACTAGCTTGTCTGAATATTGTCATGAAAATCTAAGCTTTATTGAGTGCTAAAAGCCTTAAAAAAGATGGAAACATATGAAAATGAAAAGATAAATTCCCTGCCACCATCACCACCACTCCGAGTGCAAAAGAGAACCAAACCATAACAATGGGCTCATTACAAATGCTCCATCAGTTTGTAATAAGCAAGCACTTAAAATGTTTTTGGTAGCTGCTCTGAGGATGCCTTTTATTTTTCACTCGAAGTTGTATTTAGTACATAATTTATAGCTGGCAGGACAGAGATAATCCTGCAGTGTTGAATGTGCTGCAAGACTGCTGTAATTACACCAGTGCTGTGGTTATGGGCTCCGTGGAACTGATACTTCTTTTTAAGTGTGGAGATCATAAGATCAAATCCAACACTGTGGTTCTCAGTGGAAAGTTTTTGGCTGTAACTGTAGGTGTCACCTGCCTTCCTGGTCATCTGCTCTCCCTCCAGGAGTCTACAGATGATGGAGCAGTCATAGAAATGAGGACTACAGACTCAAATGTTGGAAATGTAGACACCCATAGGTTGTATCTCTCAGTACTGGGAGCTACTATTCAATTTAAGTTTTGTGGGAGAGATGGACTGGGAGCAGAGGTCTTCTTACCATGGATGCGATGCCACAGCCTCTCTGTGGGACCCACCAAGTCCATCTGCCACTCATTCACCCACCACATCCCATGCCCATGGTCCAAGAGCATCTCCAAGGGTGCAGCAGAGGGTCTTGCCACAAATCTGCTTTTCCCCCTACTTTGTGTCCTGCAAATCATCGAGCGGTTAGAGCTTGGCCTCCTTGGAAACAATAATAAGGCACAAGAAATTTAAACAAACAGGCAGATGGGATAAAACAAAGCAAAAATCCAGATGTTTCTCTTCTGTCACTTTTGGTTTGTGCTCCGTTTTCTCCACCAAGCTGCTAAAATACTTTGATGTTAGAGCTTTATATTGGTGATGGCTTTGTATCAGCTAAGTCACCAGACAATAATCCCTTGGTGTCAATGCTAATTGGCTCTGTCATATTCTTAAGACAAAGGAAAAAACCCCAAAACCAGTTCTCTACCAAAAATAACTTTAGAAAATAAATATTTTGGCCCATCTTGCAAAAAGTCAGTGTGACATTTAGAGGGAGCTAAGAAAAGGAGTCTTTCCTGCCTTAGGAAGAAACTCAGCTTAACTTGGGTCCTGTTAACTTCGTCATACTATTACTTGGGCACTGTTTGGTATTAGTCACTAGCTGTTCCCTCTTGGCTTTATCCAATTTCATTTCAAATATAGTGCAAACAGATGCCTCTATGTTTCATTTTTAAATCATTTATTGTTCTACTTGTAGCAAAGAAGCTTAAAAAAGAATGCAAAAGAATTGCCAGAAAGGTTTTTTGTTGGTTTTTTTTTTTTTAAAGATATATATATATAATTGCAGTTGTGGTTACTGTGGTTTCTTTTGGGTGGATCAGAAAAAAATCAAGTCTTCCTTCCTTGGATAGAAGTTGGGGGGGGAGCGGTGTGCGGAGAGGGGGAGAAGGATGGAGAGGAAAGCTCATTCCCATGTCTAGTGCTTTTTATCAGTCATGGAATGAGGCAATCAGGTTTAAGGGCTTGTCTAGACAGAGGACTCTGGCACTGCTGCAGCTCCCGCAGTGCAGTGAAGTCTGTGCAAGCCCCAAATGCTGCTCCCAGCAGCAAAAGAAGCCACAAGGATGCAAAGCTGCCATGCAAAGTCAGGGGGCTCCATGCCCTGCGAAATCCCAGCTTAAGCAAGGCAATGCAGCTTGTTTGTACAGGGCACAGCCACACAAACGCTGGGAAACTGCTTTTTCTTATTTATCAAAGTACCCCAATGCAGCATTACCGGCACAGCAGAGCTTTGGGTCAATTGAAGTATTTTAACAACTGGTTCCTTTGGAGAGGAGGGGGTTGTAAATGAAGAAGCACGAGAAATTGCTGAGCCCAGTCAACGAGTCGAGTTTTGAAAAGAGGCTTTTCTTAATTAAAAGCATAACCAACAAACAAACAAACTTTTCTTTGAAAAGGTTTCTAACGAGACTCCTATAATAACAGAGTGATACCTTGGTTTTACACCACTCTATTTGCCAACAGATCCTGAAGCACTTGGTGAGCTGCTCCATGTGATTATCACCATTTTGTCAGCACAGTGTGACTTCCCAAAGACCTCATGACAATTCACGGCAGCACCAGAGAGACTGAGAACATCTCTTGAACTTGGTCCCACATCTGGCCCATTCAGTGATCACAGAATCATAGAATCATAGAATCACCAGGGTGGAAAAGACCCACCGGATCATCAAGTCCAACCATTCCCATCAAATACTAACCCATGTCCCTCAGCACCTCGTCCACCCGTCCCTTTGTTATTTGTGTGCTTGTGACAGGTTAAGCCTGGCTGGCTTAATTTTACCATCCATTATCTGCAGAAAGAGAAGGAAGGTTATTTCATGTGTCTCCAGCATGACATCCCATTTGGTGGATGTGGTGGGATACTTGGGAGCATTTGATGGCCTGGAAAGCCCTAAATCTTATTCCATTTATATAAATAATACAGATGAGCAGACCCTGCTTTGCCCAGAGGAGGCTTCAAAGATGCTCAGAGGGCTGGAGCACCTCCCATACAAGGTGAAAGAGTTGGGGTTGTTCAGCTTGGAGAAGAGAAGGCTCCAAGGAGACCTTATAGTGAACTTCCAGTAGCTGAAAGGGGCTACAAGAAAGCTGGGGAGGAGCTTTTTACAAAGGCTTGTGGTGATAGGATGAGGGGCAATGGCTAGAAATTGGAGAGGGGCAGATTTAGGCTAGACTTAAGGAGGAAATTCTTCACGCTGAGGGCGGGGAGGCCCTGGCCCAGGTTGCCCAGGGAAGTGGTGGCTGCCCCATCCCTGGAGGGGTTCAAGGCCAGGCTGGATGGGACCTTGGGTAACAAGATCCAGTGGGAGATGTCCCTGCCCATGGCAGGGGTGTTGGAACTAGATGATCTTTAATGTCCTTACCAACTCAAACCATTCTATGATTCTATGATTTTACGATCCCTTGCATGACTCTGATAGATCTTCCAGACAGCAAGCAGCTGAGGCTGGAGTGAGCAGCATCCTAAGGCTAAGCACTAAGAAAGCAGGAAGAATTGGGATACCAGTCTCCTGGGTCCAGCACTGGGTTTGGAGAGCTGCCACGATGGTCCAGCCCTCTTCTGTGAGGCTATAGGCTTCTTCTCAACAGGGTGGTGTCTTCAAGCATTGCGAACAATCCTTATCCCCACGATGGGTCACTTGGGGGAGACCTGCATCACACCAAGCCCTTCCCAAAGGCCCCTGTGGGACTGTCCCAGTGAGGCATTAAATTCAGGCAGATGAAGCCTAGTGGTCTCAAAACACAGTAAAATCCATCAAAAGATTTCAAAGTTTATCAACCAGGCCCAGTGGAAGTTGAGGGAGGGACTAGACACAGCTCTGAGCATCCCTCCATTTCACTGCCTTTAACAGAAGAAAGAACGCCCCTCTAAAATAAACCCACACAAACCCCACACAGCATCAGATGGGACATCACAGCAAAGTATAGGGTCATAGGAAATAGCTGGCCAGGCAGCATCGTCCTGGAAGGGCTGATATTTGTGCGATTCTAAAAAGCTTTTTGCCTTTCGGATCCTTCCATGAGAAAAGGCTAAATATTTGGTGTACACGTTTTTCAAAAGGAGAACATACCATACATAGTTAAAGTAATGACTAGTGCTCTTAATTCCAGACACAAACTTCTCACTGAAGTTTTTTTTGGGGCTGGGTCATGTGATTCATTTGGTTTGCAGTCTCTCTATATAAAACTACTTCTTTTTTTTTTTTTTTTCTTTTTTTTTTTTTTGCTTCCTGGTTCATCCTTACCCGTATTCCAAAACCTGCACACTTCATAAGCTATTTTGGTTTACCACATGCCTTGGCACTCGGTATCGTTCCTACGATCTGAAAACAGAACTTCAACTTGGCTGTTGGTGGCCATTATCTGAGAGGCAAATCTCGCTCGATTGCCAGGGATCTAACGAGTGGCTCGTTACCCTTTCTGGCTGCCAGATGGCCCTATGACTCAGAGACCTTAAATAGGGGTATCCCAAACCCCTAAAGTAGGAGTTGTTATTCCCTAGGGGCCTCTACCTCCCACATGGATGGTCCTTCGGATTTTGGTGCCAAAAGCCTTGGTTTTGGGCAAAAAGCCTTGGGGCCAGCCAGAGGAGAGCAGACCTAAGCCCTGTTGGCTTTTAATCTGCTTCACTGTGCTGCCCGTCTTCTGGCCCCAAAGCTTCTATTTTCTATGAATAAATTAACAGTAAATACATTCTCTAGCCTCACTTGCCTATTTGGAAAACTACACTGCTCAGCCACACACATGACATCATCATAAATTTTAGTTGCAGGGGAATAAAAGCAGGATTACCTGCATTTTTAGTACCAGGAGAGAGGAAAATAAAGAATGTGGCTTCCTCTGTGGCTTGGATGTTGGATTTGGCTTTTTTCTTTTTAAATCTGACCTTCTTTCATGGTTGTTTAGAATTAGGAACACCACTCAAGGTGAGGGAGGACTTTGAATGGAGAACAGAAAGACATTTTAAATGGAGTTGCATTAATGAGGGGCTCTCCAAGCTGTCTCTGACAGGCCACGTGGTTTTCTCCCATCCATGCTTACACATGGAGAACTTGGCAAAACCTTTGCTTGGCCATGACCTTCACCTCCTGTGCTCAGAGCTCGGTTGAGCCCTAAACCCATCCAGGATTACTCTGCATGAGATTTTGTCTCCACTTTCCCTCCTGCCAGCTTGAGGACTCCTCAGAAGCACCCCCAGGGTCCCCAAGCTCCACACAACCTGATAAGGATGTATTTGCTAGGGTGTGATCTCCTCGAATCATAGAATTAAGGCTGGAAAAGACCTTTAGACTCATCCAGTCCAGCTGTCAGCCCAACACCACCGTGCCTACTATACCATGTCCTGGAGTGCCATGTCTAGATGTTTTTGAATCCCTCAAGGGATGGAGACTCCACCGCTGCCCTGGGCAGCCTATTCTCATGCTTCATCACTCTTTCAGTGAAGATTTTTTTCCTAATATTTGGTGCCCCTTGATAGGACAGCACTTTCTGCCTGGAGAAAATCACCTCAATTTCTCCCTGACTTGGTTAAAATGTAGTTTCTCAGGCTCCAGAGAGGCACCTTCACCTGGTCACCATCTCCCAGAGCTCACTTATACTTTCCTGAGCCCAGCACCTGCTGCCAACCCTGTTGTTCTGCCCCCCACCAAGTCCCTACTGTTCATGTCCCTTGCTGGTGGCTCAGCCAAACTCCTCCTGAACAGGGGCCTCAGCTGTGGGGTTTAATGTCTTGGATTTTTATTTTTTCAGGAATGATTCCAAATGATCATTTTTAGGGGGCCAGCTACAGGATCTGCAGTTGGAGTTGACTTGCAAAAAGAGGGCGTTGGGGTGGAGAATCGGTGAACCAAGTGCTTTGATGATGTGGGAAAATAGGACGAAGAATCCAATTTGACATATTGGCTCTGAAAACTTGCAGAAAACACCCCTTTTTCTTCCCTTTCTCATCTCTAGCAGGTGCTGCCCCACTGACTGCAAGTGGGAGAAGTAGTAAAGTGAAAGGGAAGCCACCAGCCCCGGGACAGACAAACTGCTGCTCAGCAAAGCTCTTGGATTGGCAGAACTTCTACTTAGGTGCTGGTGTGTGTGCTGGGGCCTCATTTTAGGGTAATGTCATTCCCAGAGCAGAGGGAAACGAGCTGTCATTTAGGACTATCATCCTGCTGACAAGCATCATGGCTTGCGGTGTATCAGAACAGCAGGGGAGCACGCTTGTTTCCATCAGGAACTGCACTGGATCAATGTTCGGCATCCTATTTATGTTAAAACATCGACATAGTTTTTAATATACCGAAGCTGGGGAAATCACACAGTTGAGGTTTCTATGAAGTGTCACCAATTAAGTCACTTTTCAGCAGGATGATCAGTGCTTCAGCAGATTCAGAGGTTCCCAAGTGAAGTATTTTCAGTTCGCAAGTTGATCTCCTGGCTAGCAGATGTTGGTCAAAGCAGATAGTAGTCAAAGGACAGAACCCCTCCAACCATTGTGAGATACCTACCTTCTGCTCACGTACCTTTCCCAGGTCCTTGCTGACATGGCCAAGAAATAATATGCACTTTCTTCCTCCCTGGTGTTTTCTAGGAAGAAAAAGACGAGACAAGGCACAGATTGTTATAATTACAGCAGCACCACTTGGACCCCAGGGTAACACAACTGTTTGTTTCCCTGCTGCAGAAATGAGAAGTGCAGGATTCTAACCCTGCAAATCTCTCAGGGAATAGTGTTGCTCAGGCCATGGGACAGGACACAGTCGTATAATAGGGCTTGGCTGTAGGTCCAGAGGAGAGCCCCGCATGAGGGGGGCATGTGTGTCCTTGGCAGAGTCAACTCCTGGAACCAATCCAGCACACACAGTCTGGGTCCATGGGACAGCCTTCTGCTACTGATTCCCCCTGGGGAGTGGTTTTCATGGCTGGGCAGAACCGATGTAGTTATCTCCAGCTCTGGTCCTTGCAGAAGAAGCTCTCCAGGTTGTACCAAGAGCACTTTGCTCACTCAGGGCAGAGGAAAGCAAAGTGATTTGGCTCTAACCCAGCAAGTATAAGCCCCAGTGGTGATTTTTTGACCTACAGCTCCCTCCTTGCCTGTGAGCATAACACAAAGGAGGAGAGTGGCACCACACTCGATGGCGAAGCTGGTGAAGGGTCTAGAAAACAAGTCTTATGATTGTTTAGCCTGGAGAAGAGTAGGATGAGGGGAGACCTCATTTCTCTCTACAGCTCCCTGAAAGGAGGTTGTAGTTAGGTAGGTGTTGGTCTCTTCTCCCAGGTAACAAGTGATAAGACAAGAAGAAATGGCCTCAAATTGCACCAGGGGGGTTTAGATTGGATATTAGGAAAGAATTCTTTGCTGAAAGAGTGGTCAAACACTGTAAGAGTCTGCCCAGGGCAGTGGTGGAGGCTCCTTCCTCGGAGGTGTTCAAAAACCATGTCGATGTGGCACTTCAGGACATGGTTTAGCAGGCACAGTGGTGATGGGCTGATGGCTGGACTGGATGATCTTAAAGGTCTTTTCCAACCTTAGTGATTCTATGATTTGATGATACCCAAGATATGACTGAAAATATTGCTATGAGGCAAAATACAAAGATCCACAGGGCTTATCACTACAATGAGAAGATCAGCCTTCATCTGCAGGGTCTGATCGGGTTAGAATTGGCCCCTTAGATCTGGAGGTCCGAACATGCAGAGAGAGGTTCTATTTTTAAGGCTGTCTTTCAGAAAAGCACCTATTGCCCCATGGCTGGAGACACCATCCGAGCAGAGCAGTTTTACCTCTTTACTAATGTTTCCCTACAGCCCCAGAGCTCCAAAACTCTATCCAGCTCAGTAATACTGACTTGGCTCCTTAATCATACATAAACCATTTAAATGCACAACAAATAAATAGACACCTTTTGTGTTCCTCCAGCAGGGCTTAGCACCTTTACAAAGGGATTTCTTTGATACTTAAGCAATAATAGATTGGCTTTCATTTTGTTAAGACCTTACTTATATCAACATATCTGTTCAAGTACTACACTTCCTTTTATGAAACACTGGAATTCTTTCATGTCGAAAATGCTTTTACAGCCAAGTCCTCAGTTGTGCTGGCATTTCTCATGTCTTGAACTCCAAACTGGCTAACCGCAGTCTCAGAATTCCCAAAGGAAATAATGAAAATTCCTAAAATCCTTGGCAAGGAAACAGTTGAAATTTTAAATTGAGTTAATCGTTTTAGCGAAAATGCTTGTAATAAAATAAATATGGGGAGCTGGGGTGAGGAGGGGGAAAAATCTGCTTCAGAAATGACTGTCAAAGGGGAAAAGAGGAAGGGAGAGAAAAATCTTCAAAAATGAAACCTTCTCTGCCCCCTTAGAGTATTTTGTGTTTGGGATAGCGGCAAACTCCCACTGAAAAGGAGGGTTTTGTTGGGTTTCCTGGTCCTGGGGTGAAAGCTATGCACTTGAGGAACAGCTTAATGCTTCAAGATCACTTGGGTCTTAAAGTTTTAGCATGGAAGATACCAGGTGTCTTCAGTGGCTGCTACTATGCTTCTGAAGGCAGAAACCTGGTCCCTGGGATTGCACTTCTGTGACACCAGGATCATGGAATCACTTGGCTGGAAAAGACCTTTGAGATCATCGAGTCCCACCATATCTGTCCACTGCTAAACCAGATCCCTGAGCACCTCATCCACCCGTCTTTTAAACCCCTCCAGGGATGGGGACTCCACCACCTGCCTCAGCAGCCTCTGCCAGAGCCTGATGAACTTCTTGGTGAAGAAATTTTTCCTGATGTCCAACCTGAACCTGCCCTGATGCAGGCCATTTCCCCTTGTCCTATTGCCTGGGAGGCAATAGGGAGACTATCAACACTCGGGAGAAGGTTGATTTAATTAAATTTTAACTCAACATGGGTCCTTGGCAGATTTTTTCTTTTTGTAATTAAGGCTTAAGGGTTCTAATTATAGCTGTTTAAGCATGTAAGACAGCCAAAACTACTATGATTTTTACCTCTTCCTTTTTTCTTTAGCAAATGCAGCAAGAGTCTACAAGATCACTCAGTTACCAGATCTCATCAAATAATTTCCTGATGACAGACTGTGGAGACTCTTCACCATATCTTTTCTCCTGACCCTTCCTAGGTTCTTCAGCCCAAATTTTTCAGTACAAATGCAAAAGGACAACAGCAACATCAAAGTGATACACAGCCGAGAGAAGGACACGGTGACCATGTTCTTCTGCTTCGTACGCTGAGTAGTTGCTCTTTCACTGCTTTCTCCAGCGATGACGTGAAAGGTTTTCAAGGCGTTGCCTTGCTATTTGGTCTTTTGTAGCCACCAGATTGCTGACCAACCCATGCTATATGGAAAGAGTCTTTGTTTCTAGGTGCATTTGACCCTTCCCCAGGCCCCAACATCCAGCAGCCAGACATTCCTCCTGTTGTGCCACCTACTCCAGTTGTTGCTCATTGCCATCTGTGGCTTGGAAAAACACAACAACAGGGTTCAGAGCAGCACATAAATGCCCCCAGCCTCCAAGGGCTTTGTCAGCTTCTACTGCACACCAACCACCATATTTTTTTTGCAAGGAGTCCTGGGAGGTCAGCAAACTACGGGATAGTGGTCTCCAAGTAGAAATGACACCCTAGGGGAAGGTTAGAGCTCCTTCCCACTTGTGCAGTGATGCCTTGTCCTGCAGGAGAGATCATAAGAGACCCATGCTCCAGGAATACCATGTTGGCACTGCTTGGTAGAACCAAAGGCTCATCCGGACTGCAACTGTGCCTCCCATCGTGTCTGGTGCTAGACACAGGGTATAGGAAAGGACTGCAATAATTACATATAGAAATACCAACAGAGCAGCTGTTGTAGACTTCTGTGGAGGATCCCAGCACTTTCTTCAGAGAAGCATCCTCGTCCTTTTCCGATCAGGCTGCAAAATATGTTGGTAACAATTTTAGTTTTTCTTTCTGGGCCATAGTGAGCAATTGATATTGATGAAGCCTGTGAGCATCCCTGGTGGTGATAACTGCACACAGTTGGCTTTGGCACAGGAGTTACTGCCTTAGGGGGCTGAAATACAGCCTGGTGTGATATGGCAGATACCAGGTGCCCACAGTGTCCACGCCACAGGCTTGTTTGCTCCTCCCCATCTTGCACAGGAGGAGACAGTTTATCTCTTCCTGCCTGAGCCATGTTCCTGCCAGCCCTGAGTACACTGGGGCAACACCTTAACTTCCTTCAGGCCTCCCTCACCAGAGCTCAGACTCTTGAAACAAACTGTATCTCTGGTTTTTGGTCAAAATATGTGTTTCTAGGGTTTTATGTATCGAGAACACAACAGGTTTGAAATATTTTTCAAGTTCATGGTTGGACTTGATGATCTTGGAGGGTAAGAGGGGAGGGGAGGGGAGGGGAGGGGAGGGGAGGGGAGGGGAGGGGAGGGAGGAGGGGAGGGGAGGGGAGGGGAGGGGAGGGGAGGGGAGGGGAGGGGAGGGGAGGGGAGGGGAGGGGAGGGGAGGGGAGGGGAGGGGAGGGGAGAGGAGAGGAGAGGAGAGGAGAGGAGAGGAGAGGAGAGGAGAGGAGAGGAGAGGAGAGGAGAGGAGAGGAGAGGAGAGGAGAGGAGAGGAGAGGAGAGGAGAGGAGAGGAGAGGAGAGGAGAGGAGAGGAGAGGAGAGGAGAGGAGAGGAGAGGAGAGGAGAGGAGAGGAGAGGAGAGGAGAGGAGAGGAGAGGAGAGGAGAGGAGAGGAGAGGAGAGGAGAGGAGAGGAGAGGAGAGGAGAGGAGAGGAGAGGAGAGGAGAGGAGAGGAGAGGAGAGGAGAGGAGAGGAGAGGAGAGGAGAGGAGAGGAGAGGAGAGGAGAGGAGAGGAGAGGAGAAGAGAGGAGAGGAGAAGAGAAGAGAGGAGAAGAGAAGAGAAGAGAAGAGAAGAGAAGAGAAGAGAAGAGAAGAGAAGAGAAGAGAAGAGAAAAGAAAAGAAAAGAAAAGAAAAGAAAAGAAAAGAAAAGAAAAGAAAAGAAAAGAAAAGAAAAGAAAAGAAAAGAAAAGAAAAGAAAAGAAAAGAAAAGAAAAGAAAAGAAAAGAAAAGAAAAGAGAAAAGAGCTCTGAAACATGTGATGCTAAGGAGAGGTCAAGAAAACAGAGCCAGCAGGGGTAACAAGTCAGATAAGATCATGTCATCAGTGAAAGCACTTGCAAAAGGAAATGGATATTGTTCTAAACCTCAATTAATTTAATCTAGTGCATCACTGAAAACAAATTATGATCCCAGATAAAACAAAACTCTGGTGAAACAAAGAACAAAGCTATTGCAATCATGATTTACAGTTCAAAGATATTTTACTTCCTCTTCATCAGAGATCTTCCTTCCCCCTAGAGAGCACATGAATAATTAAAGGTGGTTTCTTATGATGTATTTGCTATTGCTCAGTGTTGCCAACCCAAGGACTGATATGGGAACAATAGTGAGCTATTAGACTTGATGGTTGCCTGTTGCCTTCTGTAAATAAACCACAAGAATAAATTACTTCCCTGCAGTAATAGCAATCATACTGCTTTGTTTAAGTCAGGAATCTAAATAATGGGCATATGAAGACTTGTGGGGTTTTTAAACTTGGGTTGTATTTGAGGACCACATGAGGACCAAGACATCAAAGCAGCCTTGTGTTCTGAGGAAACACCTGCAAGGTTGGAGGGAGCCAGTCCCCTCCCACCAAAAAGGTTCAGCTAAGTTCTGTAGCTAGGACAAGGGCAATAAGGCAGAGATGTCCTGCCCTGAAGAGAAGTGAGCGAGTCCAGAGAAGAGCAACGAAGCTGGTGAGGGGGCTGGAGAACAGGCCTGATGAGGAACGGCTGAGAGAGCTGGGGGTGTTCAGCCTGGAGAAGAGGAGGCTGAGGGGAGACCTCATTGCTCTCTCCAACTCCCTGAAAGGAGGTTGTGGAGAGGAGGGAGATGGGCTCTTCTCCCAAGGGACAGGGGACAGGACGAGAGGGAATGGCCTCAAGCTCCACCAGGGGAGGTTCAGGCTGAACATTAGGAAAAAATGTTTTACAGAAAGGGTCATTGGGCACTGACAGAGGCAGGGAGGGGGTTGAGTCACCTTCCCTGGAGGGGTTTAAGGGACAGGTGGACGAGTTGCTGAGGAACATGGGTTAGTGATTGATAGGAATGGTTGGACTCAATGACCTAGTTATTCTATGATTCAAAGAGGAGTGTGACTCACGTGTGACCAAACCTACATGAAACACAGAGTGCATGCCAGCCCAGCTCCCTCATTCATACCATCTGGACCCAAGGATAAATATGGCTTTGCAAGCCACGCAGGCGTCTCCTGCAAGCAGTGGGAAAAGCGGGAAGCAAGTCTGAGAATAATGAGTTGAGATTACACATGCATTTAAGACTGGGATGAGCTGGGTTTCAGAGATGCCAGTCTCTACCCTCTAGCTCTAAAGGAGCAGCTGGCTGCACACAGGGACTGCAGTAAGCACATAGCAGACACGATCCAGAAACAGCATCCCCAGTGACCGTGGAAGGAAAGTGTCTTCATTGTACCCTTCCTAGGACATGCTGGGCACCTCACAGAACATGTGGTCAACATCCTGGATGCAGTAAATCCCAAGCACTGGTGGGGTCCAGCTGAGAAGCACGTGGACTGGTGCTGACAGGACGGATCAGGCATTGCTGGAGGCCAGAGCAGGACAATAGCAGGACTCCGAGCATCTCCGGGTCTGCCAGCCCGCAGGAGGAGGCTCTGCCTTCCGCTTATTGGTTTGCAGTGTGCCTGGTGTAAGCGGGTTTGGGCCCTGGTCCTGGAATGGAGTCCCCAAGGAACGACCACAATTGAAGGAAGAATAATGAAAGCTCTGGTCTTAATGCGAGTCACCCACTGTCCCAACAAGGCTCTGTTCCAGGACCTCTGGTTTAACCCAAATTGACACTAACTTGGCAAACCCCCCCAGCTGCACATTCCTTCCATACAGTTTTGCAAACTGCAAATGCAAAACCACAGACCAAACCAGGAAGGGACAAAAAAATAGGATCCTGAACCATGCAGAGTCGACCATCTTCCCTCCTGCCAGAGTTTCAGAACATCATACCCCTGTTGCCCAACGCTTTTCCTCAGTAGCTTCTTATCTTCTAAGACCCACAACCTCCCAGTAACACTGACTTAGCTCCTTGCTTCATACTAATGTGCCCATCTCTGCATCGAGGGCAGAAATAACCTCCCGAACTCCAGATTGTTCTTGGTCAAGTTAGACCATCTTTCTGGGGACAGGCTCGAGGGAGGAACTGGGACACTTCTGAGACTCCCAGCTACAGTCATGACTGCATAAAACATCCTCAGACCTACTAATAAAATCCCAGCAACAAGGACAAATCTGTTCTTGCATGAGGTAAAAACTTGCTGCTTGGTCAAATCTCAGTTTGTGGGACTATGTGCTCATGAAACACCTCCTTGCTGAAAGCTGTTTATTGGCACAATGGCTCACTCAGCTTTGTGGGAAGAAGGAATAGTAATGAACTGCCTTCTCAGGTCAAGACAACTGCTAAAGCACTATACAGGTTCTGAGCAGGTTGATTTCCACCCTGGAGGTTTCTGAACACATGAAGTTACTACGAATGCATGCTCCTCCACAGCCTGTGGCACGTGCTGGAATCAACAGAGGTTGTGTCTCCAGTCTTTCCTGATGTAAGCTGGATCAAACATTTGTGCCTTCCCACCCCCGTTTCAGTGGTGCTAACTCATCGTTCAGTCTCATCGGGTTGAATGACACCCAAACCAGCCCATGGATCAGCAAAGCTCCTGATCTGCCTCCCCAGGCAAAGAGGTATAAAACGGGTGGGTTTGCTCATAGAAAAGTTGGACATCACTCCATAACAAATCACATCCTGGGCTAACAAGCTATCAGTGTTAACAAGGTGATTGGTGAAGAACGCTTTCCAAGACCAGTGCCATGTGTGCATTTTTGCTCTGGGGCAATTCTCATGTCATCTAGTTCAACCACAGGTTGGAAATGGACACTTCCCACTACACTGAAATTTGATTAAATTAATCAGCACATCTGATTAATCCTCCTTTCCCTCACTTCTCTGTCCGGACCTGTTCTCCATGGGAAGATCTCTGCTGGGAGCTGGCTGGAGGGCTGCCCACATTTCCCAGTATCTCCCAGTCACCATGAGGTCTGTCTCGTACAACCAGGGCCGTCATAACGAACTGAGCTGTACAAACAGGCACATGCACATCTGCGTTTCTTGGACTGATCTGAGTCACTCCATCACATTCCCACTCGACATCCCCTGCTTTGCCTCTAAATTTAGCCCTAGGGATGAAGGTGATTTCTCCTCTCCCTTTTTAGGTAAAAGTCACAAGAGCAGCCAAGAAATCAGAGGGAAGGGGGAGTCAGCACTGGTGTCAAGGGCTGAGAGCAGGTTGTTTTGCTTTGGTTTCAGTTCCGTTCTCCTCCTGCTTCCTAAGTGGCTTATTTTTGGTGTGTCTTCTTCTGCCAGCTCTGCTTGGATACTGCCCCATTATACACCAAACCCTGAGAGCACTCTGGCACCTTCAGCAATGGGTAAAGGATAGCAGAGATTTATCAAAGTAGAAAAACTGGGCTAACCCTTGCCCAAGAAAGTTGTCTGGTCTATAAATACCAGGGAGCTTACAATGGAAAAAGTGGTGCACCTACTGGCTCTTGTCATGCTGCTTCTGGAGGGATTGAAGCACACTACACCACATCTGCTCTCTGAAGATGTGTTTGCATGCCAGCAGTGCTAATGCATCAAATAAAACGGATTTTTCCAGTTGCTAATGATTTTAATCTTCTCCTTTTGTCTCTGAAGCCAAAGGGACAACAGAAAATCGAACTGGTGCATGGTGTTTCCTTCCTCTTTTCAGTGCATTTTATATAATGTTGATCACACGTGAACTCAGAGGTCACCTTCTGGCTAAGAACAGCCACGGGGTTATTGATTGCTGCTCCATGGATGTTGTTTCTCACGCGTTGTGGCCCATTGCCACGCTGAGGGAAAGGTGTTCTCATCACCTAGCTCTGCTGTTTTCTTGCATGCATCACACCATCCCTTGGCATTTCTTTCCTTCACCAGCTTTTCCCTGTGAGGCACCTGGTGGCATTTGAAAGCTGAAGCATGGGACAAGCCTTGCTTTCCAATCAGCTGCTCCACAAAGGCCAAACCACAGAGCTGCATGCCTGCCCTTTGGTAGATCCAACCTTGTAATCCACAGCAATCCTCAGTAATCACCTGCTTTCAGCAGCTGGGGTTCTTCTCCTCCTAAAGGTCAAACCTGAAGACTTCGCAAAAGTGAAGCAAAGCACTGATGTGATGTGAGGTGAGGTGAGGTGAGGTGATATGATATGATATGATATGATATGATATGATATGATATGATGAGATGATCAGAGCATTGGAGAACCTCTCCTATGAGGACAGGCTGGGAGAGTTTGGATTGTTCAGCCTGGAGAAGAGAAGGCTCAAGGGAGACTCTAAAGCAGCTTCCAGTGCTGAAAGGGGCTGCAGGAAAGCTGAGGATGGGCTCTTGATCAGGGAGTGCAGGGATATTTCAGGGGAAATGGTTTTCAGCTGATAGAGGGGAGATTGAGATGAGATCTGAGGGATAAATGTTTTCCTGTGAGGGTGGTGAGGCACTGGCCCAGGTTGTCCAATGAAGTCTTGGCTGCCCCATCCCTGGAGGTGTTCCAGGACAGGTTGGATGGGGCTTGGAGCCCCTGATCCAGTGGGAGGTGTCCCTGCTCATGGCAGGTGGCTGGAACTGGGTGATCCTCAAGGTCACTTTCGACCCAAATCATGCTATGATTTTATGATTCTATGATAAATATTATTATTACAGGCACCTCCTGGCAGGCTGTCTGGATGTCTCTTGCTGACCTGAACAGTCCTGGAACAAGGACCTTTCTAATTTTCAGGGGATGCTCTTTCATGCTGAATTTTGCACGTAGGATATGGGATTTTCTCTGTCTTCCTCATAGAAGTGACAAACTTAGTCTTCTTCCCACCATGGCAGTGAGGGAGCAGAAGTCAATAACCCAATCCAAGATCCCCAAAGGATAGAAGCAGCTCAACCACTCACTCAGGACACCAGCAACGAGGTCTAGCCAGATCCTTCTGACTGAAGAGCAACACTTTCCCCATTGCAGCTCCTGGGAGCCTGTGCACAGGCAGGTAATTAAATATCCCAGTCCAGAATGGATTCATGGGAGCACCAGGACAAAAGCCATGCAGGATATTCCCCCTGCTAGCTCTGCTCACTGCAGCAGGTAACCCCCCATCTTCTTACACATTCTAGACACATCTGGGCCTGGCTGTAGCCCCAGCAGTATCTGTATGCTAAGTTCACATGTGCTCAACAGAAGTGACTCAAATCAAAAGGCTAGAGTTCAACCCACCCTTCTTTCTCCTCTTTTCTGCTCCCACTCCCACCCTGAGTCAGTATTCAGAGCACAAATCTTCCTTTTTTTTTGTTTTTTCTTCGAAGTGAAACATTCTATATCTTATTTATTTTGACAACAATTTATAAGGGCAATAATAACATCCTCTGGCTTCTTGCCTCCGTAGCCCCAGGCGTTATATATGCCTCATTATGGGAATAGCACACACCCTGCCATGTACGACTTATATAGGCAACTCACTGTATGCTCATTAAAATTCTGTAGGTATTGGCAGATAGAAGCAAAGCAGAAAGCGCACAGTACTCGAAAGTCTTCGCATTACTGCCGAGCATAGAAAATGACTGCGTAATAGGTCGTGTGGTTCAGCAACACAGCTCGGTATCCTGGACATCTGAAAACCCTTTGTGGTTCCGCCATCCCACACAACCGCGTGCCGTTTCTGGACACAGGAGGTGGTGATACGACCGGTTACACAAGGAGGCAGTCGTTTTACATGGATCCACTCTAGAACCGACGCAAAAAAAAAAAATGTTTGCCTTCTGTGGAAGAAGATAAGTAGCACCAAATCAAAGTCGCTGTGACAGAAAACTTCGGAGAAAAAAGCTGAGTCTTGGAAACCCCAGGCTTTTAGCAAAAGAGTAATGCACCTTGGAACGGCCAAGAAGAAAAGTGTGCAGAATGTCCTTGCATTGCGTAAAGAGTAATTGCATTGGAAAGGAGTTATAAAGTAAGTAAACACGACTTCCAATTTGATCCATATTAAGATTTATTGACCCTGAAAGTCAATATTCTCTGCATCAGGGCCAAGGTTAACATTGACTTTAACATTGACTTTGAGGCTAATGGGAAAGCTGTAATGAAGTGCCGGTTAAGGGGCCCTTACGGAACTATCTGGTTTTGCAAAAGGGTTTGGAAATCTCTGCATATGATCAGCCCCGTCTTCCTCTGCATTCCAAAAGCATCCAAATCTGCAAAACCCCAGCCACGTTCATGCTGTGCTGAACTGATAAACCCTTTGGATGGCTTTTCCAGCAGAAGAATACACCTCCTCTGCACTACAATCACACTAATGCTCTGATCGTGGTCAGGACCTGTTTGTCTCAATCCAGTATAAACACAGATGGAAGGGAAACTTGACCTCAGCTGATGACAAGTGAAGAACACATTCGACAACGCTGTAGAAAAAAATAACATTGGTGAACTTCTGTCCTTTGACATCTCTTACTTTAGGGAAGAGCGAGAATGCGTCATCAAAGCAGAGGTTTGTAAGGCTGTACAAGTAGAAAGCACTTCTTTGGATGAGATATGACAGCTCACTTCCAGGGAAAGAACCCATCCTGTACTGTCACATCCCAGCCTTCCCACTGCAAGTTTATAATTTCCTTCAAAATTCACAGAGAGATCTTAGATGGACAGAGAATGGGCAATCTCTGTACGTTCAAAATAAAGAATTGTTTTCTAAAATTAATTCTGAGGCATAATGCTGTATTTTCAGAATATCTGTGCCTGAAAAAAAAAAAAAAAGCAGTTTTCCAAGGCTGGTTTGGGCACTTACCCAAAGCCTCGCTGCACCTGCAGCAAGGCTTGTGTGCCAAACATGATCTGTTTTCCCCATTTTTACCAATCAGGCTGGTAAACGACACTACGTCTCCCAGCACATCATGACTTCCTTAATCCTGGTCTGCCATCCCTTCGTTAGCAAGAAGTAGGGGCCAGACCTGGAGAGAAGACTGTGGGTTTTAGGCTTCTGATGGTGGTACAATCCAGCACAGCTCACCGTGAACTGCAGGAACAGGTTTGGAGACTACATGAGACCACAGCACTGACAGGGAACATGGGTCGCTTTGGAGCACAGAAGAAAAGCAGCATGACACTTATTTCAGCCGAATTCCAGAGGCACAACCTACTTTTAAAACTACTTTGAATAAAGTTGCAATAAGTTCCCTGGGACTTTGTTGGATTCATACACTTTTAAGTCTTTCTCCAGCTGCTTTCTTTCTCTTTGTGTTCATTAAGACATTTGGTTTTGTTACAAGGCCTGGGCAAAAGAAAAATAGCTGTATGTATATATAAACAGACTATTAAAATAAGGAGCACCATGTACTGGCACAGACAAGTTCATAGTGTTATTCATATGTTCCTATGTTCAGTTAGGCTGTTGTTATGCACAGCAAACAGCATCTCAAGCCCAGCTCTTACCAGTGTTCTCATCGCAGCCTTGTTCATCTATGCTTCATTTTTCCTTTGCCAAGAAGCACCCACTTTGGGTCAGATCCTGCGAAGCACAATTGTGTTCTGTGGGAGGGAGGTTCGCTCAGCTCTCACGGATCTTGAGAAAATCGGTCCCTGGTGACCTCTTTTGGCACTCTGTCACGGACTGACTGTAAAACACCTCCCCCTGACCCTCTGCAGTTGTGCTTCTCTCTGTGGTAGCATCTTCTTTAATAACCTAAAATAGGAAGCACCTCACAGGCTCTACAGGGTGTGTCCAGGCTGCTTCATGATGTAGGAATTAGGCATAAAACTGGAGAGAAAGAAAGATTAGGCATAAAAATGGAGAGAAAGGCAGACAGGCAGATGGGCAGCATGTCACCAAATGGGAGCCTGATCCTTTTCCAGTAACACAAGTGCACATGCAACACTCCCAGACACCGGACAAGCAATGTCCTGGGGAAAGGAGAGGACTTACTGCCCACAACTCAACGAGAGCTCCAAATACATTCCAAGACCCATGTTGTAGTCCTTTCTCAAAGCACAACCAGTAAAAAGTCAGTTCTCGACCTAAACCTTTATTTAGCATCTTTTTACAATTACTGCATAACTTGGCATCGTGGGCATGGCCCTACATGGACTCGGAAAGCGTGCAGCGAACGGGGAGACGAGCTGGCAAGGCAATTTTCCCACACGTCCTTCGAGAATCAATTTTCTTCTCCCAAATGACAAATAGAAAAAAGAATAAGGAAAAGAAAAGGAAGAGAGCTGTTGCCATTCATGAGCACCAGGAGCATATGAGGGACGACATAGCTGCAGAAACTTCGTTCTGGCAAAGCAAGATCCAGACTTTTTTTTAATTTCTGCACAAAACTGTTTTGTGTCCCTAAAGGTGCCACTAATAATTTTGTGCAAAATCATCACACGCCCCCACCCGAACCTTTCGTTAGCACTCGGGTATTTAAGCTACTTTAAACAGTGCAAGGAAAAAAACTGTGCAAACAGAAGAGATTTTGGGGTCGGTCGTCAGCTAACATCACCACCTTCAAAGCAGGGAAATGGCACCAGCAGCAGCGGAGAGGTTCACGGTGATGCTCCAGCTCTCCACGCAGAGAGTTTATACCTTTAAGAAGCACAAAACCAAAAAAGAAACCCAATCCTTGGAATGAGTCACTCGAAAATATGCCCTATTTTCTCCTCGCAGGCCTGAGCAGCCTCACACAAAGCCCCCAGGGGCACAGGCTCCTCATTTGGCAGGGCTCAGAGCAGAAGGAAGGCTGGGGAATACCTTTACGCTGGAGAATTTGGCTTGTAACAAGGCTTTTCAGGAACATGGCAATTGCCCACGTGAACGCATGGCTTCCTGCATTAATATGCTAAAGAGACAAGACAAGCATCTTTAGCTACAGCTGAGGACTAATTAAGACTGCTCTTTTACAAATATTGCATGGTTCATTCCATTCTTCCCCGATTAAGAACAAAAGAAGAAAGAAGTCATTTATTGTCATGAGTCACTTCAGATACAATGGAAGGAATTCCAACAGATGACTGAGACAAAACAAAAGCTGACATTATGAAAGCCATGTCTAAACACTAATTTAAACTGTCAACTTGCTAGTGAGGAAGGTTCATGACAGAGGGAGAATTAAAACTTAAAAGAGCACATAAATCATTGAAGAGATTAGCAGCGTGTGATGGGGCCAAAGTACGCGGCGCTGGGAGCTCGCTGGAAGAATAGTAGCAGCTCCCTCGCAATTTGGGGGTGAATGGCGTGTTTTGCCAACAGTCGTGCACTAAAATGAGTAATTCGGGCTGCGTTCCCAGAAGTGGGAGCCGTGTGAGTCAGTGGCTTTACTCCCATTTCCAGCAGGTGAGGATCAGACCCTCCGTGTCCCGTGCGGCATCTGAGCATTAGATAAAATGAGTTTTCTTCTGACTTATGGGAAGTGCTTAATTCCAGAGAGGAGCCAAAAAAATGGCTTTGGGTCACATCTGGAGCTGCTGTAAATGATCATGACCGACTCCCACAATCTGGCTACACCGTTCAGAAAACTGATCCTTCTCTTTCAGTAGCACCATGGTACCTCCCTCTCTTTGATTTACAGGGGGCATATCTTGAGGTAGTGCCTCTTAATTCTGTGCAGATTTGCTTTCCATCAGCAGAAAGCCACACCGTCTCCACTGTAACAAAGAAACACGGCATGTAAAAATGTGCTCTGCCACTGGATTTCACCTCTGGACTCGTACCACACATTAGAACCATTTCTTATCAAGAAAGATTTTCCAGCAAGTGTGTACTTTCCAGCCCAGCTGGCTTTTCAAACTGGTGCACAGCCTCTAGCTCTACAGCCTGTGTTATGCTGTGTAAGTCTCATGGGGCCCATGGGCCAGAGTTCTGCAAAGTGAATGAATATTGGGACTTCAGATCATCCAAAATCTGTGTTTTTTCCTGCCTACCCCCATTGTTACTAATACTCCCCAGAAAAACCATCATAGATGACCAAGCTAAACCATTCATATTGATGGATTTATGAAGACTTAGCATGTGCTTTAACTATTTTAAAATCCAGATGAACCTGAAACCCACACAAGCAAAAGCTCCTTCTTACCTTTGACTCAACATGTAAACTCAACCCCTGCTTCCCTCCCAGACCAGAAAGCCAGAAGTGAAATCTTGAACCACAACCCTGTGCCCTTCAGAATTTACTTTAGTCAAAAGTAAAAGGCCAAGAAATCATTTGAGTAATTGCTCAATAAATGACTTTTGAAAATGCAGTTATTTACCCGTCTGAAGGCAAACATCTTACCCATTTCTGTGAGAGCTGGAGGGCAATAATACTTCTTCTGGACACCAGCAATTAAGAAGTCCCTTGTCCAGCTGTACCACTCTCCCACGGACGGGGATAGTCGTCTGAGCAGATCACAGGCTGCCTTTAACTATCTGAACATCGTGTCTAAGGTTGGTGGGGAGGCTCTGCACTGGGAAGGTCCAGGCTTTCTCATCCTAGAAGTGCTGCTGGAATTAGATCACTCTTAGCTTTGGCTCCAATTCAGGGAGAAGTTCAAAACGTCAGTTGTAAAATAAATAAGAAGAGTGAAAATAAACGAGATATAGAGTCCTTTAACTTAGAGGGACAAAATCTCTGTGGAAGTAAGGAAGAGATTTGCTGTGAGTTTTGGAACAATCAGCATCCTTTCCAGCATCCTCTGCATGTAGCTAAACTTGTTGCAGATCAACAGATTATTTTCTTCCCATCCTTTTCATGGAAAACAATACAGAGTTTACTATATTACTCTTGCCTAATTGGGTTATGAGAGTCATTGGGCCTCTTGTGTAGAGAAGCTAAACTGGAGGACTAACCCTGTTCAGTCAAGAGGCAACAGAAGAAGACAGGTAAACAATATAGGACAATACCGGCCACAGCCATAAAAGAAAAGGTTTAAAAGGAACTAGAAAATAACTTTTTTTTTTTTTTTTTTAGCTATGAAGAGCCCTTCACAAGTGTGAAAAAGAAGAGCAATCAGGCTGCACCAGGAGGCTCATTCTCTCTCCATTATATCTCCAGGGGTTAGACCAGAGGGCTGTTAGCTCCCAGTCATCTTTCTTTGTTTCTTTTTGTTGCTGGGATGAAGAAAGACGAGTTATCAGAAAGCTGATAAGAGAAGGGTCATAGTTAAAAGAGGGTCAAGGAAAAGGCCTTGGGAGAAATATTTTTGTAGTAGTGTACCAGATGATTTCATTGAAGCAAGGCTGCATGTGAAAATTAGAGGAACGGGCATTGCAAAAAGGCAAGAAATGAGATCCTGGATGACAGATGTAGTTGTATGAATGAAGGAACCCTGTAGAAATTCTACAAGATTTGACTATGTCCTGGATGAGAGGTCATAGAGATGACAAGGATGAAAAGGATGCAGGTTATAGACAAAAGTGGAGTTAGTATTGACTGTGCTACCCTTGGCCTTCAACAATGAAAGAAGCAGAGAAGCATGGGAAGAAATCTGAAGGTATGTTGGTTTAGCCATGTTGGTCAGCTAAGGAGTGAGATCTCTGAGCCATTCTTGGAGTAAAGAACAAGGCTGGAGAGTTAGCAGCAGAGAGATATGCTCGCTGAATTTTTGTGGAGTGGTAGAACTGAGGGGAAAAGGAGGAGGTACCACATGAAAGGTGGAGTCAGGCAAACAGGGTGAGCTTGCAGGATTAAGAGAAGAGGTAGGAACAAAGAGAAACATAAAATCTCGGGGAAGACAAGATTTCATAATGAAGAACATCGCTTTCTGTCAAACAGGTGCTGGTCTGGTCAAGGTAGAGGAAAATAGGACACTGACATCAGTGGCATTTCACATCAGGCTGATGTCTTGTGTTGAACTGAGCTTTAATATTACTGCAACTTTCCCAGAAGCCTCAGCTTAAAATTGCTGAAGTGAAGGGGTGAATTAGACCTTTTCACATTGACGTCAGTAAAGTTACACCCAGGGTAAAATTAGCCCCAGGACAGTTGTTCTAACACTTTCACAATAGCACTTCTGGGGTTTGGGGTGTTGGTTTTTTTTTTTTGCTTTCTTTTTTTTCCCCTCCCTTCTTTTATTTTAGTGATTATCCACTAAATCCACTTCCACACTGTGGAAAGGGAGGGGACATCTCTGGCCGCATCGTGTGAGAGGATCACGAAGCAAGAATCCATTCAACCATGCTGACAAACGGATCACACTTTGGAGATCAGAGTATTACCTTATGTTTTAGCAGCTTGATCAGCTCCCACGCCTGCAACTGTTTGAATTTCCCACCAGCCCAGCACAGCTCTTTCCCACATATTTTATGATGAATTAATCGTGAGCTCAAAGAAAGAACATTTCCAGGCTCTTGATGGAGGTTGTGTCTATCGGACGAGAGCAAGAACAGTTGCGAAGCTTTTCAAAGGTTGTTTGCCTGCATCTGAATTGCAGGTGAGTAGCTCAGCCCAGAGGGGTTATTTAAGGACTCGCTGGCATGCACCGTGGTATGAAGTCAATGTACGTACCCTCATGTGTGTTGATGGACTAGAGGTCCATAAATACATGTGCAGTTGGCTGCATTTTTCGCTCAGCTCCCATCCGTGTTTGTAAACACTGGAGAAAGAGACCCAAATCTGTGTCCAACACCAAGCAGTTAGAGAACATACTGTAATTCTGTAATGCGAAACAGAGTGGCTTGCTAACCATTGCAGATCTGGAGAGAATTCCTGACATGATCCTTTTACGTATTTTATGTTAATCACTTCCATCTCAGGAACACACGCAAACAATACCCTATTAGACGTTCCCTTTGGCACTCGGACAGCAGCGCAAGCTGCCTCATGTACCAGAGCAGTGGCCGGAGCAGCCGCAGTAGGGCCGGGAGGCGCATGCTGCAAATGGGAAGCAACCAAAGGGCAACGTGGGAAGAGTGTCAGAGAATCGCAGAATGAGAGAATCACAGAATGTTTTGGACAGGAAGGTACCATGACGGTCATCTAGTCCAACCCCCTGCAGTGAGCAGGGATATCTCAACTGGATCTGGTTGCTCAAGGCCCCGTTCAACCTGGCCTTGAACATTTCCAGGGATGGGGCATCTGCCACCTCTCTGGGAAACCTTAGAGTCTTCTCTTCTCCAAGCTGAACAGCTCCAACTCTCTCAGCCTCTCTTCCTGGTGGAGATGTTCCAAACCTTTGATCATTTCAATGGTCCTCCTCTGGACCCATTTCAACAGGTCCATCTCGTTCCTGTGCTGGCAGCTCCAGAGCTGTATGTGGTGTTCCAGGTGGGGTCTCCCCAGAGCAGAGGGGCCAGAACCCCCTCCCTCACCCAGCTGGTAACTTTTCTTTTGATGCAGTCCAGAATAAGGTTGGACTTCTGTGCTGTAAGCACACACTGCTGGCTCTCGTCTAGCTTCTCCTTTGCCAAGACCCCCAGGGCAGGGCTGCAACTCCGAACTCCTAGTCTGGGTTTCTTCCCTGACTTTACTGGTTTCCTTAGGCTCTTCCAGTAAAGAAAGTCTCCACCTGCTCACCCAAGAGTGCTCATGGATGTCACAGCCATGATCCCAGAGACTGGGAGACCTCATTGCTCTCTACAACTACCTGAAAGGAGGTTGTAGAGAGGAGGGAGCTGGGCTCTTCTCCCAAGGGACAGGGGACAGGAGAAGAGGGAATGGCCTCAAGCTCCAACAGGGGAGATTTAGGCTGGACATTAGGAAAAAATTCTTCACAGAAAAGGTCATTGGGCACTGGCAGAGGCTGCCCAGGGAGGGGGTTGAGTCACCTTCCCTGGAGGCGTTTAAGGGATGGGTGGACAAGGTGCTGAGGGACATGGGTTAGTGATTGATGGGGATGGTTGGACTCGATGATCCGGTGGGTCTCTTCCAGCCTAGTTATTCTATGATTCTATGATAAATGGGGGCGGGAAGGAAATTTTCTCAGCACAGAGCTCGACAGCACTATGTCTTAGGCAGGTCTCCCCTTGGCTTGCTCAGAAAGAACAGGGGTTGGAATAAATAGGTATCTGCCTGGTCAGGTCTCCTTGTTCCATATCCTTGCCCATTTGCAGTGTGGTACTGGCTCACATAAAGATTTAACTCTTTAAATAAGCCTTGATACTGCCTGGAAAATAGTAGGAAGAAAGAGGAGGATTTACCCAAGAGCCGGGATGTACACAGGGCTTTGCTGCAGCCTGTGACCCCTTACAGAGGGGAGGTGGGACACCCCCAAGGATTGAGGGTGCAAATCCTGCTGTTGTGGGAAATAAGCAGGAGGCCATGGGGACTGCAGCAGCAGTCTGCAAAGAGCCCTGGGAGCAGGCGGAGGGAGAGGAGGCATCCATTGCATTTGAAGAATCAGCTGCTGGAAGAGGACGTGTAAAGAAAAGCCCACTGCTGCGACGAAGGTGATTCCTCATCATTAATGAAGTACCCCACTGGGGTGAAGGCAAGTGGCTTTGCGTCTCAGCTAGTCACCTCACCGCAGGGGCAATTACAGCAGGCACAGAAGCCCACTGCCAGTGGGATGGGATCCCCAGGGAGCCCTCCCCCTCCAGATATACGCGGTGAGCTTTGACGGACAGGCATCAGCCAGCATCTCTGCACACCAGGTCTGTGGGTAACCCCCAGAAAAAGCAGAAAGGAGAAGAACTCTCCAAACACACAGTGGTTCCACAAGAACTAAGCCCTCAGATACTGTGTTTTCTTTCTACAATACATTTTTTTATTATTAAAAAGAAATTTTCAGGGGCTTACATCACGTGGATCTTTGGTCTCAGTAAAGCAAGACATTTACACTGAGAAGTAGGCTCATTTCTGCTCAGGATCTACTTTTAAAGCAACTAAAAAGCAGCCTGGACTTGAATAGGAACACTGAAACAGAATTCACTCCAACATTCACTAGCCCAAATATCTTTGCTGAAATCATGCTGTTTCCCTATTGTTATTCAACAATAAATCCTGCCCCCAGGGAAGTGCGTATAAATATGAATTTAAGAGTTCCCAGATAAAGAATCTCCCTTCTTTTTCCCTCCTGGGAGATAAATAGCTTAGAAATCTTCCTGCAAATATGTGCTTTTCTAGATACTTTTCCATTTAATGCTGTAAAATGCTTCTACGTGAGAGAGAGAGCGAGCATCCAGACACTGCCAGAACGCAGCACAATGAAAAAAAAAGCATCTTAATAAATAAATTAAGCTAATTCCTTTATTCCATTGCTGAGGGGTTAAACACCCCTGCATACAGGCACATTTGCTGCTCTGGAGCCCAGCTGAGTTGTTTTGTGCTCGAGTGGGCTGGGAAGGGCTATGTGGATCATTGCACTAAGTCCTTCCTTTCTTTTTCAGGAGTCCAAGAGGCAGTTTGGGAGGTGGCCACAGGGCTCCTGCTGGCTTCTCCATCAGGGGATGCGCTACACAGATATGTCTTTATTAGAAGCTTCATTTTACGGCCAATTGGAGGGAAATGCTGCAACTCCAAGCCTGGATTCCTCATCCTTCATGGTCCCGTGGGTCTCAAAGCAGCGTCAGCCTGTGGTCAGCAAGTTATGAGGATTAATGGACCAGAACAGTGGCTTGAGGGACAACTCCGAACCACTGAATTTGTCTTAGCTTTGCATCACAACCAGGGAGACTCCTCGGTCCCCACTGAGCATAGAGAGACACATGGAGAGCAGTTTCCATTGGTTCAAAAAAACATAGAATAGTTTGGGTTGGAAGGGACCTTAAAGATCATCTAGTTCCAACCCCCTTGTAATAAGCAGGGACACCTCCCACTGGATCAGGCTGCCTGAGGCCCATTCCACCTGGCCTTGAACCCCTCCAGGGATGGGGCAGCCACAGCTTCCCTGGGCAACCTGTTCCAGCGTTTCACCACTCTCATAGTGAAGAAATTCCTCCTGATGTCCAGTCTAAATCTGCCCCTCTGCAGTTTATACCCATCACCCCTTGCCACGTCACTCCAAGCCTTTGTGAACAGCCCCTCCTCAGCTTTCCTGGAGCCCCTTTGGGTACTGGAAGGCAGAATCTCCTCCCTTGACCTGCTGGCCACGCTTCTTTTGATGCTGGTGAATAACTTCGCAGCCCTCCATTGAGTATGTGTCAGCCAGATCTTACCATCCAGCCCATTGGCATCTGTGACTCGAATAGACCAGGCTAGACCTGGCCAGACTAGATTAGACAAGACCAACCTAGGATAGCCTAGGAGTTGCTCGGGTGTACGTGATATCCCCAACCAGAGATGTGTAGAAATACTTCAGGTGATGGAGTAAACTCATCATGGGTGGCAGAGTAAAGAATTTATCTCCCTGCTATGTTTTTTTTTAACATTTTTCCCTAATAATAATGTCTTCTAAAAGAAGATTTATCCAGAGTGGAGAGAAGGGCAGCACCTGGCTGGTCAGCAAACCGAGAGGCACACGTGCATGTCAGCAAGGTGCAAGATGTGTGGTGAGATGGATGCTGAGCATCCGACCTCCCCATCTGCTGGCAGAAAGACAGTTCACATTTTCCTTGAAGGCTGGACACGGTCTCCAGGAGTAAGTTGGTAATGCCCCAGGCACTCAGACCAATGTTGAAATTAATCCAGCTAAAGCTCCACCTGGAAAGTGGTGGGTGGGAAATTTAAGAGCCCAGTGACTGGCATGCCAAAAAAAGCAGAGGTGAGATAGCTGCAACGAAGGATCCCGTAAGAGCTGCAGAGGAAAATACCTGCTTTTATGTCACCTTGTTTCTACATGTCTGTCCATCCTGAGTTTTAATCAATCCAGTATAATAACCTAAAGAAGAACCTAACAAACCTAACTCTGCAAAACATCCAGTCATTCATTTCTCCTGACTCCCTCTATCAACATTTCTCTAACTCTAGTTTTGCTTTGAGTTTTTATGTCGTTGCATTGAACTTCTGGGGCAGAACAGCTCAGATGCTTCGATATTTTTCAAGGCAGAGCTTGCCATCTTTGTGAGTTGTGCTGTGAAACACCCGCTCCGCTCCCCTCCCTTCCCCATAAAAAGCCAGAAATGCCACTTAAATCACTATTGTTCCCTATGATTTAATTTCATACCGCTGCTCAACAGCTCCAGCTATTTACAGCAATCCCCTGTTAAGTGATCATGGCTCACCCCATGGTATTTATGAATTTTTAACAGAGCGAGCTCATCCCCAAATTCAACATCTCTCCTTGCAGCTGGTGTGTAGATAGGACGTGTTTACTTTATGTGCTGGAAGCTCAACTATTTAGCTTGTGGTTTCAGCGACTGAACAATCTGTACTGTGCTCGAGGGCTCCGTATGTATCTCGGAGGCTGCAGGGGGAGAACAGGTCTGCAACTGAAGGTGCAAACGTGTTTGTCAATACGCCGGAGCTCCCCGCTGCCACTCCTCACCTCCTCTAGCACAAAGTTTCAGAGAACATGAATTAATATAAGCAGCCTGCTGATGTGCGTTTGACAGAATATGTGGGAAATTGAGTTTACCTTGAATTTATGAACTGGGAAGGTTGTTTCTCAGCCTGATTAATGGTGAGTCACGGAGCAAACCCGAGGCCACTCGCAACCCCCTGTGCAATGCGTCGGGTGTCGTGGGAGTGAGAACAGTGGGAGAGCAAAGAAAGGTCTCATGACAGTCTATTAACTAATTTTCGTCTGCCAAGTGAAGACGTGTCCTGGAATTTCGCAAAACTATATTTAGCAGTGCCGAGCGTCTCCAAAGAGAGCTTTCTAAGATGCTGGAACAGGAATTAAAATACACACAGGTATAAAAGCGCTCTAAGAAAGCAATAACTTACACAACTTTAGAGGGATATCCAACCATACATTTACTGCCAGCTGGGGACAGAGATGCATATCCAGGAGGCTGATGAACAGCTGGCTGACCAGCCCTGCACTTCTGCTTGAGTACAAGTGCAATAACAGCTCTGGTGTGCCCTTTTTCTCCATGGATTTCCAAGCTGACGTTCCTCTGGGGCATTACCACACGGCAGATCTCCTTCCAGCACAACCTTATCCTCAGGCTGAGAAACCTCAGCAGAATACCAGAGATACAGTTTTTTTAAGTTTTTCTGTATACTTTTTGGGGTACTGGTTTGTGATGATCGCATCATTAATGTGGAAGAAGGCAGCAAATCATTTAAAAGAAGTTACTTTCCCTGACAGCATAAACTTTATAGGAGAGGACCCCTGCTTTACATATGTGAGCAAACTCCAGTGCCAAGAGCATCCTGCGCTTTAACAGCCTCCAATTTACAGGCTTCAAATTCAGTATTCAATAGCATGGCAATACAGGACCGATGTTATTTCACCTTATCCAGGCCTTGGTTGTACAGTTGAGCAGTATGGGGAAGGTGTCCTGAATCTTCCTGGTGTGTTTCACCATCCCATGCTCGTTCATTTGGACGCTGCACAAAAGGAAAGGGAATTTCACCCCAAATGACCTTTCAAAATACTCTCAGGTTGAGCAGCAGTAGAATAAAACCCACCATCACCAGGCAGCATTGTTATCAAATACCTGCAGGGAAAATAACCTGGAATTAACTTGCTGCAATACACACAGGTTTCTTTCATCAAGGAGAAGAGGGGAAAAAAGAGGAAAAAGACAAAAGCAAATAAGAATAATGCTAAAGGGTGTCCCCAGTAGCACACGGGGCACAATCTAGGACTGTATACGAGGCCACAGAGCGGAGGCCCAGAGGACACGCTGTCCCAGCATCCTGACAGATCTAGGAAATCCTCTCTCGCAATTGCCCTGTAGGCATGAAATTACACAAAAAAAGACTTCATTAGGATCCTGAACTAAATATAGCCTAGTGGAGAGAGTGGAACGTTCAATTTGCGATCTTGGCAAGCAGCACGGGTTTGCAACCTTTAAGATACTGTGTTAACTAAGCTGGAATCCTGCACGGCTGCAGTTCTGACAGCTCAGCACCCACTAGGGGGAAAGAATTGTGAAAATAAAACCTGATAAACCCCAAAAAAACTATATGCCCTCATGGCAAAGTTCTTGTCCAGACAAAACTGCTGCCGTCGCTTGTAATGAAGGGCTTGAAAATGGTTGGCATCAATGAGAGACTTCTATGAGCAAAGATCTTGGGGTCAGAGCCGAACAGTTTGTTTGCAGCTCCAAAATCTTAGAAGACTGAGGACAACATAGGAAAAAAACAGTGCTGAGTTTGTAACAA
Source organism: Phaenicophaeus curvirostris (assembly GCF_032191515.1). Lineage (NCBI taxonomy): Eukaryota > Metazoa > Chordata > Aves > Cuculiformes > Cuculidae > Phaenicophaeus > Phaenicophaeus curvirostris. Next base: position 69,142,992 of record NC_091396.1, on the reverse strand, counting down.
ACCTTTCTGAACCATCAAAGCCCACCAGCATCTTCACTGAGGCCTCATTCCTGGTGTAAGATACCTGTCCTGCCTAAAGTTCTGCTCTTCATGCAGCAGAGTCTAAGCATCACTGGTCCCACAGCACAGGGGTGGGAGTCACCTCTCTGTTGAAGCCTTTGAATGCAACCCCAGCACCTTCAGGAGCTCAGTAAAAAAACAGAAAGCAAGGACCAGCATCTCTGTTGTAAAACAGTGTGGGCACTGGATGCTCCTGAGGAAGGCAAGACCACCGGTGTCCAAGATGATATCACCATTGCTTTGTCTTCATGTGGAAAAGCAGATGAAACACAGTTTGGTTAGGGGACACCTACTCATGCCAGGTGAGTCTAGTCAGGAGTCAGAGCACCAAGAACCCAGGCCTGCAATCCAGCCCTGAGCATGTTTTTGGGTGCCAGAAACAGAAGCCAGCTTCTGGTCTGGCTTTCAACACTTCTCAGGTGTTTTATTCAAAGTTCTGTTGGTGTCAAATGTGTATCAGTCCCTGGAGCAGGGGCAGACTTGGGTCTTTGCACTTCAGCTACTGTTCATGGTCAGCTTCAAGCTTGGTACCCCTCACAGAAGAAAAATCTGGCTGTTCCCCAGGACACGTAGATACCATTGAGCTGAAGTCAGGTTTAGGGCCAAGTAGCTCAGGTTATTAGGCAGGTCAGAAGAGAAAGAAAAGCTGATGGGTTGGCGGGAGACAAGCAAGGCTGAAGACAAAGCTGGGGGGGGATGAAAATCCCTGGGCTTTAGATCAGCAGCTCTCAAAGTTGATTTGGAAGCCTTTGTCTTGCTCTTGCATGAATGCAGAGCTGATATTGGCCAGTCCTGTGATCAGGACACCTTTTTAGGGCTGCCACACTCTGTCTCTGCCTGCTCTGCAGAGGGGAACAGTGCAAATACCCCTGACAGCAGAGGATCAACCTTCCTGGCCAGAAAGCCAAAGGCATGTGGGCATGAATGGTTGGACTCGATGATCTGGTGGGTCTCTTCCAACCTGGTTATTCTATGATTCTATGATTCTATGATTCTATGATTTGTTTCGAGCTGATAAGGTCCCAAATATGCACAGAGTGTTACAAGTTAGGTACACAGAGGGTTTTCTGAATCTAGCCTTTGGACTAGCCCTTCTGTCTGTCCTGGATCTCAACAGTTCCTAATAAGGGGTCAGAAAGCCCACTCTCATCTGTCATCCTCACAGCATCTATTAAAGCAAATACAACACTCGTGAATCCAGCTCATGATGCTGTAAGAGCAGGCAGGAAATCCCAAGAGCAAAAAGGACACATTCAGAGATGGAAGGGAAAACAACCTGCAAGTGATACCTCCTATCGCCCCACAGCTACATCAATAAGGATGAGGACTTTGGTGGAAATAACTCTTCCACGGGAACACTGCACGATGCGAAACCTTCACAGGGACATCCCACCTCACACGCTGACAAGGGAAACCTGAAATAGCTTTTTGAAGACATCTCCTATTAGGTGCAACTGCCTCCAACAGATGATGAGGGGATAGGAGGAATAACCAAACACAGTTGAACTGGGAGAGTTTCCAACTCAATGGGAACATCCGCAGAAAGGACAGGAAAAGGTGTATGACCCTGGGAGAGGGTTCGCAGCAGGTCAGTTAAATAAGCCAGGTGGAATAAAAGCAGCTCAATATATTGTGATTAACTTTTAACCTTGGGCATGTGTCTGTGCTACCCTAAACTTACAGAGTCTTCTGCAAAAACCCAGAGCACGAGGACTGCATGGAGCTGCCCTTCTCCTCTCCCAGCTCAGGCGGCGCTTCTGGACCTCAGCCCCAGGATCGGAGGCTCCCTGGACAGAGCAGTTGGCAGCCAAGACCAGCAAGGGCCGCAGCTTTCGAGAGACGCTCTGCAAACATCACTCTTTTAGGAAAAACATCAGCAAAGAACGGTCACATGTTTCACTCCAGGAGCTGAAGGCGTGAGAAGAGCTATGAAAAAAAAAAGAAAAAAAATCTATTCATTGAAGAAAAGCAATCCAGTAAAGACACCAAAAAAGGAAGCAGCTCCGATGCAGATCCCCCCCGAGAGCTGCAGGGCATCCTGAATAGAGGAGCAGTTTTGGACAACAGCATTAGCCTGGTCCAAGCTGCCCTGGTGTGTGCGTGCACCAGTCCCCACCTCTCCGGATGGGCTGACTTGTCCCTCAAGATCTGGGGCTTCCAGGACAGCTATTGCTTCAGCTGTCTGTCCTGTGCACAGACAGGAGCTGGACTCGATGATCCTTGTGGGTCCCTTTCAACTCAGGACGTTCTATAATTCTATGATTCTTGGACTCGTGCTGGAGCTGTCCTACTCTGCCAGCTCAGGTATTCCCACTGCAGAACCTCTTCCTTCAGCTCTTACCAAAGCAGTTATTTCCTAAGACGCCACTGGTTTTCCTGCTGCCGGAATCATTCTCACAGAATGTCTTGGGTTGGAAGGGACCTCAAAGCCCATCCAGTCCCACCCTCTGCCATGGGCAGGGACACCTCCCACTGGATCAGGGGCTCCAAGCCCCATCCAACCTGGCCTTGAACCCCTCCAGGGATGGGGCAGCCACCCCTGCTCTGCGCAGCCTGGGCCAGGGCCTCCCCACCCTCATTGCAAAGAATTTCTTTTCAATGTCTGATCCAGAATGGAGAATACCTGCACCGTATTTGTCCTCCGCTGCTGCAATGGCACCTAAGCTGGTTCCTTGCTGTCCCTAGTCTCCTGCCCCTCTGAGGATGCTCTGCTCAGCAAGGACAAAATTATGCCTGGCTTCTCCATCTTCCATCTTTTCCAGCTTTCTAAGCCCAGCATTTGTCACCCCTTTAAATGCACAGCCCACCTCGCCTTCCCCCTGTCCCCAGATCTGCTTCTCATGAGCAGAAGCCCAGGCCAAGGTCTTTACCAGCAAAGTCCTCTGGAGCAGACAAAAGAAGTAGAAAGTTCCAAAAGAAATGCCAGACCTACAGAGCAGTGAAAATGAACTCTGCCACTGTGCAAGAAGGCACGGGTGTGTATAATATAATATATACTGTACATACCAAGAGAAAGAATATACTTTTCACTCTGAAGTGTTTTATATGTTAACCATCAGGCATACACCAAGTCAATGGATGCTGGCACTTTACATAAATATATGATGATGCAGTGCTATATGCAATAAAAATCTGGAGCACAAAATATGGAAGCAATTCAAGAAAACAGATCTCACATTTTTGCCTTTGTTACAGTTAGATTCTGACATGCTCTGATTAAAATTCAACATCTGCATGCATTTAAAATTAAAATATATAGGTATTCATGTTTTCCTCCTTCCACAATGTTTTACTGCTGCCTTTTTCTTCTTAAATATTAAAAACATTACATTATTTTATTTCAGATGTCTCAATATATTACACATCACCCTTTCACCTCAGAGCTTTGGTTCAAATCCAGCTCTTCGCTGAGGAAATAAAAAACATCTGAAAATCTTTAGTAGTCTCATCTCAGTGTCTAATCACAGCCTGCTCTGACATGACAAAACACAACAAACAAACTGGCTTTGCCACAGATGAAAAATGTTTACACAAAAATACTCAGGAGTGTAAGAATGAATAAAGGCATCTCTAACTGCATTAAAGCCCATGTTGTTAAGTAATAAAAGAGTTTGCAGATAATCTGAGCTGCACCTGCCCCTCTGGAAAAAAAAAAAAAAAAAAGCAGGTGATTTAAAGTCTTCGCAGCCTAGCAGGTCCCAGCCACATGTTTTTCTGTTATTTTAAAGCAGAAAGATGTGTCAGGCTACAGTGCAAGTATTGTCCATGGGCATCACGGTCTGGAAAGCCTAAGTACCTCGTGATTTAGGAATCTCAGAAGAAAACTTTATTGCCAGTAAATCCTCCAGGACTAAAATATATGTACTTTAAGAGGGATGAGCATAAATAAGTCTTTGTCTTTGCTGGGGAATTCGGCTGTTTGGTGGGTGGCTGGGAGAGCAGCTGTCCCAATAGACTTCACGTTGGGCACCGGTATGGTGCACAGCATGGTTCCTCCTCCGAAGACGTGACGGTTTTAGCAGGCAAAAGAAAGCGCAGGAGGAAGTTAGCCGCAGGGAGGTGTGGGATCTTCCCTAAAGCCAGTGGGAGAATCAGCTGTGATAGTCCAGGTCTTCACCCCCACTCATTCTGCTGCAAGTCTCCAGTTTTCCTTAGTCCACAGGCATCAAGCACAAGCAAGTAATGGGTGTGGGCAGCACCATCCTTGCTCTCCAGCAGACTCAGCTTGACTTCCTACATCCATTTTGGCAGGAGCAAGACTGGCGAGCACTGCAAGGAGCTCAGTGCTCATGAGTCATAGAATCATAGAATCATAGAATAACCAGGTTGGAAAAGACCCACCGGATCATCGAGTCCAACCATTCCTATCAAACACTAACCCATGTCCCTCAGCACCTCGTCCACCCGTCCCTTAAACCCCTCCAGGGAAGGGGACTCAACCCCCTCCCTGGGCAGCCCCTGCCAGGGGCCAATGACACTTTCTGTGAAAAGTTTTTTCCTAATGTCACAGAATCACAGAATCACAGAATAACCAGGTTGGAAGAGACCCACCGGATCACCGAGTCCAACCGTTCCTACCAAACACTAAACCATATCCCTCAGCAATATGTCCAGCCTGACCTCCCCTGGCGGAGCTTGAGGCCATTCCCTCTCCTCCTGTCCCCTGTCCCTTGGGAGAAGAGCCCAGCTCCCTCCTCTCCACAACCTCCTTTCAGGTAGTTGTAGAGAGCAATGAGGTCTCCCCTCAGCCTCCTCTTCTCCAGGCTAAACACCCCCAGCTCTCTCAGCTGCTCCTCACAAGGCCTGTTCTCCAGGTCATCATGAACTTATCACCCCTTGTCCTGTTTGGGTTCAACCCAATGTCTGTTGAAGTCAATGGAGAAGGCTTCACAAGAGCAAAGTGTGTTCTTCTTGACTCTGGATGCCTGCCCCTAGGGTTGTGTGCCTGCCCCCGACGTTTTAGGAAACCCCCACCAGCCTGGCTGACACATGGAAGAACCAACGTTCCCATTTTGCTCGTTCATCCCCAGGCTGGGCAGCAGGATCAGGTAAATTATACTTTACATTAAGAGTTATCAGAACCCCAGCATAGTAAAAAAGAAAGCATGAAGACAGAGCAATGCTTCCTCTGTATTTCTGTCCTGCACCCACAGACAGTTCCCACCAATCCTGCCAGCAGCATTTACCTCCTTCCTAGACACAGCAGTTACCAAGTTATGCTCCACAGACCTTTGGGTGCTAGTGGCTCCATATACTATTTCTAAGCCAAAGTTTTCCATCCTGCAGAAGCTGACGGAGACCTTCATGGGTAAAAAAGTTAAAATCTCTTGCCCTGTCCACGACTGTTGTACAATATCTTTTTTTCAGGAAGATACTGTAGTATTTCCTGCAGCAATAGCCAAATCAAATATGAATAAATTAACATGCTAACATTTCACTGTATCCCACTTAATGCGAAATAATACATATCCCTTAATTCAATAAATTAGACAGTATATTTTTTTAAGGGAAACAATACCAGTGTAGCTAAGTCTTTGCAGATCTTGGCATGTCTACGATACACAAAGGTCAGGCCAAGGAGACATCCCAACGGTGACCATGCTGCCTGTAGAAGTCAGGGCTCGGCTAATAAACCTCTCTGGGAGGAAGGCTCACTCAGCCTGGGCACAGCTGTGAGCGAGGGCAGGCACAGGAGTCCTGGCCACCGTGGCTTTGCACTGCTGAGTCCAGTCTTACCCACTCCCATGGGTGCACTGAGCTGGTTCCCATTGCACACACCAGCACTGTATTTCTTACTCGGATCATAATTTCCTTTGCATGTGATTTAGAGAATACCCAGAGCATTTCCCATTATGGCATTTTCCACTGCACCCCTTGGTCTGGCTTTACATGTTATTGTCTGTGCTTCATTTCCACGTGCTTTCCTCCTGCTGATGTGTTTTCCTTGAGCCCCTTGACGAAATCTCTCTTTGCTAACTGTATTTAAATTCAGCAACGACACACGGGCTTGTTCACGCAGCCTTTATGTCTTCACACTTCTTTGCCCCTGTTACAAACCTATTGCAAATTAATTCCCAGTTCAAGATATGAACGTTGTTCCAACCAGCCATGTTGGACTGCTAGGCAGTCTATTACTAAGTTATTTCTCCAGGCTCTTGATTGACATTGTTGAAAAGATACTTCTCATGCGTGTCGGTCTCTGTGGGGTGAAAATGCCTTTAACATGCTTCCAGGATTTACATGGTCTTCCCTGCTCTGCTCCTGCCAAGTTCAGATGTGGTTGGAGCATGTGGCATTCTTTGTCCTACTCTTATTACATTTTTCCTTCTTATCCCGCCCTGCTACATATTTCATACTTTTCATATTTCTGCCCTGTGATGTAAAGAGCAGCCACTTACTAAATGTGCCCTTGTCATGCCTGTCCACTCCAGCATGAGCCTCTGAGATGCTGCTGTGATCTCTGTGCTTTCTTTTCCCCTTTTTTTGTTTTGTTCTGTTTTCTTTAAATTGTTTATCTCCTTTCCTAAGACTCAGATTTTCAAACAGCTGAGCAAGATGCCACATATCTGCTGAGACATGGTAAGAGACCCCATGTGTGCTCAGCAGCAGGGACAAGCCCAAAGCAGCAAACGTTTGCTTCAACCTCAGCAAGGAGAAATCAGGTCTCATTTCTGGCTCTGTGTGCAGCAGTCCAGCCCCAGAGATGGAGCTAAGCTGTTTCCAGGCTCTTTTCCCTCCTTTATAAATACAGTTCTTGCTGCTCAAGCTTGTCTGAGCTCCACACCACCCAAGTCATTGCCATATCAACAACATCTCTGCAACCTCATTAAAGAAGCTTGCAGAAGTGCTGTTGAGGGCTGGGAGCCTCAAACCCAAGCACAGGCAGAGGAACCAGAGAATGAAAACATCATTTCACTCATAAAATGAGCGCATTTAGAATGGAACACACTGGAAAAAAATGCCATGTTTCTCAGAAACACTGCTGCATGCCCAAATGTTGGTTTTACAATCCAAAAATCCATTTGGTAACAGCAAATACAAGTTCCCCAAGAGCTGTGTTCAAGAATGGTGTTTTTTATGGATTGAATGTGTCACAGAATCACTAGGTTGGAAAAGACCCCGAGGATCATCAAGTCCAACCATTCCTATCAACCACTAAACCATGCCTCTCAGCACCTCATCCACCCATCTTTTAAACACGTCCAGGGTGACTCAACCCCCTCCCTGGGCAGCTTCTGCCAGTGCCCAATGACCCTTTCCGTGAAAAAACTGAACACAGTATTCGAGGTGCAAATCATCCACTGTTAGTTGTTTATCCGTTTCACTTCACAAGTTCCATCTTAAATCACAGAATCACAGAATCACAGAATCACAGAATAACCAGGTTGGAAGAGACCCACCGGATCATCGAGTCCAACCATTCCTATCAAACACTAACCCATGTCCCTCAGCACCTCGTCCACCCGTGCCTTAAACACCTCCAGGGAAGGTGACTCAACCCCCTCCCTGGGCAGCCTCTGCCAGTGCCCAATGACCCTTTCTGTAAAGAATTTTTTCCTAACGTCAAGCCTAAATGAAAACATGTGTTTCACCCTGCACAAACATTTACCTTGAAACCACAGCACTGTTGCTTTGCTCTTCCTAGGAAGGGTTGACCAACACTGTAGCACCTCAGCATCCATGCTCAACACCTTCCCCAGTGACTGGTCTGCCATGGTCTCACTCATATTCCTGGAGCCCGCCAGGAAGCTACAAATATCAATATAGCCAAAGATTATAGTTTAAGCTCTAGAAGACTTAAAAACAATCAGCAAATCACAGACCAACAAGGAAAGTGATACTAACAGAAGTATTTAGACACAAGCATTTGAGTTGCAGTTGATTACAATGTTCACTTGCCAATCTCCAAACAAAAACACTTAAAAAATATCACCTGTTGCTTTGGCAAGCAGCAAATGGAGAAGCTTTCTTAAATTTGCAGAAGTAGAGTCCACTCTCAGATTGTTCTGCTGGTGGAAACCCAGCAAACTCCTCCATCACTATTGTGGGCAGAGGACAGGGCACCGATGGGAATAGTTTCACAATCCTTTTATTGGAAGCATCTGTAGAAACCATAAAACAACAACTACAACAACAGCCACACAAAGCCATGTTTTCTCACTTCTTTCCGAGCAAGGAGGGTGCCAGAGCAATTCCCCACCCTACCCCCCGACTGCATGGTGGTTTCCTTTGTTCACATTTCACTGCCTGGACTCAGCAAAGAGATTTATGGGCTGGCGCTGAGCTTGGGATGCGCACAGCACTGGTCTCCCGGGGCCCAGGGTTAACCATGTGGAATGGGGGTGCGGAAAGTCTCCAGCAGCTTCAGGGAGGAAGAAATCGGAGTGGGGAAGGTTATTCTGGGCCAGATTCTGGCGCTTTCTACCGAGTAGCTGCTCACCAAAAATCGAGCCCTAGTAGCTAATGAGACCCTTCATGGAGAAAATGTTGTCACTCCGTGTCTGCGGGGTATTGCACCCAAGGACACAATGCTTGGATCCGGACCAATGTCCCCTACGCTCCCTTCCGATCTTGGTCACCATCCCAGTAATAAGGAGTCAATTTATTTCAACGTCAAATGACTTCCCCATGACGAAGGGAGCCAAGAGCACTTGCCAGTCTGGATGAGAACGGCGTTCTAGTACCTCAGGCTCTGCTGGGACCTGAAACGGGACTGGGCAGAGTGAAGCCCAGTGAAGAGAGCACTCAGCAGGTCAGGGGGATGCTTTTGCAAGAGGAGGACATGAGATCCTGGGTGCACTTCCTAGCTTAGACACACTTTTCCAGTGCGATCTTCAGTAAGTTACTACATCGACCTCATTGCTCTCTCCAACTACCTGAAAGGACGTTGTGGAGAGGAGGGAGCTGGGCTCTTCTCCCAAGGGACAGGGGACAGGACGAGAGGGAATGGCCTCAAGCTCCGCCAGGGGAGGTTCAGGCTGGACATTAGGAAAAAGTGTTTCACAGAAAGGGTCACTGGGCACTGGCAGAGGCTGCCCAGGGAGGGGGTTGAGTCCCCTTCCCTAGAGGGGTTTAAGGGACGGGTGGACGAGGTGCTAAGGGACATGGTTTAGTATTTGATAGAAATGGTTGGACTCGATGATCCGGTGGGTCTTTTCCAACCTGGTTATTCTATGATTCTATGATCTATCCTGAGTCACCCTGCCCCAGCAAAGTGGGGTGCTGCATTTCCTGGCTCTACAGGCTCCCATAAGGAAGAAAGTCTCCTGGTTTGTGTAGGCTGGGATGAAAGAGATCAAGAAAACAAAGCAGAGAAGAAGACAATGAGCCAGCAGTAGAGCCATTTAGCTTAGCAAAATCTGTGATGTTCTGAGCACACAAGGGTGTGCATAGAAGTATCCAGGGTCTGTTGAACACCCACCTCTGCTCAAACCCTCATTGATGGCTAAAAGCATTCAGAAGCAGAGCTCCAATGCTTCTGGGTCCTGTATGTGCAAAACAAGAGAATCTTTTTGCAGTTCTGTGCATGTGTATGTTTTTGTAGTCCATGTGCTCGTGATAAGCCAATAAAACAAACTCAAGTGAAATATAGACTGGGAAAAACTTAACCTATTAAAGCCACACAGAAACACTTTCCCCCCCCCCATTCTTACTCCTTTTCACTTTGTCTAAATACACCTCTGGGCTTTTTCTCTTGGTTTAAGTGTGCTCTTTCATGGATAGTTTTCAATGTATGTTAAAGTCGCTGGCTGCTGCCAGCTTGGATTCTCGCGCTGCGCGTCTCGGCTTTCTCTTCTATTAAGACAAAGTGCTGGCACCACCGCTCTTTGACCAAGTACATTGTTCATGGTACAGAGTAACGGATTTTCCATATCTGACTGTCTTTGGGTTCACCCCAGGAGGAAGGGTGAGTCTGGTTTATTAAGCTCTCGTTTCTCAGAGAGCAGCAACATCTGGAGTGTGTGGTGGGCTGCTGGCACGCCTCAGCGGAAAGGAATTCAGCACAGGGTGAGGTCTGCCCAGCTCCAGAGGTGTCACTGCAATCGGTTCTGATGATGGAGAAATAACGAAGCCACCACATAAAATGGCATTAGGACCATATTTCAAGCTGTGCGGGGCTGCTAAGGGATTTTGTTTCTTCTCACGGGGAGTTAGGAGGCCCAGGAACCACGTTGGTCTTCATTTTCATCATCCAAAGCTACATTTTACTCTCCTGCTATGCAAGATTTTTCCACTCAATGAAAGCTTGTTTCCCTTTGTGCCTAACTCAACGGGTTAGCAAAAATCAAAGCTCGTGTAGAGGATTGACTCTGGTATAATACTTGACTTGAGTGCCACATTTGTAGCTCCCTCTGCGGTGCTCTTGAAAATCCATCCCCAACGCAGCTGTTCCTTGCAAGTCATGGTACAGAAACTGCCTTTGGCTGAAGACAGGTAGTGTGCACCCCGACCAGCAATGTGAGCACCCTCCACGTCTCTGTTGGACATCATTTTGGTGAAGATGAGATGAGATGAGATGAGATGAGATGAGATGAGATGAGATGAGATGAGATGAGATGAGATGAGATGAGATGAGATGAGATGAGATGAGATGAGATGAGATGAGATGAGATGAGATGAGATGAGATGCCCTGAAACAAGTTGGTTTATTGCTTTGGAACCCAAGAGCAGAAGATTTATACATGAGACTTCTATACGTCACTCCTGCATGGCTTCTCCACAAATATCCTCTTTTTCACCATGCTCTTACACACCCCAGCTCTCAATCTTTCCTCAAGCTGAAACATTTTCCCTCTCAGTATTCCCAGAGAGTCATGGGCACGAGAAACCTCACTTGATGGAGTTTTCCAATGTGAGGCTGAGCAACGGTAACTGGGTACCACCCCACCGAAATGTTTATGCCTTTGGTCTCCATGTGTGTTTGTAATTGTACTTGTTGGAAAGCCAGCCCACCGCCACAGTGGAGATAAAAGCTTTCCAGCATGCAACTCCTAGAAGTTTATTTTGGCTGCCAAGCCTAATGTGGAGATAGTCTTTAATTAGAAGTGTTGCCTCTGCAACTGTGCAGAGCAATAACAACAACAGTGGAATTAGTCTGAAGCGTGCGCTTCCCTCACATGGCTATGGTGAATTAAGCAAAAATGTCAAACTCAGTCTGGAACCAGCAAACATATTCCATCACATTAAATGTTTACACCATACAGTAGCCTGACTACGGAACATTGGTGAGAACACACTTTCTGACAAGCACTGGGGATGTTCGTGCTAATTTAGGTCTATGCCCAGAAGAGATTAAGAAGTTCCCTTCTCCATCTTTTCAGATTACTGTGATGATGATCAAGAAAAGACAGTCTGTAGTTAACGCCTGTCATCGCTTCATTTTAGGAAGATCTGCAACACATTTCATCCAGTGAACCCCAACAGCTACAGTACACCCAGTCAGGGTATTCCTCATCTGATGCAGCATTTATTTATTTAGAACTGACTTCTTCAGAGACGTTTATCCTCACAGAAATATTTGCAAACATCAGCACATCACTGTAAAATCTTTGATAACTCCCATGGAAATATCAAGGCATGGTGTCTTCTCCAGGATTTGCCCCAATGGTAGTTTGTTCCTAGCTAACTCGAGATAAAAGCTGCATCTGAAACACCTGACTGTGAACAATTCTTCCCAGCTCTTGTGCAAGCAGAACAAACAATTTTCTTCCTAATAAAAGCAAGACTTTCAAGACAGACAGAGCCAACAAGCTAATCAAGTTTCCTACTAAACAGGAAGTTGTGGGACTGTGGGAGGAGGAGCAAATCTGGGTTTCTGCTAGAGAAAGAGCAGAGAGGAATAACAGAAATTTACCACTGGGGTTTTTTTTTTGTTTATTTGACAGGAAAATACCTCACAAATCTACCAGTTTGGGCAATACCCAGTTTGAGAAGACTGGCAATAAAACGAAAGCAAGCTGCAAGATCATCAGAAAAGGAAAGGGTAAAACCACCACATGCATGAGGACCATCATAATTAAACCAGAGTCCCACTGTTAGTATTTCTTATAATTGCTAGCACAATAGATGTTATTACACTAATTACAACTGCAGCAATACTTGCACTGCAAGAGCGTTTGGTGTTCCTGCCCTGGAGGATGATCCTACTGTGTGGCTCAAATGTGGAACAAAATAAACAGCCCCGGTCCCAAAAGAAGGTTTGTAGGGTAGCATGTGCTTTTGCAGGAGATTGCAAAGGAGAGTAATGGATTGAGAGTAGCCCTGAAGGGAAGGACTTGGGGGTTCTGGTGAATGGGAAGCTCAACATGAGCCAGCAACGTGTGCTTGCAGCCCACAAAGCCAACCATATCCTAGGTTGCATCCAAAGAAGTGTCATCAGCGAGGCGAGGGAGGGGATTCTGCCCCTCTGCTCCTCTCTCATGCGACCTCACCTGGAGCCTTGCATTCAGTTCTGGAGTTCTCAGCACAGGAAGGACATGGAGCTGTTAGAGTGAGTCCAGAGGAGGCCACAGAGATGATCTGAGGGATGGAGCAGCTCTGCTATGAAGACAGGCTGGGAGAGTTAGAGTTGGAGTTGTTCGGTCTGGAGAAGAAAAGGCTCCAGGGAGACCTTAGAGCAACTTTCTGGTGCTTAAAGGGGGCTAAAGGAAAGCTGGGAGGGGCTCTTGACCAGGGAGTGCAGGGATAGGGTGAGGGGGGAATGCTTTTAAGCTGAAAGAGGGGGGATTTAGACAAGATGTCAGGAAGAAATATTTTCCTGTGAGGGTGGTGAGGTTGCCCAGAGCAGTGGTGGCTGCCCCATCCCTGGAGGTGTTCAAGACCAAGTTCGATGAGGCTTTGAGCAACCTGATCCAGTGGGATGTGTCTCTGCCCATGGCAGGGGGATTGGAATTGAATGGGCTTTCAGGTTCTTTGCAATCCAAACCATTCTATGATTCTATAAACGCACTGCTTGCTCCATTCCTATATGTATCAGCCAACTTCCACTTTCAAGGACTTGCACGTTTTCCTGACATCTGATGAGCAATTAGTCCAGTGCATCTGACAATGGTGGTGACAGAATCAAGAAGAGCAAAAAAATACAGACAAAAATCACAATCGTATCATGGTTGCAGAATGTATGACCACATTTTGCTTCTAGCTATCGAGCAGTACTATGGGATGTGCATATTCATGTGAAAATAAGCCCAACCAGTCATTGAGATATATACAAAATGGATGATTCATGACAATTGTTACACTGGAATTGCTCAACAGAGACAGGAAAAAGCTGTTGATTACCAGGCACCTCAAGAAAGACCACAGATAGTGAGAAATTTAATATTATGGTCACTGCAGATGTGTGAATTTCCCTCTGCAGACTAACAGGCAGGTCTATGAAAAGAAATTAAGAAAAGCATGCTCATTAGATTCAAAATAAAATAGAAAAAGTTATGTATCCACCAATTCAAAAAGGGTGGAAGTCACTAAGTCACACCAGCTGAGACCATTGAGGAGGCCAATAACCAGCACCAAAAGGTCCTAATGGACTTAATGCACCCTTTATAGCTTTAATCCTTTCAAATTGTAAAGCCCCAACGGCAAAGGAGGCCATAGAGAAAACACACAGATCGTATGCTAGTTATGGTCCTTAGGTTCTTTGGGACTTATCTTTACTCAAAAAAATGCAGTCTTATTGAATCCTCAGTTCACTGGGCAGCTTGGAAGTGTAAGTATTTGTTGGATCAAAGTTTGCATTACTTCAAAAGCATAAAATGCCGCGATATTGAAGGCAATAAATCTTTCTCTGTAAAATACATGCATATATAATTTATATGATAAGCTTAATACTGAGATTTTTAGCTTGGCTTCCAACAGACATGAGATGTAGGCAATTATTCTCCCTAGGAGTGAGTCTGTCTGTCCCCTCTCAGCCCCAAAGAAAATAATTCTAGAGCCCATTAGCCAATTTCAACCCATTTTGGCAGAGGGATAGAGGTCTTAAGGGTATTAAGTTCCCATATGCTTTGTGATAGTAGGTGGCCAGGTGGGAGTGGCAGACTCATTGGTGCATTCCTTGAAGGAACGGCGTCAGTATAGATACAACTCTTTCTTGGACCTCAGAGAATCCAGAATCACGAATGCCCAAACAGGCATGCATGCATGAAGCAACAAATCCAGCTGAAATTCACGTCTCATTAGACATCAGCAAATCGAAGCACAAGACCTGTTGATTTCCTGCTTGTGAAACCACCCATTTCTCCTTCTCTTTTGGTCTTGATGGCAGCTAAGGCGCCTTCAGAGCACCTTCACATCACAGCTAGCAGTTGTCCACTTACTACTCTTGTTTCTTTCCATTTAATGGGAGCCCCATCGCATTTCTATGCTTTAACTCTCTGCTCATAACTGTCAGGCTATCTCCTAACATATGGAAACAATTAATTTTCTTTGTCATCCTTTGGATCTGAAACTAGGGTACTCAGAAATGTAACTATACATGAATTTCCCTGAACTAATCACATAATATTTATCCTATTTTCTTTAAAGTAATACTCGCTAGCTAAGAAATGAAGAACTGCATTGCTTATAATAAACTCTGCATGCTACATTGTAATCTAAACTGTACAGTTATATATGGTGAAGAACTAAAAGGTTTGAGTTATTCCCCTTGGCAAACATTTTTTTAAGGATTGCTTAAATAAGCAGTACAGAAACCAGATGTCATTTGGTAAGAGTATCTGAATGACCAAAAATTTGCTGTCTGGGTATTTTTTTTTTACTCTATAAAAACATGAGAAATTCTTTGAATTTATATCATATTTAGCAGCTGTGAAACAGTGCAAACATCTGCTTGTACCTATAGGAAGCTGACCTATGGGGTCCTCATCTCTTAATCACCAAGCAACAAGCTGGTCTCATATGCATAGTTTATTGTTTTCTTTTCAGCTGCCTCCTGCACTTCAAAGTTTTTATAATCTCATGTTCTGTTATCATGGTGAGAGGGACAGTCCATTCATTACAAGCCCAGATCTGTGCAACCACTGATCCAAACTGCCGTAAAGCATGGTGGAAGCAGAAGTGCCCTCAGACACAACCATAAGCAACTTCCAGTCCATCATAAAAAATTGTTGCTCCCTTTTTTTCCCTCAACATTATTGGCTGTTTGCTTGGTTTGGTGGTGTGTTGTTTTTGGTTTTGGTTTTTTTTTTTCTAACTAAAAGAACAGAAAAGAAGCAGAAGTCTCTTTTTACAGTCAGTCCTACTGTGGGAAGAGGGGTTGACAAGCCAGCTCCATGAGGTCCCATCTACCCTGTTTTTCTAGGTTTCTGCAATTGTCAGTAAGAAAGAACTGCTATCCTCTACATCCACATATTATCCCAATAGCTAGAAAAGAAGGCCAATAAAGCAACTTTAGTGGATATCCTGATTCAAAGAGGTTGTCCTACTGTACCAGTGCACAATACAAAGCCCAGGTAAGATCCTGTCCTGCATCAGGACTCCTCAAATAATGCAGGAGATGGAGGGGAAAAGAAATTTACTCGAGAAACATTTTGCTCTGCTCTTTACCACACTACTTACCCACCCACAGGCGCAGACCATCCTTTAGTGATTTAGCCAGGAGCAACATTTTTCAGCCTCTGTGATAATCTCTCTCTTTTTCCCCCTAATGTAATGTTGACCTTGGGACCTTGATTTTTATGCAGTGAGAGAAAGGTGCGAACAGTGTGAAAGAAAAGATTTGTGGGCCTTGGACATGAGAGCAGAATCAGCACTCCCAGATATACTATGGGAGCTTAAACGATCCTCTGAACTAAGTCTGAAAACAAATGGGAAACACTGTATGATTCCATCCCATTACAGTACAAATAAATCATTTCTGGAAATCTAAAACAAATGGTCCGGGCTCAGCTCTGTAGATGGTCCAAATGCAAAAAAGCTGCTAATTCCGAAGCGCAGATGCAAGTAACCAATTAAGTAAGAATTCAGGAAAAAAAAAATAAGGAGTATAACTTGTTTATCAGGAAGATGTTAGGGCAATAGAAGTGGGTCTTCCAATCACCTTTTTTGGTATTCCTGACCAAACATTCTTTTTTGCTTATGCTAATATGGAATGTATTATGACAACTTTCTTATGGATATCCATGCCTTTTGTCTATCAGTCCTTGCAGATACATTCAAAACAGCTGCAAATATTTTTTAAATTATGTAAAAGTCCCAAACACTTTGAAAAGAATATTAATATCCCTTTAAAACAGCAGTGTATTATATTAAATTAGGGATAGGAATTTAGAGAACAAAAAAATATGTTGTTAGCATTAACTTTTTCGCTGCTTTCCAATGCAGTCATCTTAGATAAGGCATTGAATTATTTTGGTTAAATTTATAAACATTGGTGTTGGCACATTTAGGTGACAGATAATCACACATACAAGTTACATGGAAAGGTTTGGTTCACAAAGCTCAGCTGTTTTTTCTATTTCATTATATATATGTATTTTTACATACATCTGTCACCTCTTCCTACAACTCTTGCCTCTTTTCTGTCTTCAGATTGGGTCGTAGAATCGTTAAGGTTGGAAGAGACCTCTAAGGTCATCAAGTCCAGTCATCAACATGATATCAACTTGTCTACTAAACCATGTCCTGAAGTGCCGTGTCTGCACACTTTTTGAATGCCTCCAGGGATGGAGACTCCACCGCTGCCCTGGGCAGCCTGTTCCAATGCTTCACCACTCTTGTGAGTGAAGAAACTTTTCCTAATGTACAATCTAAACTTCCCCTGGTGCAACGTGAGACCATTTCTTCTCATCCTATCACCGATCACAGTTCATCAGAGCCACAATATCATTCCTAGTGCGGATGGAGAAGTTATTTCTCCTAATGCTGCTTCCTCAGGATTTGTAAAAGAAAAATTAAATCGGAGGGATTTTCAGAAGTGATCTGGCCAGGGGAGATATCGGATCTCACAATGAACCTCTCGATTATCTTCCTGTGATGGCCTTTTCACACTTGTAACAAGAAGGCTTGTAGCACGCAGCGAAGCTGTGGGGCATGAGCAGCCCTATCTGTCGCCTCAACCAGCCCCTCAGAAGAAGGATAAGTACTAATTAGTGCTTTTCCCTGCCACATGGGAATGATGCTAGAGCAACAGAAGCATCTGCACTACTGAAAGATCACTGCAAAAGTACCACAGAGGAGTGCTGAAGATCAAGGTGTCTCCAAGCCCAGGTGCAATTTCTTACACATCCCATCCAAGGAGCAGAACACAAAAATTCTGCAGTCCTCAGACCCTTCCACATAGCATTTTGGGGAACATCTGCTCTGCAAAGGAAGGGGGGCTGTTGTCTTGAGTTGGAGTCCAGCGGAAAAGAAAAGGGGGTGTTGAGAAAGAGTCCAGGAGAGCTGAAACACCACACTCTGAAATGACCATACGAAACCACGCATGTGCAGAAGTGATTGCAAATTGGCAATGATTGTCTTGGCTCTCGGGTCAAGCATTGGTTTTAGTTTTAAGAGATGCCTAGCGCGTAACTTGGACATAGCAGAGGTTCCTTGAGTGAGACCTTTCCTATGTTTCTTCTGTCTGCCTCTTTTGCTGTGGGTTGCAATGTCATTTCTTTCAGTCAGGTGTATGCAGCTCCTTTTTCACCCTCCTAGCATTAATAAATAACAGAGAGAATGGGCAAAAGCTGATCCCATGTGCTAACTCCATTGCTGGAGACTTGTGGACTATTACTACTTTTTGGTTTTGCTAGGATTAAACAGCTAATAAATACTGATTTCACGTCCCATAAATAACACTGTGTTTGTCAGCTCACGCAAAGAATAATCGATAGTGTATGAGATGTTCCAGTGCAATAAAAAAAGTTCTGCGTTACTTTTCCCAGAGACACCTCTGAATTCTACACTTCATTTTGTCCCTACATAAAATACCAGCTATACTCTCCCAAAAACCAACCAATGACAGTTGAAGGCTGCTGGGTGCCTTCAAAACTTTTGGAAATAAGACCTAGAACTAAATAATCCCACAATCGTGGATGCTTCCTACCACTCGGCCCATCAGGATACAAGCCCTGGTGAGAAATTGCCTGCGGTCCTTGGCTGTCTCCTAGTGCTAGTCCTCGCTAGGACTTAATCTTATTGGAGCAGCTTTTGGATGTAACTGTCTTGGCATTGTCAGCCCCTCCTGACACGGTCATTACTTCTCTCCCAGGCCCATGAAATTAGAGATATCAGAGGTCTGAAAGCTCTCTCACACAGCTGGGAGATGAAAAATGGTGCCCATCCAAAAGCATAAAACATTGCACCACCCCTCGGTTGGAGGTGGTTCATGTCAGAATCATAGAATGGTTTGGGTTGGAAAAGACCTAAGGATCATCTGGTTCCAATCACCCTGCCATGGGCAGGGACACCTCCCACTGGATCAGGGGCTCCAAGCCCCATCCAACCTGGCCTTGAACCCCTCCAGGGATGGGGCAGCCACCCCTGCTCTGGGCAACCTGGGCCAGAGTCTCACCACCCTCACAGGAAAACATTTCTTCCTAAGATCTCATCTCAATCTCCCCTTTTTCAGCTTAAAACCATTCCACCTCATCCTATGCCTGCAATCCCTGATCAAGAGCCCCTCTCCAGCTTTCCTGGAGCCCCTTTCAGTCCCAGAAGCTGCTCTAAGGTCTCCCCAGAGACTTCTCCAGGCTGAACAACCCTAGCTCTCTCAGCTTGTCCTCATATGGGGGGTTCTCCATCCCTCAGATCATCTTTGTTGCCTCCTCTGGACTCACTCTAACAGATCCATGTTCTTCCTGTCCTGTTCTGTGTGCACAGATGCTGTTGTCGTCTGTGCTAGAAACATGGAAGCTTTTCAGTTTACCCGTGTTGCATCATCACTCTCTGAAATTCATCTCTAATTTACCTGAGATTTGAAAAATTTTAATTCAGACCAAATTATCATTCTCAAACTATCACTCAGGTGTTTCTCTACTGCTCTGTTTGTTTGGACGGAGTCAAAGAAACATATTCGATGCATTAGGGGTGTTTTTGCTTTTCAGTTCTACCTTCTATCATGCGAGTGACCTTTATCAAATCTACTTTTGCACCTAAACCTAACTTAAAGGTTATAGTCCAGCCATTAACCTTGATAAAACCCCCCAAGAGACAGAGCAGCAATATTGATGTAGTGGTATCTCCAACTGTATTCTAATACTTGATGTAAAAAAAACCCTGAGCTTATAAGCAGTGCAGCTCATTATATGTCTCAGCACACATCCTTTCTGACACCATAAACTCCTGTCCCGTGTTTCCCTTGATCCAGACTCCTCCATGTGTGCAAAAATGGTTTAGTGTTTGATAGCAATGGTTGGACTCGATGATCCAGTGGGTCTCTTCCAACCTGGTGATTCCATGATTCTATGATTCTATGATACAGCATTAAAATGCTTTTTGTATGGTGATCCTAAAAAACCCAGTAGTCACTGCCCTGATCTTCCTTGTTAAACTGAGTTATTTGCTTTTCTCTGGGCATGCATTTTAGGGCTTCCCCCCTTTCTTCTCCACACCAGCTCTATGTTCTGCTCTCTCCAGCCCTTGCATGCTGCAAAGACACCTTCCCACTGCAAAGGGAAAAGTCACCCTGCCCTGTATTTTGCCTTCCAAAGCTCTTGAGAAGCAGCAGAAAGCTCAGCAAAGGAGCCATCCAGCTCCTTCCCAAATTACCTCAGGTTTTAGCAGAGGCTCTGCTGCCTCTTAACTCAGCTATGGGGTTTGCCTTGTGATGCTGAGCTCCTCTCCCTCATTCACCCATTGCAACCAATCTGCAGAACCTCACACCGCTCCAGAGGTGTCGCAGAGGAAACCACAACCAGCACCCAAGACACAATCTACAAAAGCAAAGCTTGGGTCTCACAAGAGGAGCTGGAATTTGCTGCATCTGCACGTGAGAACAGCCCTGCCATCTGTGCGTGCGGTTACCTGGCAAGTCCAACAGAGAATTAGTGGATTATAGCTCCATAACCTGCTCAGCTACCAATTCTTGCAACCTACCCCTGCCAAGAAAACTCCGAGAGAAATAAAATCCCTTGAAACACAATGTCGAGCTCAGAGCTTGGCAGTTTCCTTCCAAAATTAAGTGATTAAAGCAGTGCTAATGAGACATTCATCACCTGCACCTTTCTCCTTAAAATAAATACACGGTGTTTTGCATTACAGGTGCACGCAAAATTGCTTAAGTAGACATCTTTGAAGCACAACAGGAAAAAAATAAAGGATGCTTTGGCAAAAAAAATCCCCAAATACCTAAAAATATAACTGAATAAATAACTCTTTTTTTATTTTGGATTGAAATCTGCAGACCTTAGCAGACGTGTCCAAGCTAAATGAAACATCCAGGGAACTGGATCTCCTTTCTAATGAGAAATAATAAAGAGCGTTGCACTGGCAAGGAGACAGGGTGGAGGAACCTGCTGGTCTTTTCCAGCTCCAACTTCCGTGATAGCTCGGAGTTATCCTTAGGCATTGGCTTGATCCATCAATGAGGTTATTTGTTGCGAACCAGGACCCCAGGGCTGACAAGCCTATGTCCACAGTGAACTGGAAGCATTCAAACATTCACAGAGTGAATAGGATTATTGGGTACTTATAGTCAAGCACGTGCCTGCATCTTTGCAGAAGTGGAAGTGCTGTGAGGATGGCTGTATGTAAGGGGGTGGGTGGGTAAAATCCTCCTAGGAACAAGTTGCTTTGGACAAATATGGGGGTCGTTTTTGTAAATTTTTTTCTAGTGTTTTAGAAATGCCACCAATGAGGTGTCAGCTTAAATTATTAGGGAAAATGCTAGGGCAAATAAAGAAATCACATTCCACAGACCTGCATGGAGGTGTAAAGGGGATATTTAGAGTGGGGATTTTTTTCTTAGGCCATGCTGTAACAGTACCAGCCATTGTATTTGCAGGGCAGGGTGTAAAATCTGCTTACGGGATTTTTAGCTGCACTGCTATTCTTCACAATCCTTTCTGTTGCAGGGCTCTACTCCTCTGAAGGTGAAATCCATGGCAAAACCCTTTCCCTCAAGTGAAGTTGCAGCAGGAGCAGACCCTGGACTTGCAAATATTAACTTCTTTCAAATGTCAGATTATTTACTCTCCATTCTTATAATCACCCAGGCCAAGTGGACAGAGTCCAAGCCTGTTAACAATAGCTCTTGGCTAGGACAAGCGGTGACAAAGGTTAAATCCTGTTTGCCTTACTCAAACATGGAGCCCCATTGACTTAAGCGACACCGATGGCTTTGGGGAAGTGACAGGCTTTGATGCTGGACCTGCCCCTGGTTCTGCAGGATGCAGAGAGCCCCGAGTGACGCGCAGACGCTGTGCCGGGGTCTGGATGGTGCCCTCAGGCACCGCTGCAAGACCCACCACAACGAAGAGCTGAATCGCTGCCAGCCTGGGTTTGTCACGGTCGAGGACAGCATTTACCAGCGTGGCCTTGTGTAGGTGGTGGGTCATGGCATGTCCTCTGCTATGTTAAGTTCTGGGCCCCTCACCACAAGAAGGATGTTGAGGCTCTGGAACGAGTCCAGAGAAGAGCAACAGAGCTGGTGAGGGGGCTGGAGAACAGGCCTTATGAGGAACGGCTGAGAGAGCTGGGGGTGTTTAGCCTGGAGAAGAGGAGGCTGAGGGGAGACCTCATTGCTCTCTACAACTCCCTGAAAGGAGGTTGTGGAGAGGAGGGAGCTGGGCTCTTCTCCCAAGTGACAGGGGACAGGACGAGAGGGAATGGCCTCAAGCTCCACCAGGGGAGGTTCAGGCTGAATATTAGGAAAAAACTTTTCACAGAAAGGGTGATTGGTCCCTGGCAGAGGCTGCCCAGGGAGGGGGTTGAGTCCCCTTCCCTGGAGGAGTTTAAGGGACGGGTGGATGAGGTGCTGAAGGACATGGGTTAGTGATTGATGGGAATGGTTGGACTCGATGATCCAGTGGGTCTCTTCCAACCTGGTGATTCTATGATTCTATGCAGGGACTGCAGCCGATTGCACCGGGCTGGCACAGATCCCTGCCTGCGGCACCACTTGGGAACATCCACTTGAGGCTTCACTCTGAGGCTGTGGGAGTGAGTCTCACTTGCTGGGAGCAGTGGTGGCCGTGGTGGGAATCTCAGGAGGGAAGGCAGAGATGTTTGTCTTCATGGAATGGTTGGACTCGATGATCCAGTGGGTCCTTTCCAACCTGGTAATTCTATGATTCTATGTGCACATTGAGGGGTAATTCAATGGTGGTGACAACATGCAATATCATAGATCCATAGAATCACAGAATCATGGAATGGTTTGGGTTGGAAAGGACCTTAAATCCCATCCAGGTCCAACCCCTGCCATGGGCAGGGACATCTCCCACTGGACCAGGTTGCTCAAAGCTTCATCCAGCCTGGCCTTGAACCCCTCCTGGGATGGGGCAGCCACGACATCCCTGGGCAGTGTCGTCCAGTGCCTCACCACCCTCACACCAAAACATTTCTCTTAAGATCTCATCACAATCTCTCCTCTTTCAGATTAAAACCCTCCTCTCCACAACCTCCTTTCAGGTAGTTATAGAGAGCAATGAGGTCTCCCCTCAGCCTCCTCTTCTCCAGGCTAAACACCCCCAGCTCTCTCAGCCGCTCCTCATAAGGCCTGTTCTCCAGCCCCTTCTCTTCGAGTTCTGTTTCTCCCACCAGTGCCACCACAACAAAACATGCTGATCCATCAGTCCGTGTGGCGAGCTTTTCCCGACACGACCCTCACAGATGGCTTGCAAAGGAAACGTTCGCTGTAGAAAGCCAAGTGGCCCACAGTGCGGTTTGGCCAGGAGCACACAGATCCAGAGACATTCCTCCCTGGATTAGGAAGGTTGAGTGGGAGCCAGGGGTGGGTCAGCAATCTCTTTCCTCTGGCTGTGGCCGTTCCCTCCACGACTTCAATCACACCTCTCAGAGACACTCTTGGGTCGGGCATGGGAAGTTCACAGCGGTGAACATACCGGCAGGGAAGAGGGAAAAGCACGGGGCTGCAGAGGAAGTTCACCGGGGTTCAGCCAGAGCTGGGTCTGGAAGAACAGCGATCTGATAAAAAATGAGAGAGTAATTGTAATTGAAGTGACCCTTAGGGACTCATCTCTTCTCCATCCTGTGCAAGGTGAAGAGACAGGCTCGCAGCTTACTTGGGAAATAAAAAGGTAAAGACCAAGTGCTACCTCACCATGATGAAAAACAAAGTCTCCGGGTCAGAGCGTGATATTTCTCATCTTTTTGAGCACCTCACTGCAAACCACTCTGCTGAGCTTGGTCAGGTTTTCTGCGCTGCGTGCACTGTGCACTCTGCAGTACAGGAAAGACTAAACAAATCTCTCTGGGCAGCCAGGGTCAAGCCACACCATTTTTATCCCTGGAGCCAAAAAAGAGAAGATTTCACTTCCTAGCAGGGAGAAAAATCAAGGCAGCAGAATAAAAAAAAATTAAAAAAAAAAAAAAAGAGAAGCATTACTCAAATTATCTCCACAGTTAGTGGAGGGATCAGAGTCCAGCGAACAAAGAGATTGGATGACCAGATGGGACAGATCAAGCTGACCACAGAGGCTCTATCCAACATTTTTTTGACAACTGCCAGAGCCATATGTTCATGAGGATTGTGGAATAACTGGGAAGGGCCTGTGGGCTCAGAGATGGCCTGACCACACTCAGAGCTCCTTGGCTGCAGGGTGTGAGCCAGTGCAACCCAGATTGCAGCTCTGTGCTCTGCAAAGGGAAAGAAGTTGATGGATCATTCAGCTCACCTCCTTGCCTGGGATCCGACTGTCCCTTCTCATGCTTTTCCTGGTGTTTGGTCCATCACTAATGAGCCATGTTCTGGCGGGAATTCTTAGGTCATTTATTTTGCATCATGTCTGCTAGGAGAGGTAGTAGGACTATGGCTAATTAGGAAAGCAGACAGATACCACCAAACAAAGCCAAGGACAGAGGGACCGTGTCTGTGTGCACGAAGGATGGGAGTGACCCTTTCTGCCAGCTGCCCCATGAACGCGAGTGCTCGTGAAAGGCAGAAGCAGCCCATCTCAAATGGTCTGTCGTGCCCTTTGTGCAAGGTCTCTATGAAAAACACACTTTCCTCATTTATTTTGTCAGCTGCTCTTTTGATTATTTAGTGCATTCCAAGGTGTGCAAGGAAATACGATGGATGACGTTCTGTGAAAAGTGAAGGTGACAGTTTTGAGGAGTGATGAGTTGGGGCAGGTACCCACTAGAGCTGTGCAGGGATGCTCAGCCCTAGAAACATGCAGCTTGTCACCCCCTAATGAGTGATTCCTTTGGGGTGTCAACTACACGTGGAGAATTCAAGACCTTCCTCAGCAGAGCACAGGACCAACCAGCCAGCCACAACTGCAGGCAATAGGTTTTGCCTCTTAAAAATGGAGTGGAGAGAATTTAGCAATGAAATATTATTTTGTTTTCACCCTGACATGAGTGATTTGACCAAGGGACCATTTCACACCACAAGTTTCCAAACTGAACCTTGGGCTTTGACAGACCTGTGGAGTCCTTTTGCAACCAGAATAACACATATTTCTAGAAGCATAGCTCCTTCCCATGGAGGATTGCTTTGTCTTGCTCTCTCACCTGTGTGCATGGAGCACAGGAGAGAAAAACTCTGTTTTCCTTATGGAGACAAGCTAAAAAGCTAAGATCACTACCTTCATTTTACCAACTAGAACCAGACACAAAAGAGTCACTCAAGGAAGCCAGGACCAAAGCAGCTATAAAAAAGTACATAATCCTTTTGTAGCAGAGAAATGAACAGGGACCAATAAGTCAATTATGTGAGTGACATCTTCTTCAAGGCCTAAACACTGCACTTAACAACAGTGAGGATCATAGAATCATAGAATCACCAGGTTGGAAAAGACCCACAAGCTCATCGAGTCCAACCATTCCTATCAAACGCTAAACCATGTCCCTCAGCACCTTGTCCAACCATGCCTTAAACCCCTCCAGGGAAGGTGACTCAACCCCCTCCCTGGGCAGCCTCTGCCAGTGCCCAATGACCCTTTCTGTGAAAAATTTTCTCCTAATGTTCAGCCTAAACCTCTTGGGCCACCATAAGCTAACAACAGCCTGTGCGATACAATTCAGGTGCTGAGGGACATGGGTTAGTGATTGATGGGAATGGTTGGACTCGATGATCCAGTGAGTCTCTTCCAACCTGGTGATTCTATGATTCTATGAGCTCAGAAAATGCACACGGCCCAAACCCCTGGTGCTCAGCAGCCTCCTGGCCCCACAAACACTCAAACCTTTGTGCACAGTGCAGAAGAAAAGGGGGAAAATTCTGTTCCCTTTGAATAGGAGTGTTTATATTGTGACTCTGCTACCTAAATGGGACAGCAAATCAGCCAAAAATCCAACAAACGGAATATCATATCATCATGATGGGAGCATTCCCCTTCACCGGGGCAGCACCTCTGCTCTGCTTTGTGGCCACCGTGCCATGGGGACCGGCAGCTGAAACAGCCCCGTGTAGAGAGCTTGTCCTTCTGCTCCATCTGGCCACACTGGGATGGGGCTGTCTGCTCTTTCCCGTCCTCCCCAGCTCGCTGGAGGCTCCGCTACTTCTCAAGGCAGATGGGACCAGCAACCACGTTTGCAAGGGCCATGCGAGCTCGCTCCCCGCTGGCTAATGTAAACAGGGCTGTCGGGCGCAGCGAGTGCTGCCAGGCTTTGATCAAAGCCAGCTGCACGGCCGCTCTCACCACGCGGCCATCGTCCCGTTCCCCCTTCCCCATCCCATCGCGGGGGCCCGAAGAGGGCTCGTCTTTCTGCTGGGAGGGGAAGGAAGCTCACACAGCTTTGCACCTTGTACCCGCGAGTTTTGGAACGTGGAAGAAATTGTTTGGGTTGTTTCAGGAACTGCCTCTCAGGATGTGGGGGAAAAAAGGGCTCCCTGCTTTTGCCTCTGAGATATTTCCTGAGGCAAAGGAGTGAATTCTGTTTAGGGACTTTTTTGGAGGTGGGGGAGGAGTTGAGCACAATGTAGCTCACTGATGGTTTCTGTCCACCAGCAAAGCTAGGGAGCTGTGGTAGGATGTTCCCATCCAAAGCTCTGGAGCTGTGGTAGGATGTTCCCATCCAAAGCTAGGGAGCTGTGGTAGGATGTTCCCATCCAAAGCTCTGGAGCTGTGGTAGGATGTTCCCATCCAAAGCTCGGGAGCTGTGGTAGGATGTTCCCATCCAAAGCTCTGGAGCTGTGGTAGGATGTTCCCATCCAAAGCTCGGGAGCTGTGGTAGGATGTTCCCATCCAAAGCTCGGGAGCTGTCATAGGATGTTCCCATCCAAAGCTCTGGAGCTGTCATAGGATGTTCCCATCCAAAGCTCTGGAGCTGTCATAGGATGTTCCCATCCAAAGCTCTGGAGCTGTGGTAGGATGTTCCCATCCAAAGCTCTGGAGCTGTGGTAGGATGTTCCCATCCAAAGCTCGGGAGCTGTGGTAGGATGTTCCCATCCAAAGCTCTGGAGCTGTGGTAGGATGTTCCCATCCAAAGCTCGGGAGCTGTGGTAGGATGTTCCCATCCACCAAGCTGCTCGTGGCTGACCCCCTTCACCCAGTGAAATGATCCAGGTTAAAAAAAAAACCCAAACAAACAGTGACTGGGGGGTGTGAAGAGATTTTTACAGGTCTGGATCACCTCAGGGATGTGGTTCACAACGCAGCCTCCAGACCGCGGAGGGGACATCGCATCTCACCTTACATCTCACCCAGCTGCTTCTCACCTGCAAGTGCATCCAACGCCAGCGATTGCGATGCTCAAACATTCCTCGGAGTCCGCATGGGTGGGACTGGTCCTGGCAGTTGGCACCTGGGTTATGAGCACTTGGGAGGGACGGGGACACAGTGACAGCGACAGGGACGTCCCCTGCTTACGCATTATCAAGAAGTCTTACAAATCATCATTTTTCACATCAAGGATTCTTATCTTTTCCTCCCTACTACCTTATTAAGCCCAATTTTATGCCACCATTTTTTCCTATTTGTTATTTAAACTATTTGCCTTTCACCTGTAATAAAACACCCATAGCCTTAGGAGAGACAGAGTGAATAATTTGGCTTTTTTTGGTACAGATTTTATCTATGCTGCGCAATTCCTATGTGTTGGTAGGGAAAAAGGTGTCTGAGGCTGGAAAACACCAGCATTTTCTGCAGTAACCTTTTAGAAAGTAGCAATAACTCAATGAAGTGGTTAGGGGTATACAAGAGCTCGGAAAAAATTACCTCCTTTTAGTAAGTGTTAATTATATGACTAATTAAATTGAGAGAAGGTTGAAACACTCCCCTAGTCACAACCTGTGTGCTCCCAGCCTGGTCTTTGCGTGACAAAGAAAACAGGGAATGGATCCTGTTTGGCCTTCATGGCAGGAAGTGGCTACTAAACCAGCTCTAGTTTCTAATTTATTTATCTGGGAAGCTGTAAGGAACTGTTTTTAAATTGACCAATGTTTCTGCTACTTTAAAAAAAAAAAAGGAAAAAAAAAAAAAAGAAACCACCAGCCACTCAGTAAAAACACATTTGGAACAGCCTGAGTTTTAAGAAAGAGATATAAAAGGCGACTTTGTTTATGTTTTTCAGCAATGGTATGTTGGCTTCCTTTTTTTTTTCCTAAGTGACGGCGAAGAAAAAAACCATTATGTTAAATCTCTTATCTTCATGCAAAGTGGTTGCAGCTATCGTAAAACACACACATTGTGTCATTTCAAAACACAAGTGGGCTCGTGGTCAAACATTCTCCAGATTAACTCCTCAGGTTTTTTTTTTCCCCCTCCTTTTTTATAATTTTAGTCAAGTGAGGTGCTTTGTCCCTTCAGTCAGGTTTTAGTCACATCCTTCTGGAGAAGCACAAGGAAAACGTGGGGACGAGACTGGGCTGCGATGCCTGCAAAGCCCTCTCTGAAGCCCAGAGCTGTGATACCAACCTCTCACTGCTCCCACAGACTTTTACCAGGACAAAAATGATGCCCAAGAGTGATGGGCACAGAGCTGTGGTGCAGAAATCCGGGGTCAGCAGCAAGATTGAAAGCTGGGAAGGGGCTTTTTATCAAGGAGTGCAGGGATAGGGTGAGGGGAGATAGTTTCAATTTGAAAGAGAGCAGATTTAGATGAGATCTTAGGAAGAAATGTTTTGCTGTGAGGGTGGGGAGGCCCTGGAACAGGTTGCCCAGAGCAGGGGTGGCTGCCCCATCCCTGGAGGGGTTCAAGGCCAGGCTGGATGGGGCTTGGAGCCCCTGATCCAGTGGGAGGTGTCCCTGCCCATGGCAGGGGGTGGAACTGGATAGGCTTTAAGTTTCTTTCCAACCCAAACCCTTCTATGATTCTGTTCTTGGCTAAGAGTCTCTGCTTGATTGTGAGCAGATCATTAAACCTCCCCATGGTTTGGGTCAGTAAAATAACCTGATAAATCTCCTTCCATGGGAGATTTCCTTTCAATCCATTGCAACAGCATCCCAAATACTTCAGATGCAGACCTTCAGGGTGAAACAGGGGTTTGTACTGTACAGGGATGATCTGAGCTCATCAGGGTGCTGCAGCGGACATGAAGGATGGGCATTTTCATCCATTTCCCTCCCTGCTGCCAAAATCCGTGCTTGCACAGCTGGCAAGTTCCCATCCACCTGGGCAGGACCTGCCATTTGAGGGCAAGGTGTAAAACCCTGGGCTGACTCCAACTAGAGAGCATTAGCCAGCCCCAGCACTGGGGAAGCCCAGCCAAAAATAAGCTCTAAATATAACAAAAACACGGTGGGTGGAAAGCAAACAGTGACTGTTCAGGTGTGCTGCTCCACTGGAAGTTGCTTGGAAGAGATGGCAGGCCAGCTGCAGGCTGCCTTGATGCATTGCAGATGCAGTGAGTCAAGAATAAAGCCCTGCAGGCACAGCCAGAAGGGTGCTGCTGGGGCCACCAGATACCTGCTGGCCATCTGAGCAAAGATAGGGGTTCCCCATTTCCTTGGAGCATCCATTGCTCCTCCAGTACATTTCCTTCAGAGAGCTTACGGTCCCCAGAGTCCTTCTCTGTCCCAAACCACCTCCCAGCACTGCCGGAGACCTGTTTGACTCAGAGGTTTCTGTGGTCTTCACTGGTTTTTCTTCCCACATCCTGTCCCATTGCATGATGACTCAAGTGGTGATGTCTGAGTAATGTTTAGAGATGTTCAACCCAAAAGATCACACTGCGATGGCCCAAAACTACAGGTGGATTTCCCAGCCCTCCCTCGTGGAGATTTCCACCTCCTTTCCTTTCCCTCTCCTTTCTAATGCTCTTAAAGTCTTGCTGGTTGCACACAACTGAGAAGCGGGCATGGTGCAGGGACGCAAGCGGGGCTGTTGCAGGGGAAGCGTTGGAAGGGAAAGCTGCATGGCAATAGAAGAGCCCTGGCACTCTCCCTGGGCAAATGCACGTCATTTTTATTATGCTGGATGAAGCATAAGCTGCTCCAGTCTATGGGGAGGCAAGAGAGAGCCTTTCTCTCCTGTACAGCCACCCCTGTAGCTTTTTCACTCCACATTTGCTCTTCAGCCTCAAACAATGCAGCTAATGGTCCTACAAATAAGCAGTTAACCAAGGCAGAAGCAGGAGGATTGACAGAAAAGTAGACATGGAAAAGAAACAAGATTTGTGCAAATGAGGAACTGGAGGAACAGAGATGCTCAGAGTATGTCCTGACCAGTGGTGCCTGCCCAGCATGCGCAGCCAGCCAACTGGTACCTCTACAGCCTCCACTGCCTCAACAAACCACGGCAGAAACAGCCTGGGGTTGTTTTGACCTTGGGCATCAAGGACCCAGATCCACGGGAAATCAGAATTTGCTTTTGCAGTTGGTTTGAAATGCACTGATCCCTTTTATCTTCAGGGTTGGGCTTTGTTTAATAGTTACAGTGAGCTTTACAAGTGTGGACGTCTTACAGAGTGAAAGAGAACCTACCAAACCACAACCAGCTGGGTGAGAGGGTTCCTCGTCCAGCAGCAATGGGAACTTAGAGAATCTGAAACTCACTGGCAGCTAGTTGAGATGCTGCAAGACCCCTTCAACAGGAACCAGGAAGGGGGTCCCACAGGCTGGA
This sequence comes from Phaenicophaeus curvirostris, assembly GCF_032191515.1. Taxonomy (NCBI): domain Eukaryota; kingdom Metazoa; phylum Chordata; class Aves; order Cuculiformes; family Cuculidae; genus Phaenicophaeus; species Phaenicophaeus curvirostris. The sequence continues at coordinate 69,112,818 of NC_091396.1, read as the reverse complement.
GAGCAGGTGTCTTCACCAGGTGGTTCACTTGTAGCTGCCCCAAATACACAGTGGTAGGATTGTAGGAAATGGGAAGGTCCAGGAGACAGCTATTGAAGCCACCCTCACTTCACAAAAGCCCCTTCCCTCCACCTTTCCACCCAACCTGCCAGCCTGGCACAAAACCCCTGTGAGCTGCTCACCTGGAGCCAGCTACCCCAGAGGGCTGCCTGGGGCTGACGGAGGTAAACGAACAACAGACACTTGAATATTTGAATTATAAAAGGTTAAAAGCTGCAGGCACTCTAGAAAACAAGGGTTGAAACTTCAAAACAACATGCGCACACAATTTCAGGGAAATTTCTGAAAGCATTTATTACCGCTAGTGCTGTGAAAGCGATGGATTTAATGAGCTTGTCCAACCGACGTGCTGAAAACAGCCTTTGCTGGAGCGAGCTGGCCGTGAGTCACCCGCTCCGAGTGGGCACCAGCCCACGGCTGCCGGCAAACAAACACCCAAAGCACAACACAAACACTGATAACATTTGCGCAAGGCAACAACCAAAGGACCTTTCAGCAGCTAGAACTAATCTATTTCCACTGCTACGCTGCGTTACTTCAGAGACAAAGTGGGAAATTTTTTTTTTTCCCTGCTAATTAACATTTGTTCGCGCACAAAATGCAGAAGCCGGTGCCAACCGGACATACCTAGATAGAGCCTAATATTAGATTTCACAAAAGCATTCATCCTGTCTAAACAAACATCCTCCATACAACATTAACCTTAAAATCTTTGCCCAAACAGATGTTCGCACAGCGGGCACAGCTGGGCATCGTTTCCCGGGATGAAGCGACCCCTCCATATCCACAACCATCCCCACACTCCAGCTGACCCAGACATGGACAGGAAAACATGCTGTTATTTTAGGAAGCTTTGCATAAAACTTGGTTTCGAATTTAAAACCGTATCGGTCATTATTTGTCTCTAGCAGAGTCTTCGTATAAAGTTTCTTCCTCTGTCTTTATTGCAGTGCAAAGTTACTCACATTTTTGTTACAGCCAGAGACAAAGTCCTGCTTTTAACAGCTGAGAAAATTCACTGGCAAACGATACTTGATGTTGATTTACCAACAGGATGGTTCAGGTCTGGTCGAACAGGCAAGCGGCTGAAATGGGAAAGCAAGTTTTTTAACAATTTGTTATACACAGTAGCAAGAAAAACAGGAAGCTGGGTGTTTATTAACAGTTTCCAAATATACCAGCCAAAATAAAACACCCCGTGCAGTCTGAGGTATTCAAAATACAGCAACGAGCAGAATTCCTCAGATTATAAGAGGGTAATTAATCACAAACATTGTTCACAGACCAGTGATTTGGAAACTTCCTTTTTATTGAAGATCTGGATCAAGAGCAAACTTCAAAGCAAAACTAATTGATCTGAGATTCATTGCGCCTGGTCGATAAAGCAAAAAAATAAAATATCATTCTGATGAAGCCAGGTCTACGGTTTACATTCATTATGCCCTGACAGCCCATAAAGCACATTAAAAAGCCATTTTTCAATGAATGCTATAGGGCTGACCTATTTCGACATAAAAGCTATTCATACACGGGAGACTGTTGCTTCCACATCCTCCGTATACTGCATCCCCAAAGCCAGCCGTGTTATTCCAGGCTTGTTCCTCAGGAATGTGAGCATATCTTGGAGGCTGATTCATAAAAGGAAGAGAGCAGCCCACTTCAGGGCCAGGCTCACATGCTTTATTCAGAAGAAAAATCTCTTGAATTCTCTTTCGATTCAGCCAACCTCTTAACTCTGCCATAGCCGGGCGAGTGACTTGGATGAACAGCCTGGTCACTACATGAACTCTGTATTAATCCTCCTTCTTTTTCTGGAATTGCCTGAAAACAGTGGGTTTTACCAATTCTTTTTCATAAATGTTGTATTTACATGCCTGCTAGGGGGACTGCCATTCACTGGCTGCCAGTATTCATTGCAAGATTTGTGAGTTCAACTATTTAATTTGTCACCTAAGTCACCTGGGCTTTTTTCTCTCTTTTTCCTCCACTGGAGGATTCAATGTGCCCCAACAACAGGCTCATGAAAACACAGTTCAGAGCTCTGCTCTGAATCCGTAAGCCCTTTGTTTTCAAAGATATTTTCACCACATCTGCTCTGCTGGCAAGTAGTCCCAGGGATGCTTCTCAGTGCTGGGTGAGACCGTCCTCTGGCCAGACCCATGTAGAATCCTGCCGTCTCATTTCAGGGCTGATGGAAGGGGTGGTTGAGGCAGGGTAGGAAGCACAGCCAGAGGCAAGGAATCCAACTGGCTATTTGCAGAGTTAATTTTCATAGAATCACAGAATCTCAGAATGCCTTGGGTTGGAAAGGACCTTTACAGGTCATCCTGTCCAACCCCTCTGCCACAAGCAGGGACACCTCCCACTGGACCAGGTTGCTCAAAGCCCCATCCAGCCCGGCCTTGAAAATTTCCAGGGGCTGGTCTTCCAACACTTTCCTGAGCAACCTGGGCCAGTGTTTCACCACCTTCATTGTAAAAAGTTTTTTCCTTATAACCAGTGTAAATCTCCCCTCCCTTAGTTTAAAGCAAAATGCAAAAAGGTCACCTGCACCAAGTACCGCTTTTCAATTTATACCTCTGTTTATTGTTTTTATGGGTAGCCTGAGGAGTCACAGGGGAAGAAAAAGGTACTGAGGTGACATCTCATTCAGCCTTAGACCTTTCTGGAGGGCTTTGCATCACGAGATGTGTAAATTGCCAGTTGCTGAGATTAAAAACCTCTCATTTCAGCTGCCCCTGTGCGGGAGGTGAGCCCTGGCTCTTCCCTCACGGGGAAGCATCCTGGGGGCGATGTCTGGGGGAAGGTCTCCATCCTGCTACAAAGGCAGACATCCCAGCTGGACCGTGGGATGGGGAGCGCTTGGATCACACCCCAAACCTTTCCAAAGCCAAGACTTCCCACTTCAAACTCTGTCAAAACACAGACGGTGTGGATGCATCCAATTTATTCCCAATAGGTTTTGTAGACTTTCGTTTTGCTCTGCTTTCCTGGAATCAAAGGCAGAAGTCGCTAAGCTGCCAGATCTCTGAAACCTCTGATAAAAAGTCGATCCTAAATGCAGGCTGTGATTAGTTCTTTTTTTTTTATCCTTGCCTGTTGTCTGCTGATGTCTTCACCTGTGTCATCCCCTCAGCCAGGCAACCCGTTGCTGCGAACAGGAAAGATCACCACGAACAAAACCTTTTACAAGGGATTAAATTTCATCTAAAAGCATGTAATTCTCCATAGCCAGAAGCAGTTTCTAATCTTCATATACAGGAACTTACAAGGCAAGGAATTCAAAGCCACCGGATTAAATGAAAAATGTGAATGAAAAGCTACATGCTGATACTCAGCTGACCTGGGCAAGTTACTGTACATTTTTCAAAGTTTTAAATTACCACTAATGGAAACGTGGGGAATAAGCCTGAAATGTCTCTCTACATCATTACTTTGTAAAAAAAGAAGTCCAAAACAATGAATGAATATTTGCAGAGAAGCCCTCAATGTTTTCCAACACAGTTGGCCTCACTTTGCTCTTACTGTATAGATCAGCAGGTATCATCAGATCAGATTAAGACCAGCTGTTTGTTTCTAGTAAAGGAATTTCCCAAAAACGTAAAATGTAATTCAAGCTAAGCAACCTAGATGCTTTAGAAGAATAAATCCTCTGCTCGTGACTGTAAAAAGCACAGGAAAAAAAAAGACATTATAAAGCATTTAAGAGCTTTGGTTCCAATTATTTCATATTAAAGGATAGGTAAGTTTAAATTGCTCAGACTCTTTAAAAAAATAAAAGGGATTGTAAATAAAATTGGAAACAGATATACAACAACCGAGTTCCCACAGGTGCATTTTCCTACCGTGGAAATACCCGTGTGAATTTCCAGTTTCCCATCATGTAAGAGGAGACAATAAATTCTGAAGTTACCCCATTTGCCTTCGGACTTTGCTGTAGAAGAAGTAACCTCTTGTCTGTTTAGACTGTCTGAGTATCCCAATGTCCCTCTGTGTGTCTCACTCCAAAGCAAAGGTCTGTGCTGCCCACCGGGGCTCACCGCGAGATCAAAGCTTTGGGCCACTCACAATAAAACAAGAGGGTAAAGCCCAAAGAATCAAAGTAACAAAGGAAAGGTTTAAGAGATAAAGATCAGCCTCAGATATGATATTTCATCCAGATCAGGTCCGATGCAGAAGTTCAATTCAAAGTTCATAAGACAAAAATACAAAGAGATCAGCTTTAAGTTTTTGATGCTCTATAACTCTCCGCATTCTCAGTGATATTCCCATCTTCCAGGCAACAAAGATTTCACCTGTATTATGCAAAACCATATCACTTATCTCATCCTCTCCTCCAGGCTATGCCTCCACTCAAATACATATTTCAAGCATTTCTTATATCCTCACCCAGCCCTAAAACAAACGCCTCCAGATGCATCTCGCAGACAAGGTGTGAAGCCATTGAGGAACCGGCAAGACCAGAAATGTGTTCCCTTCCGTGGAGAAAGGCACTTCTCCGCTTCCTGAAGCTCATTAGGAGAAAAGCAAAACACAAGCCAACGTGCTGAAGTACCTGTTGTTAAATCCTTTAAAGACAAGGGAAAAAGGAAAAGAGAAAAATCCTGCACCTCTAGATTTCTCAGAGGTGTCAAACCTGATGCATAGTAGGTTAGTATTTACAGATATAATTGTCTTGGCTTATAGGGCATGCTTGGGAATTACTTGATGGAAAGAAACTCTTTATCAAGACTTTGGGAACGAGAAGGTGATGGCTGCTGAGGTCTGTGAGTGTTTGGAGGAAGAGAAGACAACTGGGAACTGAAATGTCATTGCCCTCTGGCCAGGTGCACACCTGACATTGCCTCCCCTGGGAACAGCTCATCTAAAGGATTCGAAAATATTATCACTTATTCTCAATTAGCTGCAGGGGGGATTACAGAGTCTGCAAAGTGCTGTGCCTCAAAAAATCCTATAGGCCTTTCTAGTCATCACCTCTGTTGGCTTGTAGGTAGAGATGCACACAGCTGTGCAGAAGAAAAACTTGGAAAAGAGGATTTAGGGAAGAGCAAAAATAAAAATAATTAGAAGATACCGGTCTTAAAGCTGGTGAGTGCTGTAGCCTTGTGATGAGGCCAAGCCTGCGAAATATATGTTGTGGTAAAGCAAACAGGTCAGGGCACAATTAAAGTACACGGTCATACCTTGATGGAGAGGTAGGGTAAATGCACCCAATGAGGACACGATTGCAGCTGAGCTATGGGATTCCTGCACAGGGGGCTGCAGCCTTGCGGTGAAGAAACCCTGAAGTCACTAGGGGAAAGATGCATTTTCTGAGCCAGCTGGGTCCCTCAATGTCTTCCAAGGTGCCATTGTGGCTCTGGATTATCCCACAGTGTTTCCACTCAGGAGGAATCTGGACCCCAAAACCAGTCCTTCCCAGAGGAAACGGTTGCGCTCACAGGGAGAACCTTGAATGAGGAAAACCACGTGGCTATTCCAATAATTTCTGCTTTGAAAGATGTTTATTAATAACTCACTCACAATCCCCGGGCAACGTGAAAGCCCTGGACAATTACAGGCAGCCTGAAACACGATTACTAACCCTGCTGCTGTTTATCTGATGCGGCACAAGGACGTCAGCTCCAGAGGTTTTATTTTGGCCATAGGGGACGATGGCTCCCTGTCAACACCACTTACAAATCAGCCTACTGCAGGGTGTGGGTTTCTTTCATTTCGCCTCCAGAGATCACACACCTTCTGAAGTTTCCTTACATGTTGTCTCATAAGGTGCTTTCACAACATCTACTCTGCGGATACATTAGCCAGCAACAGCCAAGCGTAATTCCAGTCTCATAAATCTTCTGGCAATTACGAGGCCTCACTCAACCTCCCTGTGAGATAAAACAACCGCTGCATCGTGGCATTGTGATGGGATTTTTTTTTTTCCTTTATCTTTTTCTTTCCAACAAATCAAGCCTGCGAAACGACGAGAGTGATGTGCCAGTCAACGGTGCTTCTAGTACAAAGCTGTGCCTGGGGCACTCCAGGATTTCAGTCCTTGCTAGCAACAAGGTGGTCCTCAGAAGATATTAAATGGGGAGATGCCGGGTGGGGGCACCAGGGGGAAATCAGCAATCAGCACTTCATAAAACTATGGAACCGTGGAACGGTTTGTGTTAAAAGGGACCTTAAAAATCAGCTGGTTCCAACCCGCCCCCCTGCCATGGGCAGGGACATCTTCAACACCTGGCTGACAGATTTTCTCATCATTTGCTCAGAGCCAGACAGGAGACCAGAGAAAGTCTGGGGCGGGGGTGGGTTGCAGGGCTTGTCGTGACAAGACTAAAGGCAATGCGTATAAACTGGAGAGAGGCAGATATAGGCTAAACATAAGGAGGAATTGCTTGAGGATGAGAGTGGTGAGGCACTGGAACAGGATTCTCAGGGGAATTGTGCCAACCTACCCTCATGGTGAAGAATTTCTTTCTAATGTCTAATCTAGGTCTTCCCTCTTCCCATTTAAAGCCATTCCCCTTCATCCTATAACTCCAGGCCCTCGTAAAAAGTCCCTCCCCAGCTTTCTTGTAGCCCCTTTTAGGTACTGGAAGGTCGCTATTAGGTGTCCCCAGAGCCTTCTCTTCAGGTCAATTCAGGTTGACCCTATTGCAAGACAAAGGAGAGAAAAAAGAATATGGAAAAAAAACCTTCCTAATTGCATTTGCTGGTGTAGTAAGTAGTCTTGAAGCTTTGACCTGAGGAAAATGCAAACAGGAGCAACTGTTATCTCTGTTTTTACCTGGAGTTCTGTCAAGGCGATATCACAGTTGATGAGTTTTTAAATAGGCTCAGAGAATCAGATGGGGACGAACAGAAGCCAGAATTGCAGTCTAGGTAACAACTCCAATACCAAGCCCCCTGTTTAGATATTCCATTAAAATTTAAGGAAAAAAAAATCACAAAAATGTTGAAGGAAAATGTTGGGGTAACTTCTATATAAAAATCCACACTTAAATGGAACTAAAATTTTTAATTTGCAGTGAAACAACTCGGTCTTCCTGGAAGACATCTTCAAGGCCAGGTTGGATGGAGCTTTGAGCAGCCTGATCTAGAGGGAGGTGTCCCTGCCCATGGCAAGGGGTTCAACTAGATGATCTTTAAGGTCCCTTCCAACCTAAGTTATTCTATGATTGTATGAATTTCAGAAGGCAAAGCAACATAAATTTTTACCCTTCTTCTTTGACCAAATCCAAACTTTTTCTGGAGAAAATGCCAGTTACAAAAATTGTAAGTGAATCTGCTAAACTGTGATTGGGGTTCCACATGAGCAAAGGTGAAACATTATCATTGTTCACAGTCCTATGGAGCTCACAGAAATTTCATGCAACTGAAGCAGCATTTGTAGTCATGTATTTTTAGAACCTAAAGGATTATACCCTTCTTAGCCCCCTGATATGGAATCAGACCATCTATTCCTTATTTCCTGAAACAAACCATATAATCATAGAATGGTTTGTGTTGGAAGGGACCTCAAAGCCCATCCAGTCCCACCCCTGCCCTGGGCAGGGACACCTCCCACTGGATCAGGGGCTCCAAGCCCCATCCAACCTGGCCTTGAACCCCTCCAGGGATGGGGCAGCTAACGCCCCTCTGGGAAACTTCTTCCAGTGCCTCACCACCTCGATTGTAAAAAATCTCTTCCTTATATCTTGTCTGAATCTCCCTTTTTCAGTTTAAAAACATTACCCCTTGTCCTCTCAAGCATCACCATTTGTGACCCACCGGGAAGAATCAAGGGGACCCAGTTAGTCTTGAGAAAGAGAAGAAATTTTATACATTGGAAGTCCAACCCCGTGGGCATTGCTGGGTGGCACCCAGGTAAGTGCTGGCACGCAACAGGCTCTTTGCAAGCCCTCTTACTGCAACTGCATCTTGACTCACTGTAAATTCCCACTGCCAGTTGCCCTATAGCTAGGGAGTGTGTGGAAGAGCCAAATTACTGAATTTCACTGCCCGACACATGCTTCTCTTGCCAAGCACTATAGTAATGAAGTCATGGGTACCCTGTATTCTCTGCCTGAGTCGCTCAGACTTTCCTCTCTCCCCATCAGCAATGGAAAGTTGTTTGGATTAGATGGGCAAACAGCTCCCTTTTGAAAGCTCTTCCTTTCCCAAACACATTACTGTGCTACTGGAAACCATTCAATTCAGCGAAGTCATTAAGTTAAGTCATCTGAGCATATTTGTGCAGTAAGAGGAGGCTGTGTGGTGGGCTGGCTTGGGAGAACAGTTGGATGTAAGCCTCCCCAGGGGGAACAGATGCTGATGACATGTTCCTATCTAGCTGGTTTTCAAGCAGCACCGTCCACTCCAGCTCCCAAGCTTTACTACAGCCATTTCACACCACTGAAACTCAGCCCAGGGGGTGGCATAAAACCATTTCTGTATCTGCCTTCTGCCACAGCTCATCCCAGAGCCCAGTGTAGGCGCCTCTCTGCTACCCAGCCCAGACCAGAACAGCTTTGGGTCTGCTCTGTGTTACACCAGAGCAGTGTTATTATGATCGGTACTGTTCAGCGCAGCTGAGGCATCTTCTTAGCCAGATGTTCACAGGATGTGTTTGTGCTCGCTTCGCTGATGTGTGAATATACCCACAAGACAAGATGCTCAGCACGGCCAACGTGCCACAGCCTAAACTGCAGCCTTTATTTCCACCTCACCTGTCCTCAAAGAAGATATTTTTTTTGTGATATCCTAGGTGTGCAATACAGCGGTGATCATTGAATAAATAAGCAGGAAACCCTTAGTTCTGATGATGTTGCTCAAAAAAAGGCACAAAAGCAAAAATTCCACTTATCTGAGCATCCTTCCCAAGTTTGCTTCCCACAAAACCTTTTGGGAGATCACGTTTGCATCAGTTTCCTCAATTACTGTTTCTATCACTGCTGTAATTCTTCAAGTGACCTCCCAAGGGTGCCCCAGCAATGAGCCAGGGGTGGGAGGAGAGGGGGTGTAGTGACTTAGGGCTTGTTTTCCCGAGAGCGCCTGAGGCCGCAAGCCATGAGTTTTCACCTCATGATTTAACTGAATTTCCTGGAAAGACAATTCCTTGAATTTTCATCCTACACCTTCCTCCCGGCCGCATTCACACTGGGCACATCAACCCACTGCATGGCAAATCCATGCAAGCAGTTGGACTAGATGATCGTTGTAGCTCCCTTCCAACGGAAATATCCGTTTCTACGGGGATCCAGTCCCCCTTCCTGGTGAGAAGGGTTTCCTCTGCCCCTCTCATGGGGTTCTGAGCCCCAGGACTTGCCACAGTGCTGGAAGCAGCTGAGATGGGCAGGGACAAAGCACAGAGGGCTGAGACTGAGCAGAGACCTGGTGCGTGGAAAGGGAGCTGCTCTCTCACACGGCGAGTGAGAGATCTGAAATCCTCGAGTGTGAGGCACAACCGAAGGAAATCAGAGCGGGGAAGACTGCTTGGAAGATTTTAACAGTTCATTACTGATTGTCTGTTTAAAAACCCCATTAATGTACACACATACGTCCCTGGACAGCACGTCTGCCCCTAGCTAATGGCACTGAGTGGAAGTTGGAGTGATCTGCGCATAATGACTTCAGCAAACTCCCAGCCCTCCCTCATTTACAGTTTTCCCCCACAGGCTCCTTCTGACCTCTTCAAATCCCATCCCAATTACAGCCTCCCACTTACCCTTCAATGTAAATAAATCCTGCATGGTGGTGATCGCTGCTACCAGCGCAGATAAAAGCGATGATGTTGATGGAGGGAAAGCACAACCTGCAGTCGGTTCTTGAGAAGGGCAAGAAAACAAAACACAGGCGGGTTAGTGGGGCTGAGGCATGGGATGGGAGGTGACACCAATTAGGGTGCTCAGAGCTTAGGGACCGCTGAGCCCTCTGCGGAGATCCAGAGATCTTGCAAGGAGAAGCTCCAAAGCAGCATAAATCACCATAAACCTGATCTAGTGGGATGACCCTGTCCATGGCAGGGGGGTTGGAACTAGATGATCTTTAAGGTCCTTTCCAACCCTAACTATGCTATGATTCTATAAATCCATCCACGCTGGAGAGATGGACAACCAAGAAATCCCTGTGGGACATCCACACACCTGGGACCTTGCTTTCTTTGGATGCATGGGACATTTGTTTACAAAACTGCTTAATCTCTCTGCATGTTGGAGGATGGAAACTCCAGGAGGACCTGCATAAGATACAGATATATACTATATATTAACAAGGTCTTGAGTCAAAGGAAGGATTTTGCACCAGTTCTTCAGCAGACGTAAATCACTGCAGTGTCACTGGTTCTTTTTCCTTTGGGAAAAAATGTCATCTCCCTAGATGTATCTAAGATGTTCCAGAGAGACTAAAAACTGGATCTCTGCTGGCTGCCTGAGGCGTCCTTAGGCTGGTGCTGCGTTAACAACTATTTTCTCTGGATCTGTGGACATTTAAGAGGACTTTTGGACTTACGGACAGAGTAAATGCCATTTGGACATCCCTCCCCGCACAGGGCAAACAGAGGGAATGAGCCAGCTCAACCCATCCAGGCTCTTAACTCCTCCTAGATCTCTTTTCTAAATGCGTCTTCCTCAGCTTGCACCCAAACTCATTGCAGGTCGGGCAACCTTGGTCACACACCCATCTTGGGTTGGGATGCTGGGACCTCACACTGTCTCATACTCATCCCCATGGACCGTCACTGCTTTTGTAACTTCAAGACAGCGGATGCAATAGCAGGTGAGACAGGTCGTAGGGTTCAAGTTGTTGGGGGTGAAAAAGACACTGGGTTTGGATTTTTTTCTTAATTCTGGGCTTAATGCAAGGCTCTTCTACTGATCATTAAATGATTACCCAGTGGTTGGAAATTGCTTTTAGTGAGAAAGGAGTAAATGATCTTATAATGTTCTGGAACTGTCAACGTAATATATGGGGCTGTATTCAGCCTAAATTATAGGAAGTTTCCATGCCACAAAAGCCGCACAAGCTCATGGATCCAGCCAAAATATTCAGCAGAAAGTTCTGCCAGGCCGCAGGGCCTGTTTTGCCAAGACGTGCAGGTGTACACGGTGGAGAGCAGCTTCTCCACAGGCCCAGGCGGCTCCACGCCTCCTCTCGCCTGGCCGCACTCTCCTTGGGCCACCTGAGCCAAAGCGTTATGTGATCCCAGAACCCACAGGAGGGATTTTTCAAAGCTGTTCCAGCTCTGAGATGACATGCCCTTTCATCTGCAGGTGCAGGACCTGTGGATGGAGACACTTGCAGATGTTTTTGGAGAAGTGTCCGCCTCCAGGAGGCAAATAGGGCAGCTTGGCTCAGTGCCTTGGCTGTCACTGGAACTTTGTGTACTCGTGGTGGTGCAACGACATATATTTCTTTTATGCTCCTGTGCTCTGGAGCCTGGAGAAGAGGAGGCTGAGGGGAGACCTCATTGCTCTCTCCAACTACCTGAAAGGAGGTTGTGGAGAGGAGGGAGCTGGGCTCTTCTCCCAAGGGACAGGGGACAGGACGAGAGGGAATGGCCTCAAGCTCCACCAGGGGAGGGTCAGGCTGGACATTAGGAAAAATTTTTCCACGGAAAGGGTCATTGGTCCCTGGCAGAGGCTGCCCAGGGAGGGGGTTGAGTCCCCTTCCCTGGAGGGGTTTAAGGAACGGGTGGATGAGGTGCTGAGGGACATGGTTTAGTGTTTGATGGGAGTGGTTGGACTCGATGGTCCGGTGGGTCTCTTCCAATCTGGTGATTCTATGATTCTTGGTCATTAGGCAACATCTTCCTTGTTAGGAGATCAGTTAGTTTGGAGGCTGAAATATCAAAGGCACATTTCACACACAGTCCTGGAGACAGGACGCCCAGCTCACGTGCCTGGAGACACAGAGTCTGAGTCTGACAGTTCCTCAACAAAGGCTAAGGCCACCACCCTGCCATTGAAAGTCCCGGATTTGAGGTATCTGCAAATGAAGTTTCTCCTTTGGAGAAGATGTGTGAAGACCAGAATAGCAGTGCCAGAAAAATAGGCCTCTGCATGAATAAACCACCTTTAAGAAAGCAGCTAAGCCATCTGCTGTTGGGATGCTGGGTCTTTGCATGAGTTCAGAGCAAGGGAAAGGCTTTCCATGTAAGCCCGGGGTTTACTGTCTTTTTTTTCCCATGTTTCAGAAGACCATGGGAAATACTGAAAGCACACCAGGCACACTCCCTTCACATTCACTTCATCGGATGGTGCTTCAAGTCCCTACTGCGTTCCCCAAAACACCACCTCAGGCTGAGGAAATGCGACCTGTGCTCTGACCACTGACTTCCCCAAGGGTTTTGGGGTTGCAAAGGGCCTTCTCTGCTCCTCCTGGAGATGGGGAGACACCCCGAAGGACATCCAGAGCCGTATCAGGGGACCACCAATAGGTAATGCTGCCCCACCTGGGCATAAAAGTTGGATTCGTGCCAGCTTGGAGAAATAATGGTTAAATAATGGTCACCATTTTTGTGCAGTTGGTTCTCTGCTCAGCCCAGGTCCATGGGCACACCAGCAGCTCTGTAGGACATCCTCTCCTTGGCCTCCCTCTTCTGTGTGTGCCTTGGGACCGGTGGCCTCCAAAGCCAGGCAGAAGCCTGGAGATGCTCCTCACCACAAGTCCCCAGCAAACGGGGAAGGTGGTGCTGCCACAACCCAGCCTCAGAGAACACAGGGCGTGATGGAGTCCCACCAGCCTTTCACAGACAATTTGTCCTCCAGGTGGTGGCTGCTACAGGTGGGGACAGAAGATTTAGAAGCATTCTAGTGGCAGGTTGCTGCCCCACTTTGCCTGGCTGTGCCATTTCCAGGGAGTAAAGGCAAGAGTCCCGTGTCACCATGAACGAAAAAGGTCAGGAAATTCTTACTCCATCCTTGCTCCTGGTTTTGCTGAGTCTGAAATGAGTGGTTCAGAACAAGATAAGAAACCAACAGCAGCGGATGTGTGCAGGAAGCCGTGGCCTCTGTGCAAAACATCCTGTTGGCCACTGAATTGTAAAGCAACAGGGACAAACAGAGCTCATCAGAGCGGATGCTGGGCGAACTGTCCCACCTCTGCATCCACCACACCAGGAACCTCTTTCAGGTTGTAAAAAGTCCGTGTCCTGCAATCTCATTTGGGTAGCATTAATCGCTGGATGGGTTGAGCTTGGTATCAAGGACCCTTTGGAAAAATTAACTCTGCAGTAGAAACTATCATGGAATCATAGAATGGGTTGGGTTGGAAGAGACCTTAAAGATCATCCAGTTCCTTACCTCTCTGCCATGGGCAGGGACACCTCCCACTGGACCAGGGGCTCCAAGCCCCATCCAACCTGGCCTTGAACCCCTCCAGGGATGGGGCAGCCACCTCTGCTCTGGGCAACCTGGGCCAGGTCCTCCCCACCCTCACAGGAAAACATTTCTTCCTAAGACCTCATCTCAATCTCCCATCTTTCATCTTAAAGCCATTCCCCCTCATCCCATCCCTGCCCCCGCCTTGATAAAGAGCCCATCTCTAGCTTTTCTGGAGCCCCTTTCAGTGCTGGAAGCTGCTCTCAGGTCTCCTGCTATGTCACGAGAGCAGAGCTGTGTGAAGAGGGAGGGCAGAAACCACTCCCCAAAGCACTGGTACAGAGTTGGCTCCTCTAGACGTCCCATTATGCTCCACAAATGACACCTTCCTACAGAAAACCCTTCCCGACCCTTCTCTTCAGCACTGCTAATCATCACTCTCTCGGCCTCTGGATCGGTCCCAAACCAGTCGCATCTGAGCCCAAAAGAAGAAAATGTCCACTTGAGTTTCCCTTACTTTTACGGGAGCGTTAACACATTTCAGTCACATAAACCCTTCACCTTCAAAAGGGAAAGGGGAAAGGCAGAAAGGAAAACCCGCTACATAAAGCAAGCAGCTTAACCCCAATTACACACCAATCGACACCAACCCACGAGGAGCTGACCTGGTGCAGAAGGATTTCTCCACACGGGGCTTCGGATAGAGCAAGGGTCTGGGGATGCCAAGTGGCAAAACAATGGGATGCAGGAACGATGCCAGGACCACTGCATCCCCGTTGTCACCAGGCTGCTGGGATGCCACCACTGCCCCAGCCACCACGACCAGCCTGCAGCTGCAAACAGCCACCACCACCCCATCCGTGGGGTTTTTCATTGCTGGTTTGGCTTTTTTCTCACAGAAGATGCTCCCAACCTAAACCAGATTTTATTCCCAATTAGTCCCAATCTCCATTAAAGCTCACAAATCTTCCACACCTGTGTTTGCTCATTCCTGCTGCTCAGCCCTTCTCTGGGAAGGATGATGTTTATTCCACTCCTCCACAGTTTTTTACAATGGGGTTTTCGGATGGAGATGTAGCACATATTTGTCTAATGGCAGCAGGGCCGTGAATTTGATTCTCCTCATTAACAGTCATCAGCTTAACGGGAAGCAATAAAAGATTTTTTAAATAACAGTTGCTTGCGAGATATTATTTATCACCATTACCATCAGCAGGATGAGTGCATTCCTGGCCTGCAAGGGGGGAAACTGAGGCATGAGGTCATCTACTGACCCACCCTGGACCACACAGACGGAGGTGGGAAGAAAACCCAGCCCTCCTCTGCCCCGTCCAGAAGCCGAGCTGCCCCAAGGCCACACAAGTCACACTGTTATTATAAGCCATTATTCAGCCCACAGCAAAGGCAATTTGTGAAGTGTGCTGTATAACACTAGCTATCTCCAGCACCCAAGGGACTCGCAGCAGGGCCCCCCACCATCTTTCTCCTTCCATGTGCCACCTCCAAATCTCTTTGTCTGTCTGGGGACAGGACTGCCCCTCCCCGTGTTCCCTCTGCTACCCATCAATCCACAAAAGAGCATCCGTATCCCTATTTTGCCAACAAGAAATAATTTTATCTGAGGTCACTCCTCCTCAGCAGGACCATGGTCTCTCTTTTGACTGCAGCTGGTGATGTCCATGGTGACACCCGGCATTGTAAGTCCTCCCTTTGTGACTTCAGGTCCTTGCATGGTGTTCATCTGACATCCTGCAACCAAAGTTGCAGGGACACATCTCCCACCCCAAAAGAGAAGAGAGCTGCTCTCTGCTGTCCTGAGGATCCCGTTGGTAAAGAGAAGTCACCTCCAAACAAGGACAGATTTTTGTCCTTGATAGTCCCGTAGAAATGGCTCATCTGGGATCTTATTTCTGATAGCTGGAATTTAGATTCATAAAGAATCATAGAACGGTTCAGGTTGGAAGGCACCTTAAAGGTCATCCAGTCCCACCCCCTGCCATGGGCAGGGACACCTCCCGCTGGATCAGGGGCTCCAAGCCCCATCCAACCTGGCCTGGAACCCCTCCAGGGATGGGGCAGCCACCCCTGCTCTGGGCAGCCTGGGCCAGGGCCTCCCCACCCTCACAGGAAAACTTCTCTCCCTAAGATCTCATCTTAATCTCCCCTCTTTCAGCTTAAAACCGTTCCCCCTCATCCTACCCCTGCCCTCCTTGATCAAGAGCCTGTCTCCAGCTTTTCTGGAGCCCCTGTCAGTACTGGAAGGCTGCTGTAAGGTCTCCTCATAGCCTTCTCCAGGCTGAACAACCCCAACTCTCTCAGTTTGTCCTCATATAGGAGGTTCTTCAGCCCTCAAATCATCTTTGTGGCCTCCCTGGACTCATTCTAACAGCCCCATGTGCTTCCTGTGGTGCATTTCTTACCCAGTTCCCCAAATGTCCCTACTCAGAGACAAGAAGTCTTTCTCTCTCATTTGGATTTACCCTAGGACACACACTCAATTGCCTTCCAGCCTCCAGTTTTCCTGGCTGAACAAGACCAAGCTCTGCTCTAGGATCATTTGATCCACATAGCAGTTCAACAAGGTCTGAAACAATTTATCATGAAAGCAGGGATCCGAAACTCAGCATTTTGGGCCAGCCTTTGGCAGCTCTAGGGGGAAATCCTCACTTCATCCATTCCAGGTTCTGTCACTTGGGCTCTTGAGCTGTTTTCTGATCAGCAAAGACCCCACGTCTTTGTTTTCTGCCAAGAGAAGAGCTGCTCAGCTCACCATGCAATCCTTCTCACTACCCTCTGCTGTTTGTACCATCAAATTTTGCTCCCAAATTGCATCCTGCTACAGAGGCGTACGTGGGTCCTTCCTAGTGCTACCGTCGGTTAATCAAATTAAAAATATTATCTTTGCAAACGATCCTTGGGGACTGCCTCTTACTGGGAAACTGTCCAACTCTGTTAAAAAATGTCTTTCAAGGAACACTGCGGTGATTATTTTCAATACTTTTAAACACCAAAATAAATAGCCGCTGCTCAAGCTGTGTATGCGAAATCTCTTGAAATGACACATAGAAATACCTGGTTTTGATATGTCAAATCCAGAGGTGGGAAGGTTCAGCATGTTCCACAGGATGGTCTCTTCCAGACCCATTCACGTCCGTAAGGCCCTTGGGTGAGGGTTTCTGTGATGAAGAACAGGAGCACTGTGCCGTGCTGGGCTGGAGCTCAATCAACCCCTATCTCACCGCTGCAGGCCTGTAGTGGTCCAGTTGGCTGTGGGGTACATGAGAATTGAAGCAGGAATAAGGTCATGTCCTAAAGACCCCATTTTCCTTTTCGATGTAAGCCAACAGGAAGAAACCCTCCTCCAGGACCAACTCATCAGCACGGGGTCCCCCTCTAACAGATTCCATTCACAGTCCCCAGAGCCCAACCACACGAGAAGCCAGCACGGCACTGATCACAGAATCACAGAATCACCAGGTTGGAAGAGACCCACCGGATCATTGAGTCCAACCATTCCCATCAATCACTAACCCATGTCCCTCAGCACCTCATCCACCCGTCCCTTAAACCCCTCCAGGGAAGGGGACTCAACCCCCTCCCTGGGCAGCCTCGGACAGGGACCAATGACCCTTTCCGTGAAAAATTTTTTCCTAATGTCCAGCCTGACCCTCCCCTGGTGGAGCTTGAGGCCATTCCCTCTCGTCCTGTCCCCTGTCCCTTGGGAGAAGAGCCCAGCTCCCTCCTCTCCAAAACCTCCTTTCTCTTCCAGGTCTCTTCCAACCTGGTTGTTCTATAATTCTACGATTCAATCTCAGAGCTGCTGCAGGCAATGATGTTGTGGTTAGGGGATGCTGCATGGTTGCCTTGACCATGTTGTGCAGGACCCAGCAGCTGTGAGGACACTCCCAGCAAAGGGACAAACTTCTAAGTAGTTCCAGCTCTTCCACCTACCTGGCCAGCAGGAAGAGCTCTCAGCACCACACAGAAGCACTTGATGCTTGAGCAGCAGACTACAAGCACAAACAGCATCACACCCACATGTCCATGCGTACTCGCAATGGAAGGAAGTTTAAGAGATAAACTCCAAAAGACAGAAAAGAAAGTACATGGATGGCTCTTCACTGAGCTATCCAGTCCTTCTCCTTAGGGGGTAACTGTGTAGCATCCAAGCAGAGGGTTTGCTTTGATTTATTTAATTTCCTATTAAAAGCAACGCACCCAGCATGTCCCTGGGTGGGAGCTGGCAAGCTCGACAAGCAGGGATCAGCCCCTCATGAGCCATCTCATGAGAACTCGTCCACTCCAGGATTCCCCCGGCAATGTGTAGAATCCATTTAGGATGTGTTAGTCAATCTTGGCCTGAAGGATTTCATAGAATCATAGAACCACTAGGTTGGAAAAGACCTTTGAGATCATCATCTCCAACTGTACCTGCCTGCTATTAATCCATATCACTAAGCACTTCATCTCCCCGTCTTTTAAATACTCCAGGGATGGGGATTCCACCACCTCCCTGGGCAGCCTCTGCCAGGGCCTGAGAACCCTTTCAGTGAAGAAATTTTTCCTAATGTCCTGTCTGAACTTGCCCTGGTGCAACTTAAGCCCATTTCCTTTCATCCTATCACCAGTTACTTGGGAGAAGAGACCAGCACCCACCTTGCTACAACCTCATTTCAAGGAGCCACAGAGAGCGATGAGGTCTCCACTCAGCCTCCTTTTCTCCAGACTGAACAGCCCCGGGTCCCTCAGCTGCTCTCACAGCCCTTGTCCTCCAGCCCCTTCCCCAGCTCCGTTCCCTTCTCCGGATGCGCTCCAGCCCCTCAATGTCCTTCTTGGAGTGAGGGGCCCAAAACTGAACCCAGGATTTGAAGTGCAGCCTTACCAGTGCTGAGCACGGGGACACAATCCCCTCCCTGCTCCTGCCGGCCACGCTGTTTCTGATCCAGGCCAAATGCAATGTCACCTATTTTGGTGTTAAAGACCAGGTGTGCATTATAGCTGCAGCCAAAACGAGCAAAGCCAATAAAAGCAACCCAAAACACCTACCAGCCTCCTTGTAATCCAACAGGTGAAACAGTGCGGCTTGTTCCAGGCACTTACTTCATAACATGTTGTCTCATGTTACTGGAAGGAAAGGCACGGGACAGGTGGATTGTTTGGAAAAGCGCTTGCACTCCGCCTGCGGGACCGCGGACTGAGCCAAATCTTCAGATGTCAGTGACAAGAAGCCTGTGGTGTCCATCCAAGCGTGAGGGGAGTAATTCACGTCACCGAGCGCATCCACAAGGAGTGAGATTATTTAACCAGGAAAAGGCAGAGCTAAAACGCAGGAACTCAGAAGGGTTCTTAATCCCTGCTTTAAAAGCAGCGCAAAGGGTGGTGTGGAGAGCCCTGCTCTGGCCAGAACCCACCCAACAGCATCACCTCCACGTGCAACCAGCACAAACATCAAACCCGGCTGGAGAGGAGAGTGCATGAATCATAGAATCACCAGGTTGGAAGAGACCCACCGGATCATCGAGTCCAACCATTCCTATCAAACACTAAACCATGTCCCTTAGCACCTCGTCCACCCGTCCCTTAAACCCCTCCAGGGAAGGTGACTCAACCACCTCCCTGGGCAGCCTCTGCCAGGGACCAATCACCCTTTCCGTGAAAAATTTTCTCCTGATGTCCAGCCTGAACCTCCCCTGGTGGAGCTTGAGGCCATTCCCTCTTGTCCTGTCCCCTGTCACTTGGGAGAAGAGCCCAGCTCCCTCCTCTCCACAACCTCCTTTCAGAGAGCTGGAGAGAGCGATGAGGTCAGGTTCACCATGGGATCATCCCTCCTTTGGCTCTGCCAAGGTGCGCAAGCTGACTGATGGACTTTTCCCTTCTCTGCTTGTGTCTAGGTGGATGCTCTGCTGTCAACTCAGGAGCAAATCTGAGGTGCTTTTTTAAGCAACCAGGTGAAAAGTATGTATAAAAATCCCATCTTACCCTTCCAAAGTTGAATGCAGGATCCATGAAGGGAAAGGAATATGCAGTGTCTGGGTCATTTCTGGCTCTCCCTGTCATCCTGCCTGCCTAGAGAACAACACGGATGTTGTAGCCTCTTCTTTCATCAGATTATGCAGGAATCCACCACTGGTTTGAGGTTAAATGATGGATCTTCAGGAGGACAGACTGAAGATCAGAGAAGTGGTTTGCATCTAGATCACAGGACGGGGTCTGAGGTGGTTGGATACCTCTTCTGGTACTGCCTGCTCCCCATACACGACTGTGCCCAGTCTCTTCATCTCTCTGTGCCCAAGATCCTTATCTATGGGAGTGCAGTGATAACTCCTCACACCTATTTAGGTCCTGTGAATTCAGATAGGGACTATGCACATCGGAGGACCCTCTGACCTGCTGTTGTGCAATGAAACCCCAGAATAAAGAAAACAAAGCATCCCACGATGCCAAGATTCAACAGTTTTTCAAGTCATCGTAGCTCAACTGTGCTAATTTTTATCGTAACAGAAGTTTTCCAGAGGTGTCCGAGCGCTGCTGTCAAAACGAGAGGGGCCTCCGTCTTCCTCTGCTGGCTCTGCAGCAAAGCCTCTGTGTTTGTCCCAGAATAGCAATGCGCAAACCTCGGTGCTTCTCTTCCAAACCAATCTGCATTTTTAGAAACTAATTTGCAAAGCCTCGGACCCTGTGGCTCTGAGCAAAGCCCGGCTGTCTGCGCAGCACTCCTCAATTATGGCATCACCAGGACAGCAGCTTTTCTCAAAATGATGCTGGAGGCTTTGACTTGGGGGCAAATTTTCACCTGAGAGAAAGACAGACCTGCCAGAAGACACTTGGAACCTTACAAGCCAACACTGGGGATGGGATCAGGGTAACCACAGGTCTCTGGGGGGAGCTCCTGACCCACAGCAGAGCCTGGGACCCCATTTTCCAGCAAGCCTTGCCCCTTGCCCTCACTGCTCCACAACACCCAGTGGCCCTCACCAAAAACCACCGTGAGCAATTCAGTTGGAGCCTTACTAAATCCTGCTGAGATGTTCTCCTTGTTTCCTATATCCATAAGACTTGAGCATGCCAGCACTTTCTAGGTATCAAAGTCACAGCCATCCCGCAGCCGGCACAAAGATGAAGACACATTGCAGTGAGCTGTAGAGCATCCATCATCCAGCTCCCGCTTCTTGGGATGCTGGACTGTGAGCTGCTGCTGCCAGGAGGAGAGCCGGATGGTTGGGAAGTGGCTGCACACTCACCTTCAACCTGTTCTTCATTCATTCACAGTTTCGACTGTCTAAGAGGGGGATTAAACTGATTTGCCTTATCTCAGACCTTCTGGGATTTCTCTGCGAGCCACCACAAACAAAGCCCTCGCTTGCTCTGAAATAAGTAACATTTGCAAATAGTACATTCCACGGTCAGAGGAATTATTGCACTTATAAAGAAGATGTATTTGTTATACTTTTAAGCAAAGCTAAACACCGGTTATCTGAGACTAAAGCAACACTCCAGCTCCTCTCTGCTGCACAAGCAAGGTAGTTTCTGACCCAGAGAAGCCAGCAAGGAACTAAATTGGCAGCGCTCAAACAGACAGGACCGATCATCACACTAATTCCAGAGCACAGGATTAAAACCGCGCGACCGCTGCAAGAAATGCACAAAACAATGGCCAGCAACGCCGTGTGGAATTCCCAGGGCTCTCCGCACCAGCGCTTAACTCGCAGATTCCCAACAGCAACTCCGCTCCCCCTTGCAGGGGTGGTGAAGAAAGTTCTGATTATCACCAGCAAAACCAGCACAAGTCAAAGTGGTGGGGAAAACAAAAAAAAATTACCAGTTATGAGCTGGAAACTAGAAAGGGACCCAGTTCTGGTTTTCCTGAGAATTTTGTTGTGTTTTCCTATTTTTAAACATTATTTTTTGGGGATCAAGAATCGTGCTAAACGCCTCTCTGATCACAAGAGGCCGTCCAGCGATCTGCCACTCGCGTGAGACAGAGGGATGTAAACACTCAGGGTGGGAAACCCTCAGCCCCTGCACTCAGTTTGTGTTAAATGCACAAGTTAGATGTGCTCCACTGAGTGAGTTGCTGAAAGCACCCATGAATATTTTGTTACATGCATCACTTTTACTGTCAGCTGCTTTATATCCACCGTTTGGAGTGTTATAAAATTTACAAAATTGAAATACTATGGTTTTTTTATTTTTTTTTTAATGAAAACAGTTTGTTTTCTCCTAGTTTCTAGACAGAACACCCCACGGAGGAACTCGCCAGCCCCATAGCCCAGCACTGGGGCAGGAAAACTAAAGCAGAGGCTTCTCCTTAAGGCTTCATCCACACCATGACAAGCTCTCCCCTCAGGGCACCTACAGAAAAGCAGGTCCCTCTGCCTCCACGGGGCTGGAGCTTTGATTTCATCATTTCAACGCAATGCAAAAAGAAGCACCAAAATAAACAGATCCATGAAGCAGCAGGAACGCAGCAGAGCAGTTGGAGGCTTCTGCGAGGAGAATGATCTAAATCCAAGAGCCGTTTGTGCACACGCTGCTTAGCTTTGGAACATCCTCGTGGCCTTCAGCCTTTGGGACAACCCAGGAAGCAGCAACGAAGAGGGAACCAAGCCTGGGAGAAGCTTCTTTCTTTAACTTTTTTTTCTCTTCTAGAAAGCACAGTGATTTATTTTTCCAAGGCATCCTCCCCGCTGCCCCGAGACCCCCATTCCCAGCACCAGGGTTTTCGTGGCAGAGACGTGTCTAATTGCCCTGTCAGGCAGCTGAAAGCTGCTCACCCTTAGCCGATGCCACTTCCAAATGAAATTCTTTCTTTGGCACGGCTATGTCTGATATGCAGGCATCAAAGGGGAGGCAGCAGGTCGCCGATGCCCCGGGCCACGAATTTCCCCTTCTAAAGGCAAGGATGAGAGTGTCAGCTTGGGGCCAGCGGGCCCTAAGACGCAGCAGGAATAACCCTGCACCCCGACACGCGTGCCAGGACCCCTGGACACAGGGGGATCCCCGCACGAGCCCACGCAGAGCCCTCCCCAACCAGGGATGCTCAGCCGCCTGCCCCACCAGGGATGCTCAGATGCCTGCTGGGGTACCCGGAGGCTGCAGGGACCCCTTGGCACCCACCTGGGGAGACGCGGGGGCAGCAGAGGGGATGCTGCGACCCCACTCCCACGCGGAATGGAAAAGCCTCGCTGGCACAGAGGAGGTGGAGGGCTGTTCTTTCTTTTTGTTGTTGTTTTGGAGAGAAACATGGGGCCATGCTCGCCTCCCCCCACAGCTCCCATCTCCTCTCTCCACCTGCACTCTTCAGGGAGCCAAGGCTTTTTTGGCAAGCTTTCCACTCTGGTTTTTATTGGTTTCAACTAAGCTGCCCCTTTCGGGGTCGGGGGGATGGAAAGCTTTAATCGTTAAAGGAAAAGAAGAAGAAAAGGGGAAAGAGGAGGGTAGAAACGCGTCATGCACTCTCGCCTTCTCCCCTCCTTGTCCTCTCCCGCGATCACCAAGGATGCCAGCCCCATGCACGCACCCCACAGCACAGATCCCTCTTTTCCCAATCAAACACATCCCATCTGATGCATTCAAGGCAGGGGGTTTGAGCCCTAGATACCTCCAACCATACCTGCTTGGCTCTGATCACATTCCTGCTCAGAAGCAATTTGGAGAGGACACAGCACAGGTAGCTATTAACTAACACATATTTAACTGCTCCAGTTATCTTCTTTTTTTTTTTTGGCATTGTAATGGGGCGATTTGATCTTCAAAGGACCCGCGCAAACCTTTGAAGCTTTCCAAAGAAGCCAATCTCCAGTGGGTAGGGGAGGAGGTGTGTGTGTGTTGGGGGGGGGGAAATGTTAATAGTTTTAAAACCTGGGGAATACTGAAGATGGACGAAGGGTATAAAACCTAGTGGGTTTAGCATAAAGCCCTCAGGTAAATCTTCACCTTCTTTTCAAATGCATTTTTGGTGGGTTGCTTTGCAAAGGGCTTGGGCCAGGTTAGCAAGGTCAGCTCTAGAAGCGAGTCTGAATCTCCAGGGACCCTCATCTCCCATGTGGCGCAGCCCCAGCACAGGGGGATCCGCGGTACCCGGCGAGGAATGGAAAGATTAAAAAATTTGCAAAGCTTTTCAGCAGAAAACAGGGAGGGAAGCAGGGGTGCGGGAGAAGATAGGAGGAAAGAAGATAAATCCCCTGCTGCCCTCCCAGCCAGCACAGCCTCAGCAGCACCCTGAGAGGCGAGACACGAAATGCGTTTACCTTTAAAATAATGACTCATTTTATTTTTTTCTTTTAATACGTAGTTATAAATATATTTTGTCAAAATATATGATCATTATTGTCAAAAACATTTGCACATAAAGTCATAAATAAGGTCAAGGTGAACGTTTAGTTTAGAGAAGAGTCCAGCTATAGCAAGCAGTTCTGGGGTGGGACGGGAGGGGGAGAGGAGGGGAGGGCGGCGAGGAGGGGGGTCAGCGGCACCCGCACCCCTCCACCACCATTTCCTGGTAGTTTTTCAGGACCACCTTGTCATACTCATCCAGGTAGAGCATGGAGATGGCGCTCAGCTCCGTGGGCACGCAGCAGGCCTTGGGAATGCTGGAGTTCACAGAGTTCACCAGCGTCTGCACGATGGCGTGGTTGGTGGAGTTGAGGTGGTCGGCCAGAGGGAAGGGGCAGTCCCCGTGGCAGTAAAACGCCTGGTACCCCGGCGGCGCCACGATCCAGTCGTTCCAGCCCACGTCGCTGAAATCCACATAGAGGGCATGGCGGCGGCAGTTTTTTTTGTTCTTGCGGGAACGCTGGTGCTTGGGGCTCCGTCGGGCTCTGCGGGTCAGCGCGTGGCCTCGCCCGTCGTGCCCAAAAGTGACCAGGAGCGGCCTGAGCTGAGCCCAGTCCCCGCGCCCTTGAGGTAAAGATCGGCTAATCCTGACGTGTTTGCCCTGATGAGTCTGTGCGTGGTGGAGGTGGGTCACCTCGATCACCAGCCCGTGGTTGGGTTGCTTGTCTTTGGTCCACCGGATCACGGCCGGGCTCACATCAAAGGTCTCCCAGCGCGTCACGTTGTGGTGCACCAGACGCGTGTCCAGCAGGCGCGTAATGGCCTGAGCGCGCTCCGACAACGGCTTCATCACTTCGTAAATGTTTATCCGGTGGAAGCCCCTCTCCCACGCCGCGCTCGGCTCCTCCACCTGCTCCCGGTACAGCCGCAGCTCCGCCGAGGAGATCACCTCGTTTTCCGGCACGCTGCTGAGGTTGAAGACAAAGCGGATCCGGGGCACCTCGCTGGGACCTGGGACGCTCTCCAGGTGCTCTGGAGGGGAGCAGGGCAGGGAAGGGAGCAGTACGAAAAAGCAAACAAGAGCTCATCAGCCTGAGGACACCCAGCCTCGGCACAAACCAACCCTTCACCTGCCTGGCACCCACCGGCACCGCTCCCCCACGTATCCCTCCCAGCTCCTGCCCCGGCACCGCTCGCTCGCCCTCCACATCCCTACGCTCCGACCAGGTCACCCCATCCCATTTTGCTTCCCCCCCTTCCTGCCTCGCTTCCCCTTTCAGGGAGGTTTTTTCCCATTTCACTTCCCCCTCCCTTCCCAATCTTTTCGAAATCATCTCCCCGGCGAGGTGCGGCACCACGGAGCACAGAGCTGCCTTGTTATGGGGCGCAGGGGGCAGAGGGAGAAAGAGAAGCAAATTCCAGCGCCGTAATGATGCGGCTGGATTAATAATTCAGATTTACTTTGGAAAAGAAACATCCGCTAGGAAACATTTGGATCAGATTACAAGGGCCTATTGAATAAACCTTATAAACACACAGCTGTAAGTATTAAATTCGAGTAGGGGGGTTTGGGGCTTTTTTTTTTTTTTTTTTTTCTAAAGAGCAAAACCAGGCAGCAAGCGCTTTGATAGTTCAAAAGAAACACACCAGGGGCGAGATCCCGCCCTCACTTTACTCCTGCATCTGATCCAGAGCCATTAAATCCACGCAAGCCCAGGGAGTGACCCCAAGGCAGGAGCACCGAAGGAAACTCGCTCTTGTCAACAGAAGCAAAGACCCCTCAAAATACGGTCAAGCTCGGGTTAAGCAGAGGATGCTGGAAAAACTACAGAGCAGCACGCCTGTCACCCCCACACGGCAGGGGATGAAGGGGGGGTTGCGGTTTTCCTCCCATAAATTTAGGGCTGGGCATGTTCTGCTTCTAAACGCCTTTGTGAGCTTCCAAAAGGGAAACCCAACTGCTACCGGGGCTGGGAATTCGCCTCCTCCCATCACTGACCTTCATGGTGGAAGCTCCTCACGGTGTTTGCTCGGCTGGTCGATCGCTCCGGGTACTGCAGGCTAATTTCCTGGAGGTTTTCCTCCTCTTCTCCGGACTGGAGACGATAGAGATCCAGCATGTAACTAGGAATGATGGCTGACTTGCTGGGCTGAGGCCGCCTTCGCAGCCCAAACATCTGCAGCAGAGTCGTTTCGAAACCCCGCAAGAGTTCATGGCTTTGGGCAGAGCGGCGTCCGGATCCAGATTGTCCCTGAAGCTCTGCGACTTTTTTCCTCCCGGTCTCCGGGATCAGGCTAGCGTGGTTCGTACCTCCTAGCAAGACTTGGCATAGTAGGATGACCATCAGCATTCGGTTACCAGGAACCATGGTGTCTCTGGGGTGTGAAAAACGCAACAACAAACAACAAGGAAAGTCAGGATGAGAAGCAAAGCCAACCCACCCCCACCCCCCTTCCAAATAACGTTAAAAATAATGATAATAATTAACGGGAAAAGGACATTCAAGAGGTTCTCAGTGGTGGGAACCGCGCTCACCCCGGGATGCTGCCCCACGGGCAAGGGGCCTCTGGAGCATCCTGGTCCAGCGATGGGGAAGAGGAGACAGCTCCGTGGGCAGGGGGCAAGGGATTGGGTCTCGGGGCAAGGCGGGAGTCGGGTCCCGGTCCCACAACTGGTTCCAGTCCCAGTCCTGGGGGGGGTCTGGGTTCCAGCGCAGGTCGGGGGTTTGGGTCCCGGTCTAAACGTGGGTCTGGACCTGGGTCCTGGTCTAAAGGCGGGTCCAGATCCCAGCCTGAAAGCGGGTCCGGATCCCAATCCTGGACTCAATGCGGGTCCAGATCCCAGTCTGGGTCCCAGTCTGAACACGGGGTCAGATCCCAGTCCAGATCCCAGTCTGAAAGTGGGTCTGGATCCTGATCCTGGGCTCAATGCAGGTCCAGATCCCAGTCTGAAAGCAGGTCCAGATCCCAATCCTGGACTAAACGCAGGTCCGGATCCCAGCCTGGGTCCCAGTCCGAACACGGGGTCGGACCCCAGTCCAGATCCCGGTCTGAATACGGGTCTGGATCCCGGTCTGGGTCCCGGTTGGAATGTGGGTCCGGATCCCAGTCTAAGCGAGGGTCCCGCTCCGGATCCCGGTCTAAACGAGGGTCCCGTTCCTACCGCAAAGGACCCGACAAAACCCTGAAAGTTCTACACCAAAAAAAAAAAAAAAAAAAAAAAAAAATTAAAAAAAAAAAAAAACAAAGGAAAAAAACCCCAAAAAGCGAAGCGACTCCGTGCAGTAAAAGGGGAGGAAGGAGCGGGCGGTACTCACTGACAGCAAGCAAGGCATATCAGCACAGTCCATGATTCTGGGGGCCCGGGGCCGCGGGTCCCAGCGCCGCCTCCGCCGCGGTCGCCGCCCGGGCGCTCTGCGGCCGCCCCGCCGCCCCGCTCGGTTTTTCTCCGGGCCCCGCGGTCACGTGGAGCCGGGAACGGCCCCTCCCGGCCCCCCCCGGCCCCGCCCGGCCCCGCGGGGGACGGCTCGGACCGCCCCGAGGCCCCGGCGGCGGGGGCGGCGCGGGCCGCTCAGGTGCGTCCCGGGAGCATCCCGGGAACGGGGCCCCGTCACCCCTCTCTGTCCCCGGGAGCATCCAGGGGCTGGGTCCCCTCCATCCCCCTCTCTCCCCAGGAGTATCCCGGGACCGGGTCCCCCTCACTCCTCTCTGTCCCCGGGAGCATCCCGGGACTGGGTCCCCTCCATCCCTCTCTCCCCCCGGGAGCATCCCGGGAACGGGGCCCCTTCACCCCTCTCTCTCCCCGGGAGCACCAGGGCCTCTTATCCCTCTCTCTCCCCGGGAGCATCCCGGGACCGGGTCCCCTTCACCCCTCTCTCTCCCCAGGAGAATCCCGGTACTGAGTCCCCTCCATCCCCCTCTCCCCGGGAGCATCAGGGCCCCTTATCCCTCTCTCTCCCCGGGAGCATCCCGGTACTGGGTCCCCTCCATCCCCCTCTCCCCGGGAGCACCAAGGCCCCTTCACCCCTCTCTCTCCCCAGGAGCATCCCGGGACTCGGTCCCCTCCATCATCCCTCTCTCCCCGGGAGCACCAGGGCCCCTTATCCCTCTCCCTCCCCAGGAGCATCCCGGGGCTGGGTCCCCTCCATCCCTCTCTTCCCGTGAGCACCGGGGCCCCTTCACCCCTCTCTCTCCCCGGGAGCATCCATGGGCCGGGGACCCTTATCCCTCTCCTTGTCCCCGTGAGCATCCCGGGGCTTGGTCCCCTCTCGCCCTGCTCTCTCCCCGTGAGAATCCCGGGACTGGGGCCCCTCCTGCCCCCCCTTCTCTCCCCGGGAGCATCGGGGTCCCCTCCTGCCCTGCTCTCTCCCTGCCGAGCACCCCGAGACTGGGTCCCCTCTGCCTCACTCGGGCACATCCCAGAGGGATGAGCAGGATGCAGAGTCTCCTCCTGCCTTCTCTCTCCTCACTGAGCACCCCAGGACCGTGTCCCCCCAGCTCTGCTCAGGTGCATCTCTGGGGGACAAATGGGATGCGGGGTCCCCACACTCCCCGGACCAAGCACCCCAAGACTGGGACCCCCTGCTCCACCCAGGTCCATCCCTGGGGGATGAACGGGATGCGGGGTCCCTGTTGTCCCCCTGCTCGCTCAGGTGCATCCCCAGGGGCCGAGCGTGATGCCCTCCTGCCCCGCTCTCTCCTTGCTGAGCATCCCAGCAGCTGCGGTGTGGGCACCACGGAGCCCACAGACCCACCGAGGGGTCAAGTTGTGAGGGAGAATTCGGGAAGGGAGTCGCTTCTCCCTTGTAGGAGCAGCCAGGGAGTTCTTGGGAATGAGAAGCAGCTGCAGGGAGACCTGGTTCCCCCCATGACTGCACCCCCCCTGCTGAGCCGCGCTCCTGGAAAGCCCTACACAGTCCTGCTGGCCAGGGACAGGGTTATCCCTGCTCCCTGCCACGGTTCTCACCCGCCCTTTGGATTTTCTTGTCCTTCTCCTCCTGCTTCCCCATCTGCCGGAATAACACTTGCTCCCTGCTTCCCACCAGGCCAGGTTCCCAGATCCCCAGCAGGATGGGAGGCAGGCGCCTTCCCAAGCCGGCACAGGCTGCGCTCGGCCACAACCGGCTGCTCCAGAGGGGTACGAAGAAAAAAATGGATTTGATGGGTGGATGGTGCAGTGGATAAGAAACTGGCTGGATGGTCGTATCCAGAGAGCAGCGGTCAATGGCTCAAAGCCCAGATGGAGATCCGTGACTAGCAGTGTCCCTCAGGGTTCCGTACTGGGACCAGTGCTGTTTAATATCGTCGTCTAATGATATTGACATCGAGATCGAGGGCACCCTCAGCAAGTTTGCAGATGACACCAAGCTGAGTGGGGCAGTTGCCACACCAAAAGGATGAGATGTCATCCAGAGGGACCAGGACAGGCTGGAGCAGCAGGGCTGTGAGAACATCATGAGGTTCAACAGGGCCAAGTGCAAAGTCCTACACCTGGGCTGGGGCAATCCTCGATTTCAGTACATGATGGGGGAGAATGTGGTTGAGAGCAGCCCTGAGGAGAAGGACTTGGGGTGCTGGGGGGTGAGAAGCTCAACAGGAGCCAGCAATGTGTGCTCGCAGCCCAGAAACCAACAGTGTCCTGGGCTGCATCAAAAGAAGCGTGGCCAGCAGGCTGAGCGAAGTGATTCTGCCTCTCTGTTCCTCTCTTGTGAGACCTCATCTGGAGTCCTGTGTCCCGTTCTGGAATCCTCAGCATAAGAAGGAGATGGAGCTGTTGGAACGGGTCCAGAGGAGGCTACAAGGATGATGTGAGGGCTGGAGCACCTTCCATATGAGGACAGGCTGGGAGAGTTGGGGTTGTTCAGCCTGGAGAAGAGAAGGCTCCGAGGAGATCTTATAGCGACCTTCCAGTACCTGAAGGGGCTACAGGAAAGCTGGGGAGGGACGGTTCACAAAGGCTTGTGGGGATAGGACGAGGCGGAATGGGTATAAAATAGAGAAGGTCAGATTTAGATTAGACATTAGGAAGAATTTCTTCACCATGAGAGCAGCGAGGCACTGAACAGGTTACCAAGGGAGGTTGTGGCTGCCCCATCCCTGGAGGTTTTTAAGGCCAGGTTGGATGGGGCTTGGGTAACCTGATCCAGTGGGAGGTGTCCCTGCCCACGGCAGGGGAGTTGGAACTAGGTGATCTTTAAGGTCCCTTCCAACTCTAACTACTCTATGATTCTATGAAACAGGAGTCTCCTGGAAGAAGGATGCTCCCTACCTCACAGTTCATCCCCAGCGCTGTCCTGAGCCAGCTTTGAGGTTGAGAGTAAGAACCAGGCTTCCCAGGGCTTGAGACAATTCCCAGGGCTTTGGGGACAGACCAGTCTGCCACCAGCACGCATCAACTGGGCATACTGGAGGGGATGTACAAACGAGATGTGGAGAAGGCAGCTCCTGGGAAAGCCCCCCCCTAAGGAAGAGTGATGGATGCCACATGCTTTGGAGAGACAGAGTAGACGGAACAAGCCCATGATAAATAAAGCAAACTCCTTCAGGGCGTTAAATACTGTCCCTTTGCCCTGCTGGAGTATCCCTTTGTGTTGGGCAAACTGTCACCCACAGAGGGAAAAGCCACTAAATTTATGAGACCAAAAGATGTGGTCATGGAGTGGCCATGGGAACTCCTCAAAGTTCATCAATTAACCACAACCGAAAGCCAGCTCAGAAGCGATGACTGCGTTCCCACAAACCACCAGCCCGCTGTGCCGGAGCGTAGAGCGAGCCCGCAGCGGCACACGTCGGCTTCCTCACTGCACTGCCCCAAAACTCACACACACACACGATCCGATACGACTTCTTTTAATATTTCACTTCTTTTTTTTCACTCAGACCTGACCCGTGCATTAGAAAAGCCCAGGGATGTCACCGAAAGGACACGCACAGATAAAAGGCAGTGCTGACACTGTAATATCTCTGAGTTATTCCTATACCACTCTGAGTTTAAAAGAAACATCTGTTAGCAAGGTATTTGGGCTATGAATCCATCAAAATTTGTGAAATATTGCTATCGCCGTTTCAAATGCATCACACTGTGTGTTATTCTTCGCAAAGAAAAACAATTTTTGGAGTAGCCGCTGTGCAACTTTTTAAAGTTAAATAACATTTTCATTGAAAATACTCCAGTCTATAAACAAAGTTTACGCAAGGGCCTGTATAGCCCTGCTCTTAAAACAGACCTCGGGATTTGGGAAAGCAACTCGCTCCCCCTTTGTGGGAGCAGCAGCGATAACATTTCTCTCTTTGCCTACAGCCCTCACGCGGGTTTTGTTAGGATCGGAGAGCAGCCGTGTTTGACATGTTTGTCACTGAGGAATTCAGTCCCACGGCGTCCCCTCCCTGCTCTCGTTAACCGTCCCGTGAAACCCAGATCCAAAACGTCGCTCGTGCGATGCCGGGTAACCACGGCTCCGCGCAAGGAGGTGGCCAGCTGGGGACAGAGAGCTGTGTGGTTTAGGCTCTTGTAGGAGGCAATAGTGCGTTTGAGTAGCTTATTGGTGACTAAGAAATGTTAGTCATGGGGAAAGCTGTAGTATTTATGCCCTAAAATGTAAATACGTAACCCAAACCACAAAGGAATAACCGTGGATGGAAATAGTGCAGCATTTACTGAGGGAGCTGAAATGCATTTCTACAGAAGCTGCGTTTCCTGAGCCCCAGAGAGAGTAATTCACCTTGAACGTAACTTCTGCTCAAGCCCGTGGAGTTATGCGTAGGCTGAATTTGCTCCAGGCACGTTAAACAACTGCGTGTTATATACTCCAACCAAAAAAGTGAATGCCAAAATGGAGCTAAAAATACAAATGTGGAAGGTTTGAAAAGCAAACACTGCTTAATTCAGTGGTAGATACAACATTGTGTGTGTTTTAAACATCCAGCACATCATAAATGGAGAATATGATCAACGCAAGACACACTTCCCCCTGCACAACATCTCATCAGAGAAGGGATTGGTGCGGTTCTTGCCTGTGATCCAGTCCCAGCTGTATTTGGGATTCTGCTGCCAGGCTTTTTCCTCCCTGATTTCCAGGAGAGACCTTCTGGGGATCTCTGAATTGTAGAATCATAGAATCATAGAATAGTTCGGGTTGGAAGGGACCCTAAAGATCATCTAGTTCCACCACCTGCCATGGGGACACCTCCCACTGGATCGGGGGCTCCAAGCCCCATCCAACCTGGCCTTGAACCCCTCCAAGGATGGGGCAGCCACCACTGCTCTGGGCAACATGGGCCAGGACCTCCCCACTCTCAGGGTGAAGAAATTCTTCGTTATGTTTGTGTCTATGAATCTGGACAGCAAGCCTGTGGCCTCCTCTAAGCTAAGCACCAGGTCATTGGAGATGTCAATCTGAAAAGAACAGTCGAAGAGGTGATTCATGTATGGAGTGATGTCGACTGTGACAAAAGTCTTGTTTTCTTGGTGGCAGCAAGAAGCCCAGGAGCTGGCAGGTCTCCTCGCGTCTGGGTCCCCAGCTGTGCTAGTACCCAGAAGTCACCAGCCAAGGGGCAATTATTTTCTCTCTTTTGTTCCAACCCCATAACTGGATTTGCCCAGGCGTGTTCCTGATAAAATCCCAGCCGCTAACATTTGCCACGTTTCCAGGTTTCGTGTGCTCAGGACCTACCAGCAAACACTGCGGGTTGATGTTCAGCACCTCTCGAAATTAGGCCAGCTCTGTTTACAAGGCAAACTTTCCCTCTAATGGCAGCATTTCAGGAGATGCCTCTGGACTCGGCAGAGAGAGACCCTCCCAAACCAGTTCTTGCATCCCATGTTATTTTTAAAGTAGCTGCACCTTTTGGGCTCTGAAGTTTGCAAACAACCTGCCTTGAGGAAAAAAACTTGTCTCACCACATTTGTGTTTAAGCAGAAACAAGCCTAAAACTATAAATAAATAAATAAAGCCATATGTCAGAGATGTTTTAATGACATGAATTAGAGGAGGAGATGCCCACAAGTGTGCTAAGATCAATTCCCTCCTACCCTTTCCTTTTAAATGCCTAAGCCTGTCAATTAAAACAAAGAGAACTGAACAAACAACTCCAAGGGATTAGGTTTTCCAAAGTAAGCTCTTCACTAAAGAGCAGGACTACAACCGGTGAAAACAAGGGCAGCTGCTTGAACGGTAGAAGGAACATTTTTTACAGCCACTCTGAGACTGTCATGATTTGTCTGAAAGCTTCAGAGCTGCCCTGTTCTACCAGAATTTTCTGCCTTCTCTTGAATAAAGAAACTCAAACTTCTCCTGAAACAGAGGACGTGGCCCAGCTTGGATTTTATGTCAGCTTTACATCCACATGTCTCTGCGGAGTTGTCATCAAGAACTGCTCCTGAGCTAAGAAGAGAATGAAGTTCAGGGTTGCTGGTTTGTTCCAAGTATTTTTTACAAATACATACAAAAACCACTGTGTGGGAACATTAAAAAAAAACACAGTTATAAAAAGGCAGTCTTCGGTAATCAGATACACAGCAGCTGAAACAGTAGGCTTGTCTTTTTTTCTATTTTTAAGTTTTTAACGATGATTTTTATTGTTTTGCAAACGCTATGAAAATGTTGACTGCTCCATACAGGGAGAGCGTTTCGTTGCTTTCACTTGAGTCATTCATTTTTTCCCTTTTCAAAGATCTCCAAGGCTCAGCAAGCCTAGAAATTTCTCCCCTTGCTTTTCACGCATTCACTGTCCGTCTTCTGCCGTCAGAGTGTAAGGTCTCCACTGCTGAATATCATCCCTTAAGGGACTCTGGTGCCGTCCATCAGAACTGGGAAGCCTGGGTCTTCGGGAGGTACTTCTGCAATACAGCTCCATGAAGTTGGTGAAGGGTTTGGAGGGGAAGCCATATGAGGAGCAGCTGAAGTCACTCAGTCTCTTCAGCCTGGAGGAGAGGTGACTGAGGAGAGACCTCATCGCACTTACTGCATCCTCACAAGAGGAGGAGGAGCTGAGCTCTTCTGTCTGGTGACCAACGACAGGACCTAAGGGAATGGCAGGAAGATGCACCAGGGGAGGGTTAGGTTGAACATTAGGAAAAGATTCTTCCCCCAGAGGGTGGTGGAGCTCTGGAACAGCTCCCAGGGAAGCTGTCACGGCACCAAGCCTGACAATACTCCAGAAGTGCTGGGACACTGTCCTCAGACACACGGTGTGAGTGTTGGGGTGTCCTGTGCAGGGACAGGACTCAATGATCCTTGTGGGTCCCTTCAAACTCGGGACATTCTGTGATTCTATGACTCAAATCAAAGGTAGAGCCATGTTGATGGTCTGCTGTTAAAATTATCCTGAGCTGTGTCAGAGACACCTCTGTAAGCCGTCTGTTGTAAAATCATCTATACATCGACTGGTGTCCTTGATCAGTGTTACAAGAAGAATATGCACTGATCTCACACAGGTTTTGGAACAAAATGTTGCTTTTGGCACATGTTTGCTTCCACACTGCATTGCTCCCCACTCCATCAAGGCCTCATCCCTGAGAACTGAAAAGGACCTCCAGAAGATGAAGAACACATTCCTCCTGCTCTGAAATTGTAGCTGGTACTAATGAAGACCATCATCCTTCTAACGAAGGCCATATGGCCATCTGGCTGTCTCAGATAAGCAGATTCGTTTGGGATCTGTTGAGTCACGAATGACTTTTGAGAACACCACGAGCACTGGCAGCTCCCTTACTGTACACCTAGTGCCGTGTGTCTCTAGCACGGACAGGTGGCTTTGTCTGAGTTCAGCTGTGACTCCAGGATTTCAAAAGCTTTTCTCTTCCTTACTGTCCAGCAATGCTGCTGGAATCTACTCCACGCAGCCATGTAGCACCCCTGGGGTAGCAAGGCTGGAGCACCTCCCATACGAGGATGGGCTGAGGGAGTTGGGGTTGTTCAGCCTGGAGAAGAGACGGCTCTGGGGAGAGCCTAGAGCAGCTTCCAGTACTGAAAGGAGCTCCAAGAAAGCTGGGGAGGGGCTTTTTACAAGGGCCTGGAGTGACAGGATGGGGGGAATGGCTTTAAATTGGAAGGGGGGAGATTTAGATTAGACATTAGGAAGAAATTCTTCACAGTGAGAGTGGTGAGACACTTGAACAGGTTGCCCAGAGCAGTGGTGGCTGCTCCATCCCTGGAAATGTTCAAGGCCAGGCTGGATGGGGCTTGGAGCAGCCTGATCTAGTGGGAGATGTCCCTTCCCTTGGCAGGCAGAGTGGAATTAGATGGGCTTGAAGCTCCCTTCCAACTCAAACCATTCCATGATTCCATGATCCAGAGCATGGCAGGTGACAAGAAAAACATTATTCCTGATGGAAAGGCTCCTTCTCCACACAGACAGAATCATAGAACCAGAGAATCATCAAGGTTAGAAAAGACCCCTAAGCTCATCCAGTCCAAATGTCAGCCCAACACCACCGTGATGACTAAACCATGTCCCCAGGTGCCACAGCTACATGCTTTTTTAACACCTCCAGGGATGGAGACTCCAGCACTTCCCTGGGCAGCCTCTGCCAGGGCTTCACCATTTTTTTCAGTAAAGAAATTTTTCCTGATGTTCAATCTAAACCTGCCCTGGTGCAACTTGAGGGCATTTCCTCTCATCCTGACCAAGGTGGGACCTTGATGACTTATTCTGGTACGAAACAACCCATGTTAGTGCAGCAGCTTTGTCAGGACAACTCAGGTCACTGCAAATACCCTGCAGGTTAAATCCTTCTGATTCTAATGCCCAGTGCAGCAGAGGAAGAAGCTAAAGGAACCTGCAGTCCTTCCTGACAAAGCTTTTAGCAGAACCTACTTCACTGCAGTGCAGCAAGGCTCTCTGCTTCATTATTGATAAAGTAAGCTAACAAGTGAGGTGTTAGCTGGGTTTATTTTCAAGGTAGAGACATTCTTACTTACTGTTACCTCCTCTGCTCCATTCTGGGGCAAGAAAAAAATGCTTGTAAGCAGAATTAAAACCCACCTCCTCTCCCAGACAGCTAAAATCCAAAAACACTGGAACAGGGGCACAGTTTATGTCAAGGAAACTTGATTTCATTTTTGGCTCTTTTCTACATAGGCAATTATCTAGTTTCCCCTCCACTGCTTCCATCATACACAGACACTTACTTAGCAGCCCAAAGGAGGCCTTTAAGATCACCAAGCCCAACCATTAACCTCATGCTGCCAACTCCACCACTGAACTGTGTCCCTAAGCACCAAGAACCTACTGTATCCAAGAGGTTAAGCATATCCTTAACAGTGAAGCGTAATTAAAAAATAGGGAATGGGGGCAATTAGAATTAAAGGCATGTTAGAGCCCCCATTCTGGAAAAACAGGAGCATTTTGCACCACTCTCAGTAATAAAGCAAAACCAAACATGAGTTCCAAACAGGTCCTAAAATTCCAGCCCAGCAAACAGGAGGCTTTCAAACTATTTCAGTGGGGCTCCTGGAAACATACTGGAAGAATAACACAGCAACTGTGTATGATGTCTCAGTTACAGCACATGAAACAAAAGTTGTGCTGCCCCATCCCTCATAAACACCCAGTGATTCGTATCTCACCTCCAGCAGAAAGACCTGGGCAGACCCTCTCTTCTCTGTCACCCCTGCTTGAGGGGAAGAGCAGAAAAGAATCATTCAAGCTGGGGAGGGACTGTTCACAAAGGCTTGTGGTGATAGGATGAGGCGCAATGGGGATAAACTGAGAGGGGCAGATTTGGACTAGACATGAGGAAGAATTTCTTTACTCTGAGAGTGGGGAGACATTGGAACAGGTTGCCCAGAGCAGGGGTGGCTGCCCCATCCCTGGAGGGGTTCAAGGCCAGGTTGGATGGAGCTTGGAGCCCCTGATCCAGCGGGAGGTGTCCCTGCCCAGGGCAGGGGGGTTGGAGCTGGATGATCTTTAAGGTCCCTTCCAACTCAAAGTATTCTGCGGCTCTGTGATGACTGTGAGACATTCCAAAAACTGCAGAAGCAGAATCTCTTCCATAAGAAAGAAGGGAAAGTGAATCTGCCTGGAAAGTAGCAATTAAACACATTGTAGTAGGAGGTGGGTTTCCAGCATTTTCCAGAAATAGTCATCAGGGCTTTAGATTACTGGCTGGCAGCCACACAGCCCGTGAACTGAAGGGAGGCCAATTTCTTGACCCGCAGGCTTCAATGCAAAGACAGTCTGTACTCTCTGATACCTTATCCAAACGATGTAGGCAAACCAGCGTTGTACGTGTGTACCGTGCGTGTCTAATCCCACATGCAAACTAGGCTCGCTAGTAAAGGTCAGTTGCAGGATGTGTTTGTTTTATTTTTCAGAATACCAGTCTCCAAACAGCTTACAGAGGAATAAGACCGAGGCACTGGCTCATAGAAAAAAAAAAGGGGGAGAAGAAGGAGAGAAATACCTAAAAATCAGTTTGAAGAAGAAAAAAACAAAATGGCAAAAAAAGGAGTTTGTGTGAAGACATCCCATATCTCACATCTCTTACGTATGAAGGCACCGTGGAAGTGAGGGGCTCTTCACCCACACAGGGGTCCACCTGGGCAGAAGGGTTTTCAGAGCCAGACCCCAGAAGATAAGCAGGAGGACAGGAGAGAAAACTGATACGGGAAAGAAGTGAAAACTAAGAAGGCAAATTCAGTCTGGGCAAAGGGCCAAGGCAGGGCCAAATGCAATTCTAGAAAATGGGACAGAAGCCAAAGGCACCAAGGTGTCACGACAGGCTAGCGCTGGTCTGCAGAGACAACCAGGAGTGACGCAACAGGCAGGTGTGCAGCATCACCCAGACATGAAGAGAAATAGGCTTAAAACTAGAGTTTTAGCAGAAAACTAGCAGAAGGCTCAGGATGAATGGTCTGAACCAGCAATTTCTGCTGGTGCAGGATCTAGTGAGTCACAGAAAGCAGAACTAAGATGCCACGATTTCCATGAAGACCGCTTTGTTCTCCTGATGTCACCTTGCATTCCTGCTTGTTCCAACTCTGTCCATGCTGACTCTGCTGCCTTCTCCCTCTTATCAGCAGTACACACGTCTGATAAGGCAACAAGACTCAGAACCAGGTAGCGTATGCAAATGACACCACAGAAACACAGAAACACAGAAACACAGAATCCCTAGGTTGGAAAGACCCACTGGATCATCGAGTCCAACCATTCCTATCAATCACTAAACCACGTCCCCCAGAATCTCATCACCACACCCCAAGCTGAAGAAATACCACACAGAGTAAATGTCATTTATAAATGTGTCATCAGCTTATAAACTCCCCTCACAGAGACCCACACTGAGCTAACCCTGTGGCTGCAAAAACCAGAGTCACCTGTCGTGTCTTGAGAGGCCCTGAGCAAGTCATTCCATCTCCCATCACTCTTTCCCCACAGAGCAGTTAGGGGCAGAGGCACAGTGGGGTGGGAAATCCTGCTGCCTGACCACTTCAGAGCATTGGAAGGACAAAAAAAGAGGTTGGGGTGGGGCTTGAGATGAAAATGAAGTGGATCAAGACAGGTGTTTGAAGAGTGGAGGATAAAATGTAGAGGACTTTGAGTCAATGAGTGTAGACTTAAGTTGGGGCAGTGGAGACAAGCCCTAGATGCAAAGCACAAAATAGCAGCCATGTGAGGTGAACCTGGCACAATCTCTTCCTCAGTGTGGTGCCACGGGGACGGTTTGGATTTGCAAACCTGTCGTGTGGTCCATTTCAGTCTCTTGGGATCACTGGCCGCTATCAGCACAGTCTCTATCACTTTTTCAGAAGTTCCCCAGCTGGTAATCCACAAAGACCCTAAGATGAGACCCCAAGATGAGACAACCAAGGAGGTACCTTCAAATGGATGACACAATTGGATCACTTCTATCATATTTTCTGTTAGGTAGAAGTACTTGAATAATAGAATCACAGTATCTTAGAATGGTTTGGGCTAGAAGGGACCTTAAAGCCCATCTAATTCCAAGCCCCCTGCCATGGGCAGGGACACCTCCCACTGGATCAGGTTGCTCCAAGCCCCATCCAACCTGGCCTTGACCATTTCCAGGGATGGAGCATCCCCACCTTCCCTGGGAAACCTGGGCCAGGGCCTCCCCACCCTCACAGGAAAACATTTCTTCCTGAGATCTCATCTCAATCTCACCTCTTTCAGCTTAAAACCATTCCTGATCATCCTGTTCCTGCACTTCCTGATAAAAAGCCCCTCTCCAGCTCTTCTCTAGCCCCCTTTAAAAACTGGAAGCTCCCTAAGGTCTCCTTCGAGCTGTGTCTTTGCTAGGCTGAACAACCCCAACTCTCTCAGCATGTCCTTGCACGGGACGTGCTCCAGCCCTCAGATCATCTTTGTGGCAGCTGCCTGAACATCTCTACAGGGTTAAGAATGGTTCTGGCCTGGGGGCTAAGTAATAGTCACTAGAAAACTGCAGACCTAAATAAACTATCTGTGTTTGTAAGAGGTGCACAGCTCTAGTATCTCAGGGGTATCTCCCAATCCACTCTCTGCCCATCACCAGTGCTCCCAAGGCACTTTGTCCCTGCAGGGTGGGCAGCTCCCTATCTCCCGTGGCACAGGGCACACACCGCGATCTGGCTCACGTTACTGAGTGGGATCGGATGACAGGTGAGGATCCGTGATGCTGAGCAGCAGGCACAGCTGGGCAGCAGCTCACGGGTCAAAGTCTTCTCCTTCTGTCTGAAAACCCTCCCGTATCTTTGTTTCCCAAAGTAAGTAGAGGCCCTTCATTCTCCAAAGACTTTTATTGCTACCAAGCTTTATGTACATCTCTGCGTGGGTGAGATTTCAGTACAAGGGTATTGGTACCAAATGTTTCATCTCACATCATTTTTTTATTATCAATTGTTTTTTAAACTGTTCATTTAGCTGCCACATAAGAGACTAAAACCAGCCAAAACAGCCTGCCCCACATCCCTGGGTCTTAGGAAACGTAGATTTCTCACTCTTCACTCTCTTTGCACGCTGTTAGATTTTCTCTGTGTAATTTTCTGCTGCTCAGACCTCTAATGACCCAAATGGTCCTAGGAACTGGCTTCCTCTGTAAAAAAAAAATGATGTTTATTTGCATTTTAGCTTACCTGACTAGTCTAAAGTGTTATCAGGACACATCCACCTACTTTCTTTTCTTCATTTTCACTTGATATCCAAGATTTGCTTGAATTGCGAATGTCTAAAGCCTCAGGCATGATCCTGGGTGTTCTCAAGACTTAAATGCCACTGCTTAAAGAGTTAAAGATCTAGATGGCTGCACTAAGAGGATGATAAACTAATCACTCAGTCACTGCTGGTGAGCCTGGTGTCATTTACTGAAACATGGAATGCATTTAACAATGTAAAAGAAACTCCGTGCAGTGCAAAAGCCAAAGATGATAGTTAGATTGTCAGGGTTTACTTTGGAGAAAGTCCTCAGTCTAATTACCTACATTTAGGCAGCAGAACTATTTTTCCACTCGTTGAAGAAGTTAGCATTATCCTTTCAAGCCAATGGGGTCATTTTTATGTGAGTAAGGGCTGCAGGTCGTGTTCAGAGGACTACGAAAAATTAAGA
Organism: Phaenicophaeus curvirostris; assembly: GCF_032191515.1. NCBI lineage: Eukaryota > Metazoa > Chordata > Aves > Cuculiformes > Cuculidae > Phaenicophaeus > Phaenicophaeus curvirostris. The sequence goes on along the minus strand of NC_091396.1, from coordinate 69,072,645 downwards.
CAGGGTAGAAGAAATAACTCTTCTAGGGAACAGGTAAGAAATGTTTCTTATCATCATAATCATAAGAAAAGCAGAAATAATAATTTATAAATAGTAAATTCCAATACTAGTGCTGCACGTTTATTGCTTTATATCTTCCAGTACTGTGAAATATTTGGAAAGAAAAGGACAGCTCTCAGCACTCGACACTTATATTTTTTATTTAAAAACCAGGCTCTGTTGTAGTATTAAAAGAGGGAAATGATTCCAATCATTTTCCCTGCCATCTCTGAACCACGAAGTTAAAGCAAAAGCACAGCCAACAATTTGATTTTGCATTTTAGAATTTGGTGAATATTGGCATTTTTTTCTTGAGACCCCTCTTGAAATGGGGTCTCGGTTAAAGATCGAGATATCAAACGTGAATAAAAACACCAAAGGAATTTTGTGGGTGAGTACCCAAGCTGCAGATAATATCTCTTTATTATATTTAATCCTAGAAGTGTACAAAACCATGGTGTTAAGCAGTTGGTACAGGACCCTTTCCCAGGATACCCAATCCGAGAACTAGTGTCAGTGGAGACCACCAGAAGGATTTCATTGACGGGGAAGTAAGGCCCAGGAATGACAGAGGATATTCCTCCAGAGCAAAATAAAGGTGTGACCATAGCTCCTCTTTGCAGATCGGTGTCACTTCGACCTAGCAAAAATAGGCAATAATAGGCAGTGCGACGGCATGGGTTTAGCACGGACTAACAGCTTAACAATCCTCCGGAGACTGGAGGTGGATTCTCTGATGTGGCCGTAGCACATCCTTGCAGACCAGTGTCAATTTGACCTGGCAAACACAATAATAGAAGAGGAAGTGGTATCATCTGAGCAAGTGCTAATTGCTCACCAGTTCTCCAGAGGCTCTAGACGGGCACTCTGCTTGCTAGCTTGGACAAAGCTTGTCCCATGGCACTGGGACTGCCACCCAAACGACTTCTGAGGATGAGGCAGTAACACATACATTCTGATGACACCTCTTCTAATGACACTTACCTTCATGACGAGCTTGATGAGAAGGCGCGTGATCATTTCCCTGGTGGCTCAGGTGGTTCTGCTGGTGTTGGTTGGGGCAGATTTTGCCCGAGAAAGGAAAGCTTCAGCCTGAACCGTAGGATCAAAATCCAGCTGTGTGGGTGGAAAATCAGCTGACCAACTGGAGAAATCTTCAGCATCGTCATATCCTGAAATGAACATCAAAAATAAATCAAATTTATCTCAAATAGTAGCTATTTTGCTGCACGCTTGAGAAGGAAATTTAAATGAGTAGCTCAGGTGTTGCTGTATACACCATAGAGGTCCAAAAGGCAGAAAAGATGACTGCTGTTCAAAGGAACCTGATGTTCCTGTTGTGTGAACCTTCATCTCTATAAAGAGGCAACGTTTAGCCTAGGGACTGCGTCACACTTGCTCCACTGCACTTCATGAAAGAAAGAGAACAAACACTTTAAGATCAGGGGGACCAAGAAATGGTTCTACCGACAACAACCGAGAAACTTTTGAATTACCCTCACAGCTCCACAGGCTACAGTCGCTAGTGTAGAGCTAACTATTTCTACCTCATCTGTATGTGCATGTATTTTAAGAGTTGAAAACCTGTCACTCTCGTCCTTCTCAGCAGCTAATAAAAATCCTTGTTAGCAACATCTGGATACAAGATAAGGGGATCTTGCAAAGAAACATGAGGTATTCAACAAGTTTCTGCGGTGGGTTCATCACCAGTTCTCTAAGGACTTTGCTCCAGAGTCCACTGAGGTGTTGGGGTGTTTTTCCATTGACTCACTGGGCTCCGAACCAAGACCTAAAGCCTCCCTGCTGTGTTTTGGACATTTATTTGTTTTTGATCTGTAATAAGATCTTTCACTTCTCTTATTTCTGTAAAAACAAATAAAGCCACGGTACAAGAAAGCAACTAAACACATGCTTATCTTTAATCATATCCCTAAAATCGTTCACTTAAAGTTCTTAAATCCTGTGGACTCCTGGGAGAGAAAAGCACATGCTTAAAATTAAACACGTGCTCAGGGTCTTTGCTAATTAATGATGGCCTTGCGTCTTACAGGGCCCTAAACACATCTTGGAGCATATGGGCTTTTAGGGTCCATATGGGAGAAATTACACGGAGACCATCACAGAAGTGCAACTTTTAGTATTGTGTCTCCTGTTGGAAGCCTGTCTTTAATGGCTGTAAGACTGATTCTGTTACAATACCATTTACAACTAGTTAAGGGAATTAAGAGTTTCTTAGATATTTGTAAAAATAACTCAAAAAAAGAGCCTTTTCTTGGCTGTTACCACCACACGGTCCCATCATGATGACCAAACACATCAAAGTAAAACTACTTTTTGGAATGTGTGTATTTACTGGCATCTCAAGAGAAAATGTGTCACGCTTCAGTAAAAATATTGTCCCTGGCCTCCTTCGCTTTTCTTAAAGGAAACACTCATGCATCCTCTAGAGTCTGGCTCTTGGAAGATAAGCGAGCCTTTACCATTGAGTCAGACAGCAAAAGGAAGACCGTTCTCCATAACCTGCTCAGAGCAAAGAGCATTTTTCTTCACCACACCTTGTTTATTTTGGACCTGTGCTAAAGAGCATTAGAACTCTCAGCTATCCCGACCACAGGCACGGCCTGAAATTTAACACGTGTGACAGGGCTCTGGTGAGAGAACATTTAGGAAGATTCTTCGCAAAACAGTCCTTTCAGTAGAGTTTTGCCTGCCGGAAAACTCCTTGTGCTTTCTACTGGTTACTTCACAGACATGTAGGTACCACATACCAGATAACAAGAAACCTGAAAGAGGGGAGATTTTAGGGAGAAATGTTTTGCTGTGAGGGTGGGGAGGTCCAGGTTGCCCATAACAGTGTTGTCTGCCCTGTCCCTGGAGGTGTTCCAGGCCAGGTTGGATGGGGCTTGGAGCCCCTGATCCATGGCAGGGTGCTGGAATTGGATGGGCGTTAAGGTCCCTTCCAACCCAAACCATTCTATGATTCTGTGAGACCTCTCTCTTTTTCAGCATCTCCTGCCCAAGGACTGAAACTTGTGCTTTTGTGGCTTCTATAATCCATCTCTTTTTCTTTTAACGTATCGTCCTGAACTCCTTTTTCAAGGCGCATCATTGCACTCCACTTCAAGATGTCTTGGCCATCCATCTCGCTCTATAAAAGTTTGTGCTGTGCCACATTCATTGTTCTGCAGGCTGAACAATGAGGCCATGTTTCTGTGTCCATTAATGAGGAATCTGGATCAGATGTCAGCATACAACATTTCTCTCAAGTTAGCCAAAGCACGCAGTCTGGTGCTCCTGCTGGCTTTACTGTTTATACAGGCTGGGGAAAGACAGGTGATATCTGAACCCAGCATAAAGCCTTCAGAAGAATATTTTTAAAAAGAAAAGTGATTGTTTGAATGCTTTACATCATGTGGCTGCGGTGTCTTTGATCTGAAACGAGATTTACCACAGCTTCACACTTACCTCTGAGTAACAGGGATGTTGCAAGTCAATGCATCACAGAATTGAACCATAAAGAGCAAAAGGATGCTGCAGGCTTTGCTGGTCAAGAAGCACTGGCAGCGTAGTCCTCCACAATTCAGGTTCTAGAACAACACCTAAAATAGCTCCAGCCCAACCTATGCTGTTTTGAGGATGGAAAGGAGGATAAGCACAGGAAACTTCTCTTGGATCCTTCTGCAGCCCCCAGGTTTTAAGTTGACAGTGGTAATCTACATGTCTCCTTGATTCTTCAGTGTCAAAGACCCAGATCATAACGACTCTACAGAAGAGCTGAGACTTTTGTAAGAAGAATTAGATCCACCTTTTGGTAGATCCAAAGGAAAAGGTCTCAGAATGACCATCTAGAGATTATTCATTTTCAGCCATTGACACTAAACTATGAGGCACTCTCCTAAATCACTCGTTCCACAAGTTCAGTGTTATGATTACAGAATCACTTATTTACTGGGTTTGGAAGGGATCTCTAGAGGTCTCCTAGTCCTACCCCTTCCTCAAAGCAGGGTCAGCAAGAACAGGTTGCTCAGGACCTGCTGGATCAATATCTTGATCCAACGTTTCCATGCATGCTTAGAATGGGACATTTATTCTCTCCTCTCTCAGTTTCACTATCCAATCAGTGGTCAAGACAACATAGAGAACTAAGGTTTTAAGATGACCTGGTCTGAGCCATTTGGGATGTTATACAGAGGCTAATACTCCATAAAGCTGATGAAGCAGTAGTGGTATTTCCAATGCTTTCTAAGCTGCTCACAGAATAAAAGAGAATATTACAACCAAAATAGAAGGTAAATACTCATTAGCATCTTCTCTGTTGAGTCTCCGGTTGCGTTAAATGTCCAAGAGTTATGATCTGCTTTTAAACTATGTTTTGAGGGTGATCTGCTTTACTTGTGGTAAGGCAAGGGTTGGTATCACTGCAGGCAAGTGGATTTTAGAAAGCCTGCATGAAGGACGTGGCACACCATCTCTTTGATCCCCTGTCCAGTGCTTTTCCAGAGACCACTTTACATGCAACCACTGCAAATGAAATACTCTCTTCCTTCTGGCAGCAGATATGTAAAAGAGTTTCCCAAGGAAATTTGGGGAAAGAAAATGTTCTATATACCTCCCAAACCCAAAGAAGAGTGGAAGGCTGCACTCTCAGCAGACCTCAGAAAATTCACTTCTTTCACCACCAGATTCCTGTTCCCAATGCTAACTCTAACCTCTCTGTTTCCCTTCCTTTCTACACAAGATTGATTCACAGAACTTGATTTAAAGGATGTTTATTTCCATAACAAAAATGATCAGGGGTCTAGAAAACATGACCTATGAGGAAAGATTGAAAGAATTGGGTTTGTTTAGTCTAGAGAAGAAAAGACTGAGGGGGAGACATGATAACAGTCTTCAGCTATGTAAAAGGTTGTTGCAGATAGGAAGGTAATAAATTGTTCTCCATGTCCGCTGGGTATAAGACAAGAAATAATGGGTTTAAATTGCAGCAAGTAGGATTTAGGTCAAACGTGAGATACATTTCCTACGAGGAAGGACAGGTGAGCGCTGGAGTAAATGAGTCAAGGATCTACACACTCTCCATCACCGTTGAGGAAAAGATTTGCCAGGAATGGCTCAGACCTGCCAAATCTTGCCTCGTGGTAGAAGGATAGATGGTTTCTCAAGATCACTCCTTTTCCTACTGGTATCTCTTTATACTGATCAAAATCATCACAAGTATCTTTGTCTCATATCAAGGAAACAGAAAACCTTAGTTGACACTCCCAGAGGTTTTACTGCTGGGATTATCTGTGTTTGAAGACATACACGTGTATTTCCATTTAGACAATTAATTAAAGAATGATTTTTACAGACCTATCCCCCTGCACGTTTTTTTCACAGAATCACAGAGTCACCAGGTTGGAAGAGACCCACCAGGTCATCTAGTCCAACCATTTTTCTTATGGTTCATGCTATAAAATGACGTGCCTGCATCCCGTTCAAAAGCTTTTCTCCAGATAAAAGCTGTGGGGCTCCCAGAGAAGCAGGTCCTGTCTTGTCTGGAACAGGTGCCTGTAGAACCAGCCAGCATGAACATCTGACTGAGAGGGCTTCCTCCACCTCATATCTTTGGCTCTCATAGCCACAACCACATGTGTCACCCAGCCATGAACTGCTTGGAAAGAGAGTTTTTCAGGAAACACGGAACTGCAGTGTTCACTGAGCATGGCTAACCTTGGCACACAAGGTCCCTCTCCTCCTGAGGTGGGCAACTCAATCCCACAGCATGTGAAGGGCTTGGATTGTGAATCCCAGCTCTGCTAGTACCAGCTGGGTCAACCCACCCAGTTCAGCTCCACTGCAAAGGACAGTGGAGCAGCTTTTTACAAGCATCACAACTTCCTGACATCACAAAAAACTCCCAGCCGTAGAAAGCCCCTCAATCAGCGCCCGCAGTGTTTGTTATACATGAACACAGGGTTGCTTCTCCACATACTATCATAGAATCATAAAAAGGTTTGGTTTGGAAGGGATCTTAAAGACCATCTAGTTGGTCAGGTTGTCCAAGCCCCATCGAGCCTGGCCTGGAACCCCTCCAGGGACTGGACAGCCACGACTTCCCGGGGCAACCTGGGCCAGGGACTCCCCTCCCTCACAGCAAAAATTTCTTCCAAAGATCTCATCTCAATCTCCCCTCTTTCAGCTTAAAATCAACCCACTCCCCCCATCCTATCCCTGCTTTCCCAGCTTAAGAGCCCCTCCCCACCTTTCCTGGAGCCCCTTTAAGTACTAGAAGGCTGCTATGAGGTCTTCCCGGCTTGTCTCCCTCTGCTGGTTTTGGTTTAGCTTTTAGTGTCTCAAATGGCTAGAAATTACTAATATTTTCTAAAATATTAGAGAAATCCAGAAGATATTGTGGCTGCCCCCCTCCCTGAAGGTGTCCAAGGTCAGATTGGATGAGGCTTTGAGGAACCTAAACCAGTGGGGCATGTATGGCAGGGAGGTTGGAACTGGATGGGCTTTCAGGCCCCTTCCAACTCAAACCACTCTATGATTCTATGAGGATTCTATTATATTCCTCACTCAGTTCTTTAACACCAAATTATTATTATTACTTTAATACCAAATTATTATTATTACTAAGACCAACTACTGGCTGTAGGGGTGGATGCAAGTAAATAAAATCATGTCGATGCTGATTAGGAATAAATTTTTAACTACTCACACTGGTTTGAGATTCTTTTTCTGCTATTGCTTAACCTCCTTCTTGAATCAAACCCACCAAGGAGGCTAACAGGTGTGTAACCTCTACAGCATCACCACTCAAGTCACACAATAACCCAACAGCCATGCCTCTTGAAGCCAGAGCCAGTTGAACAAGGACCTTAATTCAAGTTCATCTTCAAGTTTTCCCACGCTGTAGCTGACACGGCTTAACTCCGCTCTCCCTTTATGTATGGATGGATAGTGCTCTGCCTGTGGAACCTGCAGCCCAGGTTCGGTAGCACAGATGGCAAAATAAAGACCAGAGGGGAAATGCTGATCAGTTTAGGGCAGGATATTCATGATCCTGAAGGTGGACATCTACTTCTGGTGACCCCAGTGGGCATGGGAGTAGCAAGTCTCACAGTGATGAAGAACAGGCATTCAGGTTCAAGACTTGCAGGATTACTTCCCTCCACTGATGATAAAACATTACAAGTGCAGGGATGGGTACCTCTCACTCTGCTACCTAAAGCTATGAAAGGCAAGTCTCACCCTACACTCCTGAGACATTAATTGGACCCCATGGGCTTTTGCCCTCAGATTGCCATGAAATACCTGGTTTCAGGTGGATTTAGCCAGTAAGGAACCTGTGCCAGAGTCCCTTACACCAAGACACAAACATTTACAGTGATCTGGCAGCACATCTAGAAGTCAGGAAGCTGATACACAATACGGTGTATACCTCACATGGTAGGATTCATCTTACCTAACTCTATCCACCTGAAAGGCAAGCGTCAGGTCTAAGCTAGTCATATCAGCTCCCTGAAGAGTCAACAGAGATATGTGTTTCCAGAGGGCAACTTCTTCCATGACTTTAAAGACACCTGTCTCTGGCAAGATAAATCCAACCCTAAGAAAACATTATCACCTACATTTTTAACTTCAAAATAAAAGATTACAGGCAGCTTTCCCACCTGGCAAACAGCAGATCTGTACTCATCATTCATCTGATGGACAACTGGGGCTCTGGAAAAGGCAATGGAAATGCCCCAAATTATTCCAGCTGAAAACCTCTAGTCATTTCCCCATGTCAGAACAACCTCCAGTGGTCCCCGAGCCTGAACCAACAAAAGCTTTGCATTAACTTAAATACCTTTGCCAAAGATATTTGGGGAAAATTAATCTGAGCAAAGCTTTGATGGATCAAGTCTCCTGCTTTCAGTGTGAAAACAGAATCCTCCTTGGAGCATCTCCAGCTAAATCTCTTTTCTGGGAAATGAAACAGTTGCACGTTAAAGAAAGTGATTACTCGGATGTTCCTTTCCAGGGTTTAGGAAATAGGTTTTTACATCCAGTTTTCTTGCTTAGAAGTCTTCTTGTGACTTCTTTCACCAGGGATTCTAAAGATGATGACCCTTTAAGCCATGTGTCAGACCCTAACCTAAGCTACATTTAGTTTTACATTTAAATGCACACATGCACATAAAAGCAGCCATCAGAGCACCATTACATCAAGAATATACCATTACATCAAGATTTATTTAACCGAATCCCCCATAATTAGGACATAACATATGATTAAGCTGTTGTTAACTGTGTCGTAAGGAAATCTACAAAGGGAATGAAATATTTAAAACAGTAATAACATACCTACCCTGCTTTGCTATTTATGCACAGTTAAACACAAAAAAACAAAGGAGCGACTCTTAATTACAAGGACAATTTATTTTGCTGACCTTCTTATTGGAACACATGCCAAGCTCACTGGGGGTTGGTTTGTTGGTTGATTTGGTTGATTTTGCAGCAAAAATGTTCTGGCCCATTGTCGGAGTCGTCTGCCTGGAGAAATCAGAGCATTTTGCAGCGCTAATTTACAGCCTTCCTGACCGGTCAAGGGCAGCAATGAAGTATACGAATTACAGTTAAAAATAGAGATGGTTTTATGGAATCTCATTCCAGTGGCTTCTAAAGGTGCGGGGCCAGGAACACATACGTCTCATTCCACACTGCCTCTAGGTCCATTTTCATCTTTTTTACTTTTCCCTTTGGATCCTGATCTCCGCTTCAGTTTTGAACTTACATAGGAAGGCAGGAGGTTAAACCAAACTGCTAACTGTGTCTCTTCAAAACTGACATTTAATACAGGGCATAAATCACTGTGGGAGCCTGTTATTCCTTCAGGAATGCAATTACATAGGGTCAAATAAAACATGAAAGAACCCAACAAGTTTTAAAATGTAGTATGTTCTCAAAAGCAGGCAAGAAGGAATGCAAAGCAGTCCAAATATGCTAACATCCACATGTTGTCCTGTATGAGAGGGATTAGAAGGAAAGGTTTCTGTTCTTTAATGATTATGTTGTTAAGCATAGGTATGTATGCAGGTTCAGGGCTCTCGACGAATGCCAGTCCATTCAGAGAGCTTTGAGCAGATTACTGTATTTATTTAAAGCAGGTGTCTTTTCTGTATCTCATTATTTTAATTGCTGCTGCAGCCCTATTTAAGCTACCACGGCCATTTAGCACATCAAGGGGATGTGCAAAATGGATATTTACCTTTGCCTTCAAGAAAGCAACCCCTATTCATCCAGAGCACAGAGAGGGATGCTGGTGGGAGAGGTAGCAGAGCATCGCAACATCATCTCTTTGGGAAGCAAACATCTGCCTCATCCGATTTCATAGACTCATAGAATAACCAGGTTGGAAGAGACCCACCGGATCATCGAGTCCAACCATTCCTATCAAACACTAACCCATGTCCCTCAGCACCTCGTCCACCCGTCCCTTAAACCCCTCCAGGGAAGGGGACTCAACCCCCTCCCTGGGCAGCCTCTGCCAGGGACAAATGACCCTTTCCGGGAAAAAAATTTTCCTAATGTTCAGCCTGACCCTCCCCTGGTGGAGCTTGAGGCCATTCCCTCTCGTCCTGTCCCCTGTCCCTTGGGAGAAGAGCCCAGCTCCCTCCTCTCCACAACCTCCTTTCAGGTAGTTGTAGAGAGCAATGAGGTCTCCCCTCAGCCTCCTCTTCTCCAGGCTAAACACCCCCAGCTCTCAGCCTCCCGGCTGAGATTCAGGCCACCTCAAGCTCTCTCAACCTCCCAGATTTACCTTTGAAACAGTGATGGGGAACAAGAGGCAAAAACATAAATAAAACTTCATGGAGCCTACGAAAGTCTGAATGAAAGACAGATTAAGCAGTTTCAGAACCTCCTATAAAATCACTCACTGTCACCATTCACATTTCACTCGCCCCTTCTGCTTTCATATTTTTGCTCTGTGTTTAAACAGCCTAGAAGGAGAAGTTGTACGGTTAGAGATTCTAGCAAATTTTAAGGTCAGTTTTGCCACTCTCAATTTCTCTACACTGTATTTTACACCTTGAGTGCTCAACCTAAGCAGACTTTGAAGTTTCTTCATTTAAAATGTGGGATTTATTGAAGCCAACTATTTTATCAGAAAGTAATTTTTTTCAGCCAAATAGGATTTTTTTAATTCAAAATGAAAGGCTTTATGGAAAAAAAAACCATCAACAAACCTTGAGCATCTTCATTTGAGACTGGTTGGAAGTGTTTCTTTTTCTCTTTAAAAAAAAAATTACTCCTCCTCAAGACTGAGCGATGTTTAAAAAATGCATCTAAGAGAGAGTACTTCACTTTTTAAGTCTTAAACTTTTAACTTGCTTTAATCTTGCTTGCTTTTCACATTTAAAAATGTTCTCCTTCTCCCTAAATAAACCAAATAATACTTTACTTACTAAATACTTTCCAGAAAAAAAGGAAATTAAAAAGAAATATATTAAATATAAGTAATTTTTTCTCTTTTTTAAATCAAGCAGATTAACAAATTAACAAAATGCGGAAAAACTTAAAGGTTTCCTCCAGACTTTTGGAATATTTCTTTTCTGCAGCACATTTCCTAATGGGAAAACTACAAGTGGGGTTTTTTTTCCTTCAAAACCTCCTTATCTCTAGCCAGCAGACTTACTGATTTCACCCTCCCTAACACTGCCAGGATAAAACCTTCTATTTTCCTCTCTTGTTTACAGCAACCCACTGCATCACAGTTCCATGGGTCACCAGACCTGCTGACTCTTACGTTTATTCTCAGGATGAAGCCTCTGAAGATGCTTTAGCCAAACAAAATCTTTGTTAAACGGACCAATAATGCTTCTTTCCATTAGAAAGATTATTAAATACTTCCTATTTGAAGAACATGGCTTTAACGGCTTAAAATCTTGCCCTGCTCCAGCCTTTTGGGTGAAATACCTCAGGATAACCATGGGCCTCAGGGCTGGATTGTGTGCGGGGAGGATTCTTTTTTATTACTATCAGCTGGAAGGACTCACCTGCTTCAGCGAAGTAGCCTGGGGAACAAACGCTGCTCAAGGTTTTCCCCCAACAACCCTGAAGCCCTTTGGTTTGAAACGTTCTAGCATCCTAATTCTTCGCAGCAGAGGCTTAAAAATTGCTAGGGAGGGAGACTCTGGACAAAGATCAGAATTTTCAGTCATGAAAATGCCCCCAAATGCAACCAATCATAGAGCCATAGAATCCTGCAGGTTGGAAAAAACCATCTGAGATCATCCAGTCCAACCATCAGCCCAACAGCCCTGTGATGACTAAACCACGTCCGCAAGTGCCACAGCTACAAAGCTTGGAAGATCCTAGTAACTGGGAAAAAGTTTAGACATTTTACATCCTTTCTAGAAAGTCATCATCCAGCTGAGAAGATTCTCTACCTCAAATCAATATTCTTGAGCTTTCCTCCACTGAAAGAAACAAAACCAACATAAAAGTTTATAACAATTAGAGATAACATCCTTGCACTTCTATGATAACTCCAGTATAGTCACACGTGTACAGACTCCTCTGCATGTCTGCAGAAGGGTTGCCCTGGTTCACATCCATTCATGAGAAAGAGTCCCTCCTTGCACAGCAAATCCCACGTTATCATCTTGAGGTTTGATGAGGCTGTACGCTTATTTGAGCCACATTAGGAAAAAACATTTCATGGAAAGGGTCATTGGGCCCTGGAACAGGGAGGGGGTTGAGTCCCCTTCCCTGGAGGGGTTTAAGGGACGGGTGGATGAGGTGCTGAGGGACATGGGTTAGTGTTTGATAGGAATGGTTGGACTCGATGATCCCGTGGGTCTTTTCCAACCTGGTTATTCTATGATCCTATGATTCTATGAAGGAGAAACATAGAAGTCACTCATCCAAGTTAAACTTAAATGCTGGATATGCTTCACTTGGGAGGAAGCAATGTCAATCCAGGTCTGAACACTGAAAGAAGTAGCTTATGGAATTGCAAATCTGGTGATAAGATTTATTATAATGAAACGCATATCTTAGAATCCTAAAGAAAAGAAAATGCAGTGAATGAAAAAATCAACTTGATCGCTCCTAGGCTCATAACCTCAGTATTGATACCAACCGCTGCTTCAGAAGAAACACTGAAGGATAAGGAAAGCTGTGGCAAAACCTGATATCGGGGAGAAACTTCAGTCTAGGTATAACAACAGCAGGCTTTCATATCCAAATGTTAGATAAGCCCCTGATATGTGGGCACACAAAATACTTCTTAAACTGGAGAAGACAGGGATAAGACAAGTGTTGTAAGGCGGATGATAAATTGGCTAAAATGGAGATGATAGCAAGTTGTACTGACAGAAAAACTGAACTGAAGGGAGGTTACTGGAGGAATTCACAGTATCAGCCATGGGATGACTGCATTTAACACTCCCTCTGCCAGTGCTGCTGCAAATATGGAAGTAGTTCTAACCGAATTTGCTGAGACTTAGAGTTAAAAGGCATCATCAGTACCAGGAAAATCAAAATAACTGAGGAAATGATATAAAATAGAATCATAGAACAATTTGGGTTGGAAGGCACCTTAAATCCCATCCAGTTCCAACCCCCTGCCATGGGCAGGGACACCTCCCACTGGATCAGGTCACTCCAAGCCTGAGACAATGCAAAAGCCGCATGATCACTCGGAGACAAATACAACATCATGCTACAGTCGTTGATGTTGTACAAGGCACTGTTGATTCTTCCTCAAAATTTCTTTGCTCATTCCTCTTGGAATGAGATTAATTCAAGTGACATAAGAGTGGAAAACAGGTGGCAAGGCTCATCAGGATATAAGGAGACTAACTAGGCAAAGGTCAGCTACAGCAGCCTAGCTTGGTGAAATCAGGTGGATCAACGACTTGGACGACTCAGCTCAGGGGGCAACATCATGACAGTGGAGGGATGTCAGTGCTGGCAAGTGTGGCCAGGAATAAGGAGGAGAAGATTTCTAAGGATCACGGTAGCAGAGTTCACAAACAAGACCCAAGGGGACCCCAAGAGGAGCACAAAAAGTCTGAAGCTACCCCTTGATTCGGTTAGAAACAGCTATAAAATGAGGCTGCTTACTCTCAGTTACAGGGACCTCATCTAGAAAAAGGGAGAGAGACTTAATCTCAAAAAACCTGATAAAAACAACACTAAATATGGGTTATTCAGCAGGAGGAGGGGAGTGCTGAAAGAAGGAACGCGACTTAGCAAGCACTCAGAGCTGAATATCTCTGCTTTCTGTTGATGAAGTTGTGGCTCAGACTCTATTGCCCATTTCTTAAACATCTTGAGTGAGCACACGTTTCAGCATAATGATCAGATGCAAAAGGCACTACATGTTAGATAAGATTTCCATCCCCTAAAAAGAAGCCAGCAGTGAACTAGAACTGCCCCAGAGATCAGCAAATGCACAGATTACTAGGTGCTGTTATCTTATGATTTAAAACAAGGTTCACATTTGGAAAATGCTGGTCAGACTCAGGGTTTCAGAGTAACTCACCTCTCACGCACATTGGCAGTTACCGTGTATGCCATAAACACAATATCGAAGCCGTAGGGGCAGACCCCGAGGATCACATTCACTTGGTGCTTGATGTGTCTTATCTCACTGGTGAAACTGGATTTTGACTGAGTATTGTGCTAGAGATCCTCATTCCGCTCCACACACGCATGCACACACGCACGCGCGTGCATTCAGGCAGGCAGCCTCATAAACTTTAATTACATGCAGAAATCCCCATCTTGCCTCCTGGATGTGGTCCAAAACATGAAGGGGTGCACTGGTAGATGATCAGTACCCACCAGATACAAAGCCTTCTCTTTTCTCCCTGGGTTGAGCGCTGCCATGAGCTGCCCTATCGTCTTTGCAATAAAACTCATTGAATTCCACCAGTATAAAGTAACGAGCTTCTACCAACCTACATCTGCTATTTAAAGCAGGCCAAGAAAACAACCAGCGACGTCAGCTCTTCGTTCTGTTCCTCAGATCATCAGCTCTCTGAAAATAACAAAATCTGAAAGGCATATGGACCTTCTCATAAAAACAACAAACACACAAACAAACCCTCAGCTGAGTTTCCCGAGTCAGCAGGATCTGTCTGCTAATTATTACTGTGCAGAGAGCCCAGCTCTCCCGTAGCCAGGAATTACCCAAGCAGAGGGCTGAGCTCTTCCCCCAAAACTGGGCTGTTTGGGCAGGCTGAACTCCTTCAGCTCTGTGGAAAACGTGGAGGATTCAGCTCTCCACACCAGGACAGTCACAAGACCTAGAATGATAGCAGGGGATTTGTGGTGGCCAGGGAGGGCTGCTTTTACCCTTATAGTCCTGCCTGTGCCTCTTGTGTAGACAGCATGGGCTCTGCAGAGGCAGAGAGCTCCTCTCTGGCTCAGGAGCCCTTGAGGAGGGGTTTTGATTTGCACGGAGAGAAATACAGAGAGATGAGTGGTACCAGGCCTGGAATAATGCACATTGGGGAAAAGAAAGAAAAAAAAAAAAGAAAAAAAAAAGGAGGGGAAAAGTCTGTGGGTACAGATAGTTTAAGCCCTGAAGTGCTCTTTCCCTCATCAACCCCCTCTGCTAACCTCAGAGCCTCCAAGGAAAGGTGTCCATGGGGCCTGGGATAAAGGAATGATTGGACTTGATGATCCAGTGGGTCTTTTCCAACCTAGTGATTCTATGATTCTATAATTCTGTGAAAGGAGACAGGAACAACACAAGGCCACAACATCCTACAGAAACATGCCCTTCCCCACAGATCTACCAGGACTTGGTCTCTCCTCTTTGCAAAGGGCAGAGGGGAATGATGTGAACCAAGAGGGCAATTACCTTCAGCAGATGGGCCCCCGTGCAGCCCTCTCATCTCAGCACAGAGCTGCTGCCAGCCCTCTCTTCCAGGGAGAGGATAGAGCTCACCTCCTCATCCAGAAAAAAAAGTAGCATCTGTGGGAGAAAGACATATGTCTGGCCTCCAACGTGAACCCTGCGCCTGGCAGGAGAAAGCGATGCCGATTCCAGCCCCAGCTTTTCATTCCTGTTGTAACAGTCATAAACGCCTGCTGAAACCTAAGAAGAACAAGACTGTAATCCTAATAAAACAACATTCTGGAACCCTGAAAACTAGATGGAGGCTTCTCAGGCCAACTTTAATATTCTGTTCGCTTTTCCAAAGGCTGCGCTTTCTTGTGTGCCGGCTGGATGGATGCTGTCGGGCTGACCCCGGGAAGCTCTGTGATGTGGTATCGCAGCAGGGAAAGCGTAAAAGGAGGTCCCTGCAGCACAGCTGCAAACTCCCCAAACTAGAGGGAGAATCTCCCATGCCCAGGCTCAAGGTCCCCTTGTAAAAGCCAGCTGGGATCTTTGCCTCCAGCGCGAGGCTTCTTGTCCAGGTGCCCCGAAAGCCTAAGTCGAGCAGACGCAGACTGCGCTGGAACAGGCTGCCCAGGGAGGTGGTTGAGTCACCTTCCCTGGAGGTGTTTAAGGCACGGGTGGACGAGGTGCTGAGGGACATGGTTTAGTGTTTGGTAGGAACGGTTGGACTCGGTGATCCGGTGGGTCTCTTCCAACCTGGTTATTCTGTGATTCTGTGATTCTGTTTGGATGCAAAAGCTGGTGCAAAGGCACAAGTTCTCCATGCTGAGACCTTTCCCTCCCTGTTTGGACTGCTGTGTTGAACAGAAGCCCTGGGACATTCCTTTGTGCACCAGCCACCCCTAAAGTGAAGAGCAAGAAGAAAAGGGACTCTGCTTTCTCTCCTCTCCGTCACACAGAGGGCAGCTCTCTGGGCTGTGCTCACCAGCTGGCATGTGTCTGCAACCAGGCACCACATCGGCTGGTGCTTCAGTGCTCCTTAAAACACAGAAAAGACTGCCCAGCTATGAACCTGAGGGTGGCAGATCCTCAGTGCCTGTAAATTTGCATCCTTCCTCTGGCATCAGCAGAGCTGGAGCTGCACCAGCGAAGGAGCTGCTCTCTAGAACATCCGCGTGCCGAGCTGTGCCGGCCGTTTCAGAAAGAAAACCCCTCTGTTGCCAGCTCTTGTGATTTTACTGCAAATCTTCCCTGATGTTATGCAAAACCCAAGCTCCTGATGTGCCCCTCTATCCGGCACTTCCACTTTAAGGAAAAATCTGCGGTCCTTATGGTCTTCAAGAACACACTTTTCAGGAGATGATCAGATCACAGGCTAAAGGCTAAAAGCAGCATTCACAGAACAAAATCATCTCGCGATTTTTAGAATGGTTTGGGTTGGAAGAAACATTAAAACCCATCTAGTTCCAACCCCCTTGCCATGGGCAGGGACACCTCCCACTGGATCTCCCCTCTTTCAGCTTAAAACCATTTCCCCTTGTCCTATCCCTGCAACCCCTGATCAAAAGCCCATCTCTAGCTTTCCTGGAGAGCCTTTCAGTGCTGGAAGCTGCTCTAATTTCTCCTCAGAACTTTCTCTTCTCCAGGCTAAACAACCCCAATGCTTTCAGCCTGTCCTCATACTGGAGGTGTCCCAACAATCTGATCATTTCCGCGACCTCCTCTGGACTCGCTCCAACAGCTCCATGTCCTTTTTGGGCTGAGGACTCCAGAACTGGACACAAGACTCCAGGTGGGGTCTCATCAGAGCAGAGCAGAGGGGCAGAATCCCTTCCCTCGACTGTCTGGCCGTGCTGCTTTTGATGCAGCCCTGGATACAGTTGGGTATCTGAGCAAACCCAACATTGGAACTGCAAATGTTCACAGGGCACTAGCAATATTTAGCTGGTAAACAGAATTTTCCATCATCAGGTTGTCTTAGAAGCATCAAATAACTAACTCTACTAGCTCCCCTATGAAGTAGGAAATGTTCTCAGGCAGTGGCTTGGGAAGCTTTGGCGATGCATAAAGGCTCCATGGCCAAACACCAGGCCAGTGAGGCTATCAGGGTCAGCGCTGCCTTCTTTGAGATCAGCACCTGAGTAGAGGGCAAGCTTTCCCAAGTAACCCCATTCCCACTGAGACACCACAAAAAGCAGCCAGATTTTCAGAAAAGCATGCCTGTGAGCAGCAAGCTCTGAAAATCTCATCACAACTGTCCTCGTGGGAAATTCATGGCCTGAAGTTACACCAGGGGAGGTTTAGGTTGGATATTAGGAAAAAATTATTCACTGAAAGAGTGGTGAAGCACTGGAACAGGCTCCTCAGGGCAGTGGTGGAGTCTCCATCTCTGCCGGGGTTCAAGAAGCATGTAGATGTGACGCTTTGAGACATGGTTTAGTACACATGGTGGTGTTGGGTTGGCAGTTGCACTGGATGATCTTACAGATCTTTTCCAGCCTTAACAATTCTATGACCATAAATTCTATGAAATGAGGGGCTGAAAATCTGCTCCCAGGCCAGAGCGCTGGGCTCTTGAAACCATACTGTGAAAGGGTTATCTTGGTGCCGACACCGAGGGCCTCCTTGGCCTTGGGTGAATCATTTAACACCCACACAAACGCAGATACACAGCTCCTCCCCACGCCACAAGCCATTACCTACTCATTACCTTAAGATCACTCTTTGACTTCCTTACTCGGCTGTGATTGTGGGTGCTGAATTCTTAGAAATCTGGCCCTGAGCTATTTTGGATTGGTCCTGCAGAGCCCAGCAGGGAAGAGAAACCTCAGCTCACGTGTGCGCTTAGCACCGCACAAAAGGGAGAAAGATCCCAACCCACTCACAGGAGCCTCAAGCGTGGAAGAAATGAGGAAAGAACTGCCTGCATTAATGCACTGTTTCTGGCTTATTTTGAGTCTTTGCTGAGTGGAGCCTTTAATCTCTGCTGAGTGGAGCTTTTGTGAAGGGGGTCTTAAAGATTTGGAAAGAAATCAACAGTCATAGGCAACATCACGGATCAAAATAATAGCACGTATTATTGCTGGTCATAAAAGAGCAAGCATTTCTGAGAGAAACACTCAGATGCAGGCCTACAAGAAAGCTGGGGAGGGGCTCTTGGTCAGGGATAGGAATGGTTTTAAGCTGAAAAAGGGAAGATTGAGAGGATACCTTAGGAAGAAATGTTTACCTGTGAGGGTGGGGAGGCCCTGGCCCAGGCTGCCCAGAGCAGGGGTGGCTGCCCCATCCCTGGAGGAGTTCAAGGCCAGGTTGGATGGGGCTTGGAGCCCCTGATCCCATGGGAGGTGTCCCTGACCAGGGCAGGGGGGTTGAAACTGGATGGGCTTTGATGTTCCTTCCAACTGAAACAATTCTATGATTCTATGGAAGAGATTGATTTATCAGTGCCTTTCATATCCTGTTTTTTCCCCCTTTAGCCAATGTAGCCATCACCCTGGTGCTTCTTTCTCAGGACCTTTTGCACAATGGTATATGAGCTGTATAAATTACATTTTGCTTACCAGTTCCAACCAGTAAAGTAGAACATTACATGATACTTCAGTCCACAGAGAAGGACGAGAGAGCAAGTGCTTTATACTTAAATCACTAAAAGCTTCTCGTGTGACACAAAGGCAAACTTCACTAACCTTGAATTTTCCTCACTTCTTAACTGCACACAGATCCAATGAAATCAAATGAGATAATCGCAGCCTGGTGCAGCCTGGAAGCAGAGGTGAAAACCTCCCAGAGCTCACGCAATCAGTGTAGAGCTCGGACATTGTCGACTTCTCCCTCAACTATTTCCAAATAAAACATTTTTGTTGCTTGGCAGCTCCTGCCAAATGAGCTAACAATAAAAGAAGGAACTTGCAAAGCTTCTATCCACAGGAAGGAGAAAATAAAAAAAAAATAAAAAAGGGAAAAGGAGTTAAAGATCTTTAGGAAAAAACAAAAGGAAAAAAAACCCAAGAAACTACAGGCCAGATCCTCTGGCTGGAGTAAAGCAGCACAAGCCCAGCGCTGTTGCTTTACCGCAGGCAAATTGTGGGGCTGGTGCTGTTCTGCATTTCTCAGGGGTAGGGGTGGTCTCCACTGGAAGATTGCGACACTGCAGGATACTTTTCCATATTAAAAAGGCGCTTTTTAGCGTTTTGTCTATTGCCAGGTTTTGGGTTTATTGAGGACTCATTTGGCAGAGCCATCCTGGAAGAACAATACAGATGTTTTACGGAGAAATAAACTGGGACTTGGGCTGGATTCTTTCAGTGCTGGATTCCACCTAATCTGGAGGGAGGAACGGCTCGTTTAATGAAGGGTGCAATCAAAACCTGTACGGAAAGCCAACATGCCCTGGGGAAGGGCAGCAGTAGATACACTGCCCCTCTCTGCTTCAGCAACCCAGTAAATTCTGGTCTCTTTAGCACAGAAAAAGCCTCCCTTCTCACATACCTCTTCAGACGGGGAATCAAGAGTGCCATGGCTTTGTCACAGCTTCTCCTCCACACTCTCAAGCAAGTCTCTTGGAGAGAAGTGGTGGCCTCAACAATGAAGTGGTGGCCTCTCAGTCTTTACAGATTAGATCTGCCACATCTTTATATGGAGCTGATCCTGCAGGCAGCAGTTCTTTGCGAGTTCTCCTTCAGCAGGGACCCACAACCATCCTCTTAATTAGCAGTATGTGACAAATGACAGCTCCTGGAGGATCTAGAGATGATGCAGCACCTGCGCTCATCAAAAACTGTAAGGAAAAGGTTGAAAAACGTTGACTCTCCGCTCACCGACAGCTATGGACAGGCAGGGTGGGCTCACTTCCCTGCAAGGAAGGCAATGCCAGATGAGTGAAAAAAACAGGTTTGTTGTTTATTGTCAGCTACTTCTTTTCATCCAGTCCTTCTGCCATGAATTGTGCCTAATGAAAACACCCAAAACTGATTAATTTCTTAATGTACATTGTTTAGTCTCTACTCCACGTACCCTGAAAGAACACAGTACGCATACCTGCTGAACCCGTGGCAGTTGTCACCTACAGAAGAAAGTCTTCACCCACATCCACAGCAATGCTAAGGTTGAGGTTACATCGAGCAAGAGGAAAGCTGCAGGCTTCATCTTTTTTTTTTACTTCTTTACTTTATATTATGCAAATTTTGCTCTTTGCATCAACCATCTCTTCAGATCTTGTGGAGCTCAACACTTTGGACAGTAAGCAAAGGAAGAGAGACTTCAGTGTTAAACCAACGTGCTTTTCCTAGGGTTCGTATCCTCTAAGCCCAGGTGTTTTGATCCTTTCCACAAACACACTGAGCTCGTTCTTGTAACAAGGTGTTATTTGCCCCCCCAGCTCCTACCAGAAGGTTCTTTCAGAGCCTCCTTGTTCTGCATAGTCACAAAACTTCACCAGGCTGATTTGTACCTATTTAGCTTTTTGCTCTGTAACTTACATAGTTTATTTTTCTCTGATGTACAGCTGTGTAGCCACCATCCTTCATCTCAGCTTTCATTTGCCCGAGTTAAAATCTTAGCTCTTCCATTCTTCCTTCAGAGGACGAGCTCTCCATCCTCCCAGCATCTTCACCATCCTTTTCTGTAGGCAGCCCAGGTCAAACTTGCACTTCAAGAACACAGGGACTAGAATTGTCCACAGGATGCTACATGTGGCTCCACCAGCTCCTGGGAAATGGCAAACCTATCTTTTCCAGGAAAAAAACACCTGCCAGGATATATTTGAAGTTGTGCATACCTTTTTCAGAGCTATGTGGCTGAGCCATCCCCACATGTTTCTTCTCCTTTGTCATCTACAGCTGATGAGGCTCCAGTTTATAATGGAAATCCTTACTGCTCCCTAAACTCATGACTTCGCATTTTGCGCTACTGGATTGCATCTCATTTCTATTACTCCAGTCTTCAAGGTCATCCAGTTCTTTCCGTATGGCATGCCTCCCAAGTTTGTGTCATCAGCAGACTTCAGCCACATGCTGTGTTTTGTGCCAAGGTCGTTCACAAAAAGATTAAATGAGATCCATCCTAAGATGAAACATTGAAGAACTCTGCTCCCATACCCAGCCAGATACTTTCCCTTTTAATGCTACTTCTTGTTGTCACTCAGTCAGTTCTTCAGGCATCTTAAGAGTACTTCTTCTAATCTCCGCTTTATGTGATAAAATGGCACAACAAGAAAGGAGAGCTACAAAGATGATCAGAGGACCAGAGCACCTCTGCTACAAGGACAGGCTGAGAGAGCTGGGGTTGTTCAACCTGGAGAGAAGGTTCTGAGGAGACCTTATAGCAACCTTCCAGTACATGAAGGCAACTACAGGAAAGCTGGGGAGCAACTTTTTACAAGGACCTGGAGTGATAGGATGAGGGGGAATGGCTTTAAACTGGAGGGGGGAAGATTTAGATGAGATATTAGGAAGAAATTCTTCACAATGAGGGTGGGGAGGCCCTGGCCCAGGCTGCCCAGAGCAGTGGTGGCTGCCCCATCCCTGGAGGGGTTCAAGGCCAGGTTGGATGGGGCTTGGAGCCCCTGATCCAGGGGGAGGTGTCCCTGCCCATGGCAGGGGGTTAGAACTGGATGATCTGTAAGATCCCTTCCAAACCTAACTATTCTATGATTCTATGAGTCTATGATTCTATGGTTAGGGTTGTTAGAACATGAAGCAAGCACCTTTAATGAAAGAGGTGTTGCCTGAGTTACTGTGATTTTGCTGTTACAAGGAGGTGCATGGTTTGATGCTCATGCACATAGATGGCTCTGTGCACTAGCATTTTATTATTGATAAAATCTACCAGCTGCAGTACAAGCTTGCGCCTATTTCTGCCTCATCTTATGCAGGGAAAAAAAAAAAAAAGAGATATCAATCCAAAGAGAATAAAGGTTACGTTACTTTCCTTCGATAGCACTGGGAAATAATCAGCTTGCCATTCAGGATTCAGTGCTAGTCGGTGCAATAAACACACTTCCTGATGTATGTACGTGATTATAACGAGCACTGTACAAAAATGACACTGTAATTTAGGAATAAGACAAACACAAGTGATGCAGTTCAAAGCTCCGCTGCACTCACTGGGTTGGTGTTTGGCTTTCTGTTTTGTTTTCAACTGACTCGCAGTGCCCGCAAAAGCACGGGTAGCCTCAAGGGTTACCCCCGCTGAAAAGCATCTGAAGTGATCCCTGCTGACCTTTCTTTCTGATAGCACCCCGCCTGCCTTTTAATGGAGGCCTGAGCTGAGTCAGAGGTGAAACAGATAAATGACTGAAGATCCAAATGTTTTCTCAACAGGCAAGTTCCCACACGCTCAATTTTGTTCTCCTCCATGAAGAATAAGAGGGGGAAAAATTGCAAGTGATTAGCTAATGAACATCTGGTTTGCTTTATCTGTGCTTCCTTGCAGCCGAGGGTTGCATTTACTAATTTTTATTTCCTACTAAAAACAAAAAAAAAGGGAGCATTTTTTTTCCTCCAAAGCCCACGGAAAAGTAGGCTCCTCACAAGTGTGGCCGCGCTTTCCACCGCTGTGATTACCTGGCCCGCATGCCACGTCCTGTGTGGTTACCTTCTGTCCTGAGCTTTTCATGTGGTTTGACATGTCTTTAATTTAGACAATCAGGCCACGGCTAACCTGAAACAAAAACGCTCTTTGGAGATCCTGAACCTTTTTTTGGAATTCTACAGATGTCAACCCAGCGGGATGCGATGTCAAGCTGTTAATTATATGTGCACACAGGGTCGATGGTAATTACACGCTAAACACAAATATTATCTGATGTAAATATAGTGATGGTGCTCTCGCACTACCGATGGCTAAAAATAGCTGATTTAAGGCCCTGCTCTGCTCTGACTTCAGATTTGGGCAATGCCCATTCACATTGACTTGTGGGTGCTCACTTCAGCTCCTGCGTTCACCTCTACTTGTTTATTTTCAGGGGGTTTCCACAGAACTGAACATTTGATCTCTCACAGGAATAATCAGAGGTGGTATTTATGACCAAACGCCGCAGAAGAGAATAGTGAGTTGGAGACCTGCTCTCCCTCCACCTCATAGAAATCCAGTTTTCCAAGGGGGCTGAAGAACCCACGTGAACCTCCTCAGCCCTGTCAGAGTGTTTTAAGCAGTTTCCCAAAATCTTCTGCCACTTTGGAGAATTACAGCCTTTCATAGAACAGAATAGTTAGAATAGTTTGGGTTGGAAGGGACCTCAAAGATCATCCAGTCCCACCCCTGCCGTGGGCAGGGACACCTCCCGCTGGACCAGGGGCTCCAAGCCCCATCCAACCTGGCCTTGAACATTGCATGTTCAGTTCCATTTCAGAGGCAACCACGTCTCCTTCATTGTTTACTACTGTCCAGCACTGAACTGGGGCTTAAGAAAATAAATTGCTAGCCTTAAACTCTTTAAAAACATGTTTTCATTTCTTGTTCCCACTCCCACACCTTTACCTTCCCTTTACTTTGCCAATGAGTCGCTCACTCCAGTCTCTCTTCACTGCAGTCACAGAAGCCCCCAACTCTTGATGGTCCATTTTTATGTACTAAACTCCAAAAATTAGCAAAATGGCCATTTATGGCAAATTTTGGAGCCAGATCCAGAGCAAAGCTGAGCAAATCTGGAGGGGCACTCATGTGATACCTGTAACCGATATCATACCCTTGCCTCATTTTATCACTCCCATCACTCTTCATTGTCAGACTGTCCGACCAACTCGTCCTCTAGAGAAGGATCATAAACCCACAGGTAATTGCAGGATGGCCACACAGACAGTAAAAAGGAAAAGTCTGCAGATGGGGAGTTCAAAGAGAGATTGTCCTCCATCAAAAAAAAGAAAAAAAAAAAAAAACACTGAAAGGAGCCAAGCTGTGTCTCATTTGCAGATGTCCTGAGCATCTATAAGTTTATTTAAAATTGGCAATAGCTGCAAAGTGCAACGCCTCTCAAAAATCAGATATTTACCCACAATGGTGGCTTTAGAAAGACGTGTTTTACTTCAGGACTGAAGAAGGAATAACAGGGCTTTTAGACTAATAAATGTATGGTCCGGATACTTATCCAGTAGCATATTTATTGTCCGAGGCCTCCAGTCAGCAGCACACTTAATTTTAAGCACATGCTTAAGTGCTTTACTGAAGAAAGCTGAAATGTAGACCCACCAGGCGGCTCAAGGAAAGAACTTTCACATTAGTCATCCTACATGTGCAATGATAGCAACTGAGATTTTTACCATTACATGCACCAGCCAAGCTTAGAGGCAGCTTTCCTCCTCAGAGCTGTAACCTAGCAGAGAAAGCACTGACCTTGGAGAACGAGGGCTTTCCTTGCTTCTTAGGCTGCTCCACGTGACCACTGGATGATCCAGCATGGAGCCCTGGAAAGGCTTCATCCAATGTCACAGGGGTCAAGTGGCTGGTGCAGAGCTTTCAGAGCAGATGGTGGTACTGACTTACAGAAAAGTAAAGGTCTCCCCAGAGCCTTCTCTTCTCCAGGCTGAACAACCCCAATTCTCTCAACCTGGACTCATATGGGAGGTGCTGCAGCCCTTGGATGAGCTTCATGATCATCTGACAAGGTTAGAGGTTCACCAGACTGAATATTGCTTTACACTCTACTTATCCCAGCTATTTAGTTTGAGAGACAAGGAAAAGATACATGGTCACCATATACATTAAAGATGTAAAAGCCTCCTCATTCAGTGAGTGCATTTGGTTCATATTGTGCTCCAAGGATTGTGTGCAGAAAAGTGACGACTGCAATCTTTAAAAGAGAATGGAAAAGTAATAACCACACGGTATTCTGTTCTATGAGGTGCGTGATATCAAGTGAAACCTGTGTCAGTCAGAAGAGTGCAAAGCTTATTTTGATGTAAAAGACACTTTCAGAGAAATAAAATGTTCACAGCAGACATTGATTTCCTTCAAGACTCACTATCGGGGAGTAGCCACAGCTCCTCAAATAAGATGTGAGCATTAATTTCCTGCGGGTAAGAGTTTGCCCTGTGGTGGGCAACTACTGGGACGAGCCGTCCCATAGGCTTGTGGCTCACCTGGTCTTGATGAGGTCACTTATGCAAGAAATTCCTTGACCTGATACATCTGGAGATCTCCAGACCGACCCTCAGAGTTTGTGAACCACCTCTCTTCATGCCTCGATTCTGAAAGCCACGCGGGACGTGCAGGCTGCTCAACGTGCCTGGCAGGCACCGAGCCCAAACACTTCTGCCTGAACTGATTTTCGAACCTTCCTCATAGGAGTCCACGGCAATCCCAGGGAATAAATTCCCCAGGAGCAGCGATGTGTGTAACTGCAGGATGAGGAAGCCAGGCCTTTCCAGTCTAACTGGTAGATCCAAAGCAAGAGTCTTAGAGGCTGTCCTGGTCCTCTTTTCTCTGCAGTGCTAAGGCAAGGGGTTAGCCTCTAGCCTCCCAGTTCCTTACGGCTGCCATAGGAGGCAAGGAGAAGGTTGGGAGTGTTAGCAGCCATCTAAAATGTCATCCACCAACACCTGCCCTGAGTTTATGCCCATGCAGAACAAAGCCCGTGCAAAGGTATATGCATGGGTTTAATAAGTTAATAGACTAGATAAATGCACAGGAGTAAAAATTGTTATGAAAGGCAAAAGGAGACCCAGATTTTCAGTTTCTGTGTAATTCATAGAATCATAGAATGGTTTGGGTCAGAAGGGACCTTAAAGATCACTCAGTTCCAAACCCCCTGCCATGGGCAGGGACACCTCCCACTGGATCAGGGGCTCCAAGCCCCATCCAACCTGGCCTGGAACCCCTCCAGGGATGGGGCAGCCACCACTGCTCTGGGCAACCTGGGCCAGGGTCTCCCCACCCTCACAGCAAAACATTTCATCTTAAGGTCTCATCTCAACCTCCCCTCTTTCACCTGAAAACCATTCCCCCTCATTCTATTGCTTCAATCCCTAGTGCAGTGTAGTCGAAGCTCCTCTCCCTTCTCCCCACTGTGCACAGACCAGAACTCCACTGTGCTGTTTCTGTAAACTGTGGGACTATAAAACACTAATTTCCCTCAAAAACTCACAACCTAAGTAGTTTTTCTCTGGCAAAGACCAAACACTACAGTCCATAGAAGCCTCTATTTTCCTCAGCTGCACTGAAGAATCCCTGAGCCTGTCTGGTTTTCCAGGTCACTTTCTGCATTGCCCACCCACCCTTGAAGCCCGTGGAGAAGGGACTAAGACTCACAGAGCTTTACAGACATCACTTCCCAGCACTGAGGAGGGGGGTGCTGCCCTTTGGGAACATATGAAACCCCAAGGGCACAGACACTTCTGAGACAAATTGACTGAAAATCATCCTGCTGGTCCTGAAGGTTTGTGGATCAGAGCCCCGTTGCCCTACCCCGTGCCTCAGCTCCCAGGGCTGAGGAGCAATCCCCGAACTCCCAGCCCCCTTAATGCCTGCGAAACTTAAAGATTTGCAGAGGTTACTTGCAAAGGCTTTTAGAAGCAGGGACGAGTAAACAAGAGTGAAAAGTTAAACAAAGGAAATACATTTATGCTTGTACTTTTTTCAAGTTTATGCAAACAATCCATTTCTAAAGCTGTCACTGACACTCCTGGCACGTTCTCATTCCCCAGCTCAGAGTCATGTTGGAAACTGAAATCACAAGCATTTCTGAGATGCTTTGGGCAAAATACCTCCCTCAGCTCCACCAGCCGAAAATTCAGTGAGTTCACTGCAGCCACGGAGCCACAACAACATCCTTGTGCACTGATTGAGACTGGAAGAAGAGGGAGAGGAGTCTGAGCTTCTCTGGCCACAGAGAAGAAATCGGTATAGAGTCAGCCAAATGAATGAGGACCATCAGTTGAAGAAATAACAGCAGGAAAACATCAAGCAAAGCAAGAATTAGAAAATACTACTCTTTAGCTGGTCAGGCAGTAAGTGGATCTGCCATAAATGTAACCTCTTCCTCGTTTCTTGACTCAGGGGAAGGAGACATGGACAACCTGCTCTCCAACACCAACCTCCATGGAGGAAGGGAGGACACTCCGCTAGACCCAGGCGCTACTGGGGCAGCCAGGGCAGTGGTTTCATTTCTCCAGTACCTGCTCAGGGGGATTTTCCTGCTCTCATTAATTCACCTCGGGACGTTGGAATCTGCAGTCTGCACAGCATTACAGAGAAAGGGTTCCCATTTGGAAAGATAGGGTCATGGAATCATAGAATCACAGAATAACCAGGTTGGAAGAGACCCACCGGATCATCAAGTCCAACCATTCCTATCAAACACTAAACCATGTCCCTCAGCACCTCGTCCACTCGTGCCTTAAACCCCTCCAGGGAAGGTGACTCAACCCCCTCCCTGGGCAGCCTCGGACAGGGACCAATGACCCTTTACATGAAAAAAGTTTTCCTAATGTCCAGCCTGACCCTCCCCTGGTGGAGCTTGAGGCCATTCCCTCTCGTCCTGTCCCCTGTCCCTTGGGAGAAGAGCCCAGCTCCCTCCTCTCCACAACCTCCTTTCAGGGAGTTGGAGAGAGCAATGAGGTCTCCCCTCAGCCTCCTCTTCTCCAGGCTAAACATCCCCAGCTCTCTCAGCCGCTCCTCATAAGGCCTGTTCTCCAGCCCCCTCACCAGCTTCGTTGCTCTTCTCTGGACTCACTCCAGAGCCTCAACATCCTTCTTGTGGTGAGGGGCCCAGAACTGACCCCAGGATTCGAGTAGCGGTCTCACCAGTGCCGAGTCCAGAGGGAGAAGAACCTCCCTGGACCTGCTGGTCACGCCGTTTCTGATCCAAGCCAAGATGCCATTGGCCTTCTTGGCCACCTGGGCCCCTGCTGGCTCATGTTCAGTCGCTGTCAACCAACACCCCCAGGTCCCTCTCCTCCAGGGTCATCCCACCCAGTGCTGCAGAGGAGCCTTTGAACAGCAGGATTGGCAGGGAGCAGGACCAAGGGAGAAACCAGGACCCGGCTCTTCCCCAACCTCCTCACGCAGCCTTGCACAGCGCCGGGGAAGCAGAACCTCTGCCAGCTTTCACAGCAAAAAATAAAGGGTCACTTTCTGCACTGGCTTCCAGGCTTGGAGACTGCTGAGATCAGCAAAGCCGCAGCTTCCCAAACTGGGTCTCAAAAAGTGGCACAAGTTCATTTCAAAGTGAAAGTACCGCACATCGATGACGGGCACCATGAGCTCTGCTTCAGCTAGAAGACGGCACGGTTGCCATTCAGATGCCTCCTCACCCTTTTCCCTGCCCTCCATTCAGCCGCAGCAGACAGCACGTTTAACAGCTGATCCCTCTGGAGGAGAGCCTGCAAAGTTAATTTCTAGCTTTGAGATGGTTACTGGTAATTGTAGGTAATTTCAAATATAATTGCAATTGAGTTGAAAAAGCTCTGTTTGCAGTGTTTATGCTCATCACTCTAATTTAAGACCTAGAATGCTGGATA
The DNA here is from genome assembly GCF_032191515.1 of Phaenicophaeus curvirostris. Lineage (NCBI taxonomy): Eukaryota > Metazoa > Chordata > Aves > Cuculiformes > Cuculidae > Phaenicophaeus > Phaenicophaeus curvirostris. Next base: position 69,044,322 of record NC_091396.1, on the reverse strand, counting down.
CGCTGCGCTTCAATACACACCCATTTTTCATCTTCCTGACTTTACCACTAGCGATTATAAAAACAGCCCCAGCAAACCACAGTCTGCAATGCAAGGCAAATGTTTGAGAAGTCGCATATAAAGTTTCAAGCAAAGCTGCTTGAAGGTTAACGACGGAACATGTTAATGATTATCAAATAGACAAGGAAAGCCGCAAAGCGCTTCGAACAGAGAAATGCAAGAGGCCCTCAAAATAAATGGTGGCTAACCTTGTTTAGAATAATACTGCTCTTCAAAGAAATGGAACTGTTGCATGTCGCAAATATGTCCACATGTCGTTTTAATACAGGAATAATTACCCATGGCATGTTTGTTAGTGGAAAAAGCAAAGGTCTCCTGTTACTTACACATAATAAAACCTGCATTGTTTACCATGAATGAGTTCTATGAGACTGGTAATAAATAAGTGTTGTAACAAACTTCGGTGCCCAGGCCTACAAACTGTTCTTAATATCTGCAGTTTGGTAGCACACAGAGGCCCCTGGTACGATCTGCGATGTGGAGCCTGCTGCACAGGAAGAGATTGCTCCTAGTCTGAAACCCATAAAAGACGGCATAGGTAGAGTAAAAAGATTCCAGTCCCTAGCACGGTGACTCAAACCACGCAAGTATTTCCAGAAAGCACATTGGAGAAATACACACTGCAGGTGGTCCTTCTGCTCCCTCCACGACGTGCCCCACGGTTGCTGCCATGTGGATGGAAAGCAGGGACGGGACAGAGCAAACCCAAAGGTTGCACACTCCCTGCTGCACAGATATTATTGAACAGACTGCAGGCTGAGAGCATTGGGGTTGTTCAGCCTAGAGAAGAGAAGGCTCCAGGGAGATCTTAGAGCAGCTTCCAGTGCTGAAAGAGGCTCCAGGAAAGCTGGGGAGGGGCTCTTGGTCAGGGAGGGCAGGGACAGGATGAGGGGGAATGGTTTTAAACTGGGAGAGGGGACGTTGAGATGAGATCTTAGGAAGGAAGAAACATTTTCCTGTGAGGATGGTGAGACCCCTGGCCTAGGTTGCCCAGAGAAGTGGTTGCCCCATCCCTGGAGGGGTCCAAGGCCAGGCTGGATGGGGCTTGGAGCCCCTGATCCAGTGGGAGGTGTCCCTGCCCATGGCAAGGGTGGAACTGGATGGGCTTTAGGGTCCCTTCCAACCCAAACCATCCCATGATTCTATGACTATGCAAAACTACTCATATGTGCAACTGCTCACAGTCTGGAGACTCTAACATGAGCATAGTAAAAGCTAGGCTACACCCTTGACATTAAAATCAACAGCTGTGCACTGGCTTACATATACTTAAAATATCTGATTTTTAAAAAATACATTTGGCTTTCTGTAGTTGACAAAACTGCTTTGTAGTTTTATGCTCTTTAGTGGCTGAAGTCGTATCTGCCAAATCTGTGCATGTATCCTAGTATCTCTATCCGTATCTCTGCAGCTGATCTCTGTGAACATGTGCCTGCTTGGAAAGAAGTAAAAAAACAAGCCAAACCCCTTAGTTTGCTATATTCTCAGCTCAACAAACCAAGACAGTTAAAGGAACTATTTAAAGCTGGAATTATTCAGGAAATTATTTGGTTTCCTATGAAAATTTAGAGGAAAATAAAAAAAAAAAATATTCTTTTTCTCAACATTTTCCTCCTTTTGTTTTAAAATTAAAAAGTGCCTTTTCTTACACTGTTTTTGTTGGGTTTTGGCAGCCATTGAGCCATTTGAACACTGTTGCAATAGAAAATTATCCAGTCAGCTTTACTGACAGCATCGATTCTGCAAAGATTGGAGTTCTTGCTTATTTTAATACAGAACTAGGTCTTAAATGCTGTACTTAAAAAACTCTGTGTAACATACCTGACCAACTTTAAGAGCTCGCTTTAGTAATGAAACAAACTTGTTTTCTCTTCTCAGTAAGTTGCTTTATAAAGAGAAACACGCAGCTGTGGGATTACTGGTAGAGGCTTCACAGGATTTGTAGCTGTGCACCACCTGATGCAAGGTGGACGTCGCTCCAGGCAGTGTTAGCTGCCCACCATAGAACCATCAAGGTTGGAAAAGACCTCTAACCATCCACACAACCCCACTGTGCCTAATAAACCATGTCCCCAAGTGTCACATCTACACATTTTTCAACCCCTCCAGGGATGGAGACTCCACCACCTCCCTGGGCAGCCTCTGCCAGGGCTTCACCACTTTTTCAGTAAATAAATTTTTTCTGGCATCGAATCTAAAAATCCCCTGGAGCAACTTGAGGCCATTTCCTCTTGTCCTATCACTTGTTACTCAGGAGAAGAGGTTAACACCCACTTCATAACAATCTCTTTTCTAGGAGCTGCAGAGAGCGATGAGGTCTCCCCTCAACTTCCTCTCCTTGAGGCTAAACAATCCCAGTGAAAACCTTCACTCACTCCAAGAAACGCAGGCCCATATTCCCATTTATTATTATTTCTTCACTTAAAGAATAAGGAGTTTAGGACAATTTAAGACCATCACCTTAGGCTCTACCAAAGTCCCAGTTGCTCCTGGTTGGATGGAAAGGTCTCTCATCTGAGAGTCTTCAAGGAAAAACAAACCAATAGAGCAAAACTCAAGCAAATGAGTTTCATGGATAACTTGCAGGTCAGCACAGCTCCTGCAGACTCCTGCCAGAGAAAGTCCAAATGCTTGGTCCAGAACAATGCCCGACTCTCACAGGCATCAATTGGGTTTAGTCTGGAGAAAAGAAGGCTCCAGGTAGATATCATAGCAGCCTCCTAGTACTCCAAGGGGCTCCAGGAAAGCTGCGGAGGGGCTCTTGATCAGGGAGTAGAGGGATATGGAGAGGCGGAATGGTTTAAGCTGAAAGAAAGGAGATTTAGACTAGATGTTAAGATGAAATGTTTTCCTGTGAGGATGGGGAGGCCCTGGCCCAGGTTGCCCAGGGAATTTGTGGCTGCCCCATCCCTGGAGATGTTCAAGGTCAGGTTGGATGGTGCTTGGAGCAACTTGATGCAGTGGGAAGTGTCCCTGCCCATGGCAGGGGTTTTGGAACAAGATAATCTGGTCCTTTCCAACCCAAATCATTTTATGATTCTATGATAAATCCAGCCCAGTGAGATCTGTCCTTCCCCATCCACTTGGCTTGATGTACTAGACCCAGAAAAACACCCCACAATCTAGTGAAAAAAAAAACAAAACTGAATTATTTACCCTCAGGACTAGTGTTGGTGGCCACCAGGACTCCAGATCCTTCAGCATAATGTCCCTCACTTCACTGTAACTGAACCCCAGTTCCTGCTCTCTAGGAGTCAGGGTCTGGTAAGCAGCAACCATGCAACAGGACTGAAGCCTGCAGCTCCTGTCAACTACTTCCACTCTATTCTTATAGATTTCCAAATCTTTTGCTGTGCTATCTTTGACTATAACATCATTTAAGACTTTACTGAGGAGGCAATATAATAGAGGGGCCTCAGAAACACGGTAATCAAAGGCAGCTGCATGCAAGACATTACACTCTAGCTCTAAGAATAACCATTAATTGTTTGCATGGGTCAAAAAAATTAGCTCCCATGAAAAATGAATATCCATTGAAGCCTAATGAGAGACTGGTTAAAAGTAGCAGGGAAATAACAGCAAGGGAGAAAAAAATCAGGACTTTGATTCTGATTGCCTGGAGTAACCAAAACTGATGGTGAAACCGAGACAATGAAGTCTGATCTTAAGGAGCTCGACTGGTTATGTTTATTAGTTCAGTTCATGGGTCATGTTATTTAAGGGCGTCTGGAAAAGCCTGCAGTGTTATTCAAGTTGAAAGGGCACGAGGACCGCTGAGGTAAATCAGAGTCTTTCCCTGGGAGGACTCTGGAACAGGTTAGCAAGAAAAAATATGGAAAAGGGATTTTTTTTTCTCAGCAGTATTGCACATACTGAATGCTCCAGCAACATCCTTTTGAGAACAGAAAGAGCCATGCTTCGAATGGACAGTCCCCAGCTCACTGATTTGATTTTCCCCTCTGTAAGTCCATGCTGTCTTCCCATCAAGGCTGAAGGCACTTCTTTAGAACATGTGATTCAAAGAATAAGAATGCACTCAGAGGGCTCTAAATAAAGCAGAGAAACAACAGCTAAAGCCTAACCCACCACTTTGGTTCACATCTTTACCCAGGCTGGTAGTGTGTTCAGCCCAAAGAGAAAAACTCGCAAAACTGTCAAGACAAATTGGAAGCTCCCAACCCACCAAGCACTCAAAAGTACTGCCCAGAGCAGTGGTGGCTGCCCCATCCCTGGAGGGGTTCAAGGCCAGGTTGGATGGGGCTTGGAGCCCCTGATCCAGTGGGAGGTGTCTCTGCCATGGGACATCTGGGGTGGAACTGGATGGGCTTTAAGGCCCCTTCCAACCCAACCCATTCCATGATTCGCACGTGTGGTCAGTATCTGTGAGCCCTGTCCCTGGGAGGACGATGGCAGAAGATAATCTGGCATCAGGCACCATTTGCGTGAGACGTTCCTCTTCCACGGTGAAGTATGAAACCAGCCAGGGAACTTGTTTGTCTCATGAAACCTTCTGCCATTTGGTCTGTTTAAGAGGGACTGGGTAACGGCTGGGTAATCCCCAAGGAGCGCCAGCCAAGTTCCCAGACTTATTTTTCAGATGCTTTGCATTTCACTGTGCAAGTTGGAATACCAGAAAAAAAAAAAAAAACAACAAAAAAACCCAACCAACTTCTCTTGGTAGCCATTCTTCTATTCCTGGAACTTGGCAAAGAGACACTCAGTGATGCTAGGGATGCTCTAGAATTCCAAAGGCTAACAGGCAACACAAAATACTTGGAAAAAAAATGCGGCAAATGCAGGGCCAAGGAAAAATATTTCTGGCAACGAAAATCAACCTTAAACAATTTGTAAAATGCATGTCAACAGCATTGTTTATTATTGCCAACCATAGCCCTGCTGATACTTTTGAGCTAGGAACTGTTTCTGATTCAAATTTCATCTGTGCTGTTCTGCATCACAAACCTCCATCCTTTTGCCTACGGCTCCAGTGAGAAAATTTAACTCTAGTATTTAACAATTAATCCATTGTACTTAGGATCAGCTGTTCATTTTGAATCACTTGGAACAAATATAACCTTAATCTCAATAACTTGCACTCAGATTTTGCTGTTTATTGACATTTCCCAGTGTATGAATATATGCACTTGAATTGCAGGTTTGATTTTAGCTCATCCCTGCATCTGTTAATCCCGAGCTTTGTATTTGCTGTGTACTGTGAATCCCCTGATGCAGTCACTGTTTCTTGTCCAGTGACTGAAGCTCTATAAATAGAAAGGTCTTTCCAAAATTCCTATGATTTAATTCTTTCTTTGAAGTCACTTTAGTACCTGTACTGGCAAGCATTTCATTTCTGGGAACTGTCTTCTAAGAATTCATTCATTTAAAAGACTGGAAAGTAAAAAGGGATTCATTTCCAGGCTAATCAAATGAAAGACTGAACATTAGCTTTCTGTCCTGAGGAACCATATTTAAAATGATCCTTTAAAAAAAAATCTGCATTTAGGCTTCAAAATCAAGCACTGCCGATTAAGGGAAGCAGATACCTCACTCCATCTCTCTTGTGCTAACCTCTTGTGTTGGGGTCTTTAATTAGAGCACCATTTCAGACTATTTTAACTTATTTTATTCACACACACTGAACAGTGCTGAATGAATGAGCAGCTGTTCGGTATTTTGCTCCTGCCTCCCTACGAACTAAGTCTCTCCATGCCTTCTCTTGCAACCCAAACCCTGCTCTGAAAGCAGGATTAATCATTTCTTGCTAGATTTTTCTAAAGAGCGTTTTAATGTAATATATGAGTGCTTACCCAATATTAATCAATTACTGTTAACCCTGCAAAATAGGAAAGTGCTACACTTCCCATTTTATAGGCAAGGAGCTGAGGCACAGAAAGGAGGTCAAAAGTGCCCATTAATTTTCAGAGCCCAATTCGATATACCTCGGACACGATTAGTCACGGTACTTAGCATTATATACTACTTTATGCATTCAGCAAACTGCTCTTGTTGGATAAAGCGGCTGCTGGTGGTCCTTTGCGCTTCGGCACGTCCCATTTGTAGGATCGTACATCAGGGATGCAGAGGGTGAGCAGCATCCAAACAGCGACCCCCGGGAAACATCCCATGAAGGGATGGCCCTGCCTAGGAGCACAGAAGGCCCTTTTTCCCAGGCAGCGGTCCAACATCTTAATTTTGGGACCATTCAGTCTGTCATTCATCAGCCAATTCCCAGTTGCCGCACCAGCAGAGAAAGGAATCTCGCAGACAATAACCACATTACTAGGAGAACAGGAATTGTTCATACAGACATTTCTCCCATTTGCTAAACAAGGCAGTGGTCCAAGGGCAAAATAGCTCATGGAGATACAACCAAAGTCCCTTTGCAGATGTACGGCGGGGTTGCACCAAGGGACCTTTATGCCAATATTTCCTTCCCAGTCTGGAGAGTTGAGAGAAGGAAAGTTTCGGTTTGGCCCTTCCTAGTTGCAGTAAAACGTGCTCAGTTTTCCTGCAGGGATGGTTTCCTGTGTAGTTTATGAGGCTTTTAAGAGAGACACAGCGCTGAGACCATTGAGCAACTGTGTACCTGGGCTTGTGCCAGTGCCTATTGAGGAAAAGCCATGTGTGAGACGATGTATTGCTAGCTGGGTCTTAAAAGCTTCCCAGGATGAAGATTTCTCTCCTTCCCCCCTCTAGCAGCCTGTTCCAGTGCTGCACTCCTCTCCCAGGAAAGAAGTTTTTCCTAATATCCAATGTGAACCTCCCACGCGGCAATCAGTGGCCATGACCCCTTATTATACCACCTCTTCTCAAGGGGTTGATCCCATCATCTTCCTAGCTGCCCTTCAAATTGTTGTATTAAATCTCCTCCTGACATCCTCAAAAAGAAGCCAGGACCTTCTGTACCTCCTCCAGAGCCCGGATTTACTTTTGGCCCAGAAGAGAAGGCCCTGCTTCTTTGAGGGCTAAGGCCAAGGACCTGTACAGCGATCCCAGAGCTCTCCTCTCAGCAGCAAGCTTAAGTTTCCCTTCCATGTAGGCAGCTGGCGAGGGTTATTGACCTCTTCGATATGGACTGGGGACACAGCCAGAGTCAGCAGCAACAGAAGAAAACTCACATCAGTGTTTTCTTTGAGAGAAGAAACCAGCACCCACCTCGCTACAATCTCCTTTCTTCTCCCAGGTGACGGGCAATAGGATGAGAGGAAATGGCCTCAAGCTGCACCAGGAAAGGTTTAGATTGGACATTAGGAAAAACTTCTTCACAGAAAGGGTTCTCAGGCCCTGGCAGAGGCTGCCCAGGGAGGTGGTGGAATCTCCATCCCTGGAGGTTTTTAAAAGACGGGCAGGTGAGGTGCTTAGGGATCTGGTTGAGCAGACAGTCTGTTATATACCTGACACAGAAAACAAACCAGGTGGTGCCAATGCTTGAAAAATACAGACACACAGCAGGGGGGGGACTGGGAGTGGAGGAGGGAGAGAGAGGGAAAACATGAGCAGGGGAAAACGGAGAGGGCAGGAGTCGTTAACCCCTGATAGAGAGTATAAAGTATTTTACTCCCCATCTCATTCATTAGACTGCGTCAACTCCAGAAGGACTACATCCCTTCCCGCACATAAATCTAGCAAGTTTCTCTTTTAAAAAGGCCAGACACTGTCTTTGCCATGGCAATCCAGTTGTCTGGCCGGCTGCTGCCCTGCAAACAGGACTGAAGGCTCAGCTTTGTGAGATGAGGGCAGCACGCTCTCAGGGGCTCCCTCAGCCCTCTGCTCAGCACCGACACTCGCCCACTGCCTCCCCGCAGCCCCAGCAAGAGGGACAACCCTGCGGTTTTGTCCCTCCAGTTGTCGGTGCCAGCCCACAGGCAGGAGCAGCTCTCACTGAGGGGTTGGAACTGGATGATCTTTAAGGTCCCTTCCAACCCAAACCATTCTATGATTCATTCCCACCCAGCAGAGATCTTGGGGAGGCAAAGACATTCAGCGAGCTCCAAAACAGAAACTCTGAAGAGCTCCAGAGAACCTTTCAGATGACTGATTTCATCAACTGTCCCGTAGCAGGGTTCCAGCGTGGTCCTCTCATGACCACATCACAGGAGACCACATCAAGTGGCCAAGAAGTCCAATGGCATCTTGGCTTGTATGAGAAATGGCGTGACCAGCAGGTCTAGGGAGGTTCTTCTCCCTCTGGACTCAGCACTGGTGAGACCGCTCCTTGAATCCTGTGTTCAGTTCTGGGCCCCTCACCACAAGAAGGATGTTGCGGCTCTGGAGCGAGTCCAGAGAAGAGCAACAAAGCTGGTGAAGGGGCTGGAGAACAAGTCCTACAAGGAGCAACTGAGGGAGCTGGAGTTGTTTAGCCTGGAGAAGAGGAGGCTGAGGGGAGACCTCATTGCTCTCTACAACTACCTGAAAGGAAGTCGCAGAGAGGTGGGTGTTGGTCTCTTCTCCCAAGTGCTAGGTGATAGGACAAGAGGGAATGACCTTGGGCTGCATCAGGGGAAGTTTAGATAGGACATTAGGAAAAATTTCTTCACAGAAAGGGTTCTCAGGCCCTGGCAGAGGCTGCCCAGGGAGGTGCTGGAGTCCCCGTCCCTGGAGGTGTTTAAAAAGCAGGTAGATGAGGTGCTTGGGGACATGATTTAGTAGAAGACTGGTATGGTTGGAGCTGATGATCTCTAAGGTCTTTTCCAACCTAATGATTCTGTAATTCTATGAGACAATGCAGGAAACGAGGAGCTCAGATTATCTCTGCTGAGTCACATCCTCAACAACATTAAGGAACAAATCTTACTTGTAACCCACGCTTATATCAAGGTACAACATAGAAAGAAAGGCATTAGACTGAGTAGCTTGCATCTGCTGCTGGTGTTGAGCTAATGAAGTTATCTCTGGGTTTCCAGATCCAGGGGTTCATAAACATGGACACAGAGGGCCCCCATCCTGTCCCATTTTTTTAAAGTTGCTCACATCAACAACTGCCCGAGCAAAGCTTTGGGAAATGCAGGAAGCAGTTCTCTCCTCAAAATCTAACCTGAGTTTATATTAAAAAGCTAACAACTCCAATAAAAGAACACGGGCACAAAATTGAACTATTTTTAACACATCTGTCCATGGTTAAATAACGTTGTTTTTCTTTGTGAGAACTTCGTAACATCGGGAAAGTTGGATAGCCTTCCTGGAGCTGAGGGCATCTTGTATACCTTGGCATTGTGTGGCTTTCCAGGACATCATTTTAACACTTCACAAATCAGACTTTACAGGCATTCTTCTATCATAAATCTGCTGCGAAGCCAGCACAAAAATTACAAGTTACCCGCAGCCAGGTGAGACACAGAGATCACCAACGAGAAGAGCATTTTTTTAAACCTATGAACCATAAAGCATGCGTGGTGTTTTACGATGGCAACATTTCTTTTAGGGCCTGATCCAGTCCTCTTTGAAGTCCAACGGAGTCTTTCCATTGACATCAGAGGGTGTGGGATTTGTCTCACGGCAACTTATACCAATGAGAACAATATTTTGCTCTGAAGTCATTACTTTCTGCCATGGATGTTTTGAAAACAGCTCGTCACCTGACAATACACCCTGAAGGTACTGACAGTCCGTGCGTTTGCATTATTTAAAAGTGAAGCTTGGTAACAGGCTCAGCTGTTTAGGGAAGGTAATATTTTTCTTAAGTACGCCTACTATAAAGTAAATTAGCAAAAGTCTTCTTTCAGCTGGAACTAAAACATAAGGGCACAGCTGCCCTGGAGGAGTACAAGGGCTCCCAATGTAAACTCCACTGATATCATCACCATCAGTAGGTCATAAAATTGATTGATTATAAATACAGTCCTCATTTGTTTACAGCTTGCATTTTTGGGTCCTGGGTAATTAGCACATTAGCAATCTCTCAAAGTGAGCGCTCACAGGTGCCGCTGCGAGATAGCCAAAGTGGAAAACTGCACAAGAGGAGTCTAATTTGCCTTAAACAGTTGCAGGATGGATGCATTAGCGCGGAGGGGAGAAATGTCAGTTATGTAAGTGTTTAGCTACTCGAGCGCACCTACCCAGGAGCCGAGGGCGTAAGAGGGCATTAAAATGACCTGTTAATTTTCTCCAGCGCTAAGGTAGCACCCAAAAATGAGAGACATGTCAGCAATGTGAGGGAGATATCCTCTTTGTGAAGCCTGCGGCTGAGCAAGTCTTTTAAGATTCTTTTCCCTCCACCAAAGCCAACAAAGAAAGATAAAGATCACCCTAGTTGTGGTAACCGGTACTTAGTTCCTTTTAGTTACACTTAAAATAAACTCTCGTTTGGTTCTCCAAAGGTTTCAGCCTTCAGACACAGCACTATGGAGCTTTACGCCAGCCACCTTCCTCTCAGCCCTCCTTGGCTCCAAGTTCAGGGCTACTTTGTGCACGCAGGACATTAAACTTTAAAGTCACGTTTTATTTGTACAGCTGGGTGCATCAGGTTTATGTTTTTTGTCTAATTAGCCAAGTAAACCACTTTTGAAAGGGTTTTAATGCTTTACCCCCAGTGAGATCTCTGTAGTGAGTGTGTGTTGAAATGCTAATGGAGACAAAGAATTCCTTTTTGTAGGAATTTGCAGTATTTGGGATACATTTCGTGGGCCAAATCTTCAGCTGCTACGGCTCTGTTGGAGTGAACCAGGCTGTTCCCACTTACAGATATCGAAGGACTCCTGAATTTTAACAGGATACTAGAAGCTATTCCCTAATGTGTTTGGTTTGAGATGGTTTAAAACTCTAATTTCCAGATTTTTGCTCTCTTCCACATAAGTTTGTTAGAAATGCCTCCTATAGTTGGAACAAGGTAACAGCTAGAGGATTCACCAAGCCATTAGCTGTTAAGGTACGCAACATACGCCCTGGCATTTACACGATTTTACAGCTTAATTCTTTCAAAACATTTCTGCTGGCATTCCTCGCTGCAGAAATCATTGAGAAGTCCCATACCAACATGTTTTTCATCCACAGAACACGAGTGGCAAGTGAGCAAAAAGTTAAGTCCCTGGCAAATCCTCGGTAGCTCTAAGAGAAGAGCTCGTAGAAATGAGATGTTGCTGTACATTTTGGGGGAGATATTTTTGGTTGGGGGGATATATCCGTTAATTCTAATTGTTCTTAAATGGAACTGCCTTTTCTTATGTATTTGTAGAAGCTATAGTGAAAAGCAACTTGAGAAGTGCCCCTAAACACCACAACACTGGTAGTAAATAATGCTAATAATGCTTAATCATGTGCCTTAATGAATTCCTGTTTCCCAGTACCATAGATACAACACACTTAATGACAGCAAATTAGCTTCAAAAATATGAACAGAACATTCCTTAATGCTGAACGATGATTTCTGCTATTTTGACAGGAGGGGAACTTCTCCATTAAGATTTCTCTCCACCCCAAGCGAATCCACAGGCCACTCATTCACTGTTTAGAGCCCCTGCTCCTCCACACGCCCAGAGACCCATTGTCAAAGTAGGGCAATAACATTGTTGTTGCTCTGCTCCTCATTGACCTCTCAGGTTTGTTTCAGTTTCTGCTGGACTTAATGATCTCGAAGGTCTTTCCCAACCTAAATGATTATACAATTCTGTGATTTGGATGACTTAGTCTTCCTTATTCAGTTCCTTGATTGAGGTTCAACCCTACACCCATCAGTGCAGGCACCAGCCAACCCCCGAGCCTGGCTCATTTCAAACCTGCTTTGAGTTCAAGGAGGCACAATTTCCCTGGAATGTTTATCCAAAGACAAACATGATAATTTCAGAAAGCACAGCAGCTTTGCAGGTGCAGGACACTACGTAATGCACACTTGGACTGATGAATTCATTATTTCGGTGTTCCTGCTTCGGGCAGGATGCCTCATCAGACAACTGCCTCATGACCAGATCACAGAAAAGGATATCAAGCAAACGAGTCAAGTTCTAACAATGGAAATCACTAGGATTTTTATACTCAAGTTGGTTGGACTGCTAAGCCCATAAATACAACTGCAGTGGAAAACCTGATGTATTTGATCAGATGGTGTTTCTGGATTGGTGATGGCCATGCAGCACAGAGTCAATTTTCTAGCCACAACTGATATTCTTCATTAAACCAACTGATACAAAGAAGGGCAAAATCTGTCAAGAGGAGGAGCTTTTGTGCTGAAGTTGTCCATTCCCTTTCACTGCATCACTTGTGCTAACATCATCCCTCCTCACAAGTTTTGCTTCCCATTTGATCTTTGCAAGCCCTAAGCAGCATAGGAGATAAGAGACAAAAAACCCTTATCTCTGCAAAAAAACAGACCATATCTGCAATTTATCCCAGAAATCTCTCTGGCTGTTCTGAAATGCTTTGCTACCATTCCCCATCATTCGTTTTTTTCACACTGCTGTCTTGCTGCACTTTTGAGGCTGGATGATCATTTAAATTGTCACCTCTGAAGTCAACGGGTTGAGTTGGTTTATAGCAGTTAAGGATCTAGTTCCTGACAGCTCGACTTTGGCAAAGAAAGGGCTGAACTGTGTTTTGGAGATAAGCAGTCCAGTGAGTTTCATTCTTTTTCTCTGTTCATGAACCAACATTGGTTGGGTAAGAGATATTTGTTATTCAAGTACTTGTTGGACAGCTTGGATCAACAATGGCTCATTCCAGAAACAGTTCATTTCAATTTCTTGCTGCTCACGGGGTGAGAACTGTCACCTAAATCAGATAGAGCCGATTCTAATCTTTGGGGGATAAGTAAGCCTTTTAAAAATAGCAGAACAAAGGCTAATGAAAACCAAATACTCTCGTTCACATGTAAATACAAGCACATATACAAAGAACAACCAATTCCCAAACTAGCCTGCAAATAAAAATATGTCCAGGCATACACAGAGCTACCAAGACCTCTACAGACTCAATTCTAGCTGAAGTAAAAAGTAGCAAGGGTTAAAGGGATTATTACAGCCACTGATTCGATTTCTGTCCCAATAGCAATGGGACTTCAAACTCTAATTCCCACACTGACCCCACTAAACTGTGGCTGAATTAGAGCACCCTCCCGGCAAGGCTGTTAAGGCTTTTAGTGATGAAGCCTTCAAGATTTTCCTTAGTAAAATGCGGCAATGTTTCATTACTCAGCCTTGCTATTTGCTCACATTTTCTTGTTCAGAAACATTCACCCTCAGGTTTCCACCTATCGGTTTGTGTTATTTTTTTCACTGCTATATTAAAAATCAGTGGTGATATCTTTTTGTGATGGACAGACTGCAGTCAAGTCCACTTGACGAGCAATTCTCTATAAACTTCAGAGAGTTGAGGTGAAGATCAGGAAAAACAGCAAATAAAGGCTGAACTTGCGAGACCCCACCTGGAGTTCTGGAGCCTTCAGCAATGGAAGGACATAGAAATTTTGGAGTAAGTCGAAAGGAGATCACAAAGACCATCCAGGGGCTGTCCATACAAGGACAGGCTGAGAGAGTTGGGGTTGTTCAGCCTGGAGAAGAGAAGGCTCCAGGGAGACCTTAGAGCAGCTTCCAGTGCTGAAAGGGGCTCCAGGAAAGCTGGGGAGGGGCTCTTGAGCAGGGAGTGCAGGGATAGGTCAAGGGGTGATGGTTTAAAGCTGGAAGAGGGAAGGTATAGGTGAGTTATTAGGAAGAAGCCTTTTCCCGTGAGGGTGGGGAGGCCCTGGCCCAGGTTGCCCAGAGCAGGGGTGGCTGCCCCATCCCTGGAGGGGTTCAAGGCTGGGTTGGATGGGGCTTGGAGCCCCTGATCCAATGCGAAGTGTCCCTGCGTATGGCAGGGGGGGTTAAACTGGACAATTTTTAAGGTCCCTTCCACCCCAAGCCCTTCTGTGATTCTATGATGATCCTGATTCTATACATTTCTTAGGGAGCATCAGGATGAAAACAATGTCTGCACAGTGGTGTGTGCAGGGTTTTCTTACAACTTTGCATGTACGTAGGCATAGGCAGAAAAAAGAAACATAGAATTATTTTAGTTGGAACCTTAAAGATCATCAAGTTCCACCTCCTGGAACTCTCACCTCACCAAGAACCACCTTCAACTCTCACCTCACCAAGAACCAAATGAAGGAACGGGGAAAAATACTAGAAGAAGAAACTAAAAGTGAGGTGGAATTAATTTAACTGGAATAAATATTTTTGTGAAATCAGCTGTAGAAGCTGAACTGTTACTACATCACCCAGGAATGAAGATCTCCTTCAAGCTGCAGATCTTTTCTGCAGGTTTTTTATGAACCAAATATGACACTACATCTTCACCACACTCTCTCTTTGCACACAAGATATAACACAAAGAACATCTTCTATAGTTTGGACCATGTATAAAAGCTCCTGAGCACTAGCTTAATTTAAAAATGGAAATAAAAGTTTCATAAATGTTTTATCATATGCAAAGACTAAATTTTATCTGCAGATAACCCCAGGGTGCTCGAAGTCCCCTTGGAATTTCGTGGCCGGTACCTTCTTTAAACTATGAGTAGCACCAGAACTTACTAAGTTAGCTTCTTGCTGGCAGCTGAAATCAGGGTCTACTCCTAGAGAGGACCTTTCAGATGGTATAGATCAGATTATCTGTGCAGATAGCAAAGGGTCACGTGAATTTCTAGCACTGGAGAATCCGTCCTGAAAAGACTCAGAGAGGTCCTGCAGAGCTCTGCCACACAACAGCAGTGCTGTGTTATAAGGCTACAGAAAGTCATTTGGGAATTCCTCACCATGACCCTCAAACCATGAGGGTTCCCCTGTCTTGGCTTAATTTAGCCGTTTGTGGTCTCCTCCGTGCTGGGAGAGGACATCCTTCTCAACACATTAGTGACTCACCCCAGTCACAACTTACCATTGTTGAGAAAATTTGTTGTTTATGTCTTGGGAAGCTGAAACAGTTTTGCAAAGAGCTTCCTTTGGTAACATCTTCTACATTTTAATGTCACAGCTGCTGCCAAGCCACTGGCCCTAATGTCTCCATAATGGTGTGTAGCCAGCAAAGCGCAT
The DNA here is from genome assembly GCF_032191515.1 of Phaenicophaeus curvirostris. Classification (NCBI taxonomy): domain Eukaryota; kingdom Metazoa; phylum Chordata; class Aves; order Cuculiformes; family Cuculidae; genus Phaenicophaeus; species Phaenicophaeus curvirostris. Next base: position 69,029,266 of record NC_091396.1, on the reverse strand, counting down.
CCAAATCTGTGCCCTTGACCTGGCCAAAGCAGCTGCTGCCCCTCTGTTCTCTGGTGAGACCTCACCTGGAGTCCTGTGTCCACTTCTGGAATCCTCAGCATAAGAAGGAGATGGAATCGTTGGAATGGGTCCCGAGGAGGCTAGGGAGATGATCTGAGGGCTGGAGCAGCTCTGCTATGAGGCCAGGCTGAGAGAGTTTGGGCTGTTCAGCCTGGAGAAGAGAAGGCTCTGGGGAGACCTTAGAGCAGCTTCCAGCACTGAAAGGGGCTCCAGAAAAGCTGGGGAGGGGCTTTTTACAAGGGCCTGGAGTGCTAGGACAAGGGGGAATGGCTTTAAATTGGAGAAGATTTAGAACAGACATTAGGAAGAAATTCTTCACAATGAGAGTGGTGAGACACTTGAATAGGTTGCCCAGAGCAGTGGTGACTGCCCCATCCCTGGAGGGGTTCCATCCAGGCCAGGTTGGATGGGGCTTGGAGCCCCTGATCCAGTGGGAGGTGCCCCTGCCCAGGGCAGGGGTGGGGTGGAATTGGATGATCTTTAAGTTTCCTTCCAACTCAAACCATTCTATGATTCTATGCCTTCCCCCCTTCCCCCCCTCACTTCTGCAGTTGATTTGGATGCATCCAGCATTTGGTGAACACATTCCAGCAAGTGGCAGGACCAAGTTCTTCTCAGGAAAGAACTGAAAGAAACCTATAGGCTCTGGCAGTTCTAGTTCTTAGATAGATTTTCCCTACTCTTTGTGGGTTTTTTTTTTAATATAACTGAAAATAATTAATGGCTTCAATACAAAGAAGAAAAGGAATTCTTTTTTCCTGGACGTATACTATCAGGATGGCAGGGGAAAACACCGAGGTCTGCTCCCCCAGTGCTAATGCTTTGCTCTTCAGTGTGGCCACCATAAGCCATCTTAATCATCTCAAAGCAAACCATCTCTTGTAAGGCTCAAAACTCAAAGCAAACCCTTTGTTTCTCAAACTGCTTGCTAGATCTGCATCAGCATCCAGACTCTGTGCCCTGAGGGCACCAACAAGCCTTAATGGCCCTGACTGGGCTCTCTTCCACACCCTTGCCCATGGGCCCAGGAGCTCAGCCCACGGCCACCAGTCCCAGCCTGAGCTCAGTCTGCATGGTTCAAGCCATCCTGACCAGAACATACCCTACCTTGTTCCTCAAGCCACTGGCTCGAGCATCGGAGCAGGTGTGACCCTGGCAGCAGGCAGCTAGAAGGACGAGATCAGGAGATGGTGCTTGGGTGGTGGCTCAGTTCATCTCACCTTCACCGAGCACTGGCTCTCAGGGAGGAGAAGATCACTTATGGAGCATCTTATACACGGGTAAGACAAAAAGTTCTAAAAAACTTCCTATAGGTTATCATTAGAATCACAGACTCACAGAATGTCCTGCGTTGGAAGAGACCCACAAGGATCAGCGAGTCTAACTCCTGTCCCTGCACAGGACAACCCCAGCATCCACACCATGTGTCTGCGGGTGTGGTCCCCATGATTCTGGAATATTGTCGGGCTTGGTGCTTCCCTGGGGAGCTGTTCCAGTGCTCCACCACCCTCTGCGGGAAGAACATTTTCTCAATGTTCAACCTAACCCTCCCCTGGTGCATCTTCCTGCCATTCCCTCAGGTCCTGTCCTTGGTCACCAGAGAGAAGAGCTCGGCACCTGCTCCTCCTCCTCTGCTTGTGAGGAAACAGTAAACTGTGATGAGGTCTCCCCTCCGTCTCCTCTTCTCCAGGCTGAAAAGACCAAATGACTTCAGTCGCTGCTCATACAGCTTCCCCTCTAAACCCTTCACCAACGTTATCTCCCAGGACTGCCTTCTGCCACCACTCCAACTTCCCCCAGAAAGCTCATAGACAATCACGTACAAGAAACTGCTTCTTGCAACAATCTCACTTTGATAACTTTAGAAAGGCAATAAAAAAATAGAGAAAGATAAGCCCAGGGCGAGTTTCCCAGAGCCACAGACACACCACTCACAATGAGCTTCGCTGCTCGGCTCGTGTTTCTCAGAAGCAATCATCATTGTTTCAGGTTTCTATTTTTCATTGCCCAGTTTGGGGCCTGACTTTCAAAGAACAAAGAACTTCCTGGAAATCAGTTCCTGACGTTATCGGCAAGTTGTTAATTAGGGATGCAGGTGCTTGCAGGAGGCATCTAATTTGAACATTTTTGCTTACACGCTCTGAGCAATCACCTTCCTCCTCGCTAATCAGCTGCCTAACGTGGAGACCAAACGTGTTAATCACCCAGGAGTTCAAAGCACCTTCCCAAAAGTAGTTTTCTAGCAAGTGCAATGAAACTACGCCCGCTACTGATGCAGACAAGTTTTACTTTAATTATTATGGTGGGCAAGATGAGTTCTGAAAGAGCAACTCCTGTTAAAATCGCACTGGCATTTAAATGACATTTTGGCAAAACACCATGGAAACATTTGGTCACATCCTCCCAGCCCTTAATTTCTTCCTTAAATGTGCTTTTTAATATGTCACAGTTGTTAAATTTGTAACAATAATTCCCTTGAGACTAAACAACAGCGCTCGGTATGTGAAAAATGAACAATACATTTACATCAGTAAAACAAGAGGAAATTTTAAATGAACGTATAATTTAGTACAACGAGTCTGAATGTTACTTTTATGAAATCTGACCATTTCGTAGGCTGATTTTAGCAGCAGGATGTCCTAAAGGAACTCAACTAAAACATATGCTGTCGTAATCTTTTTCAGTTGTGACACAGCTATCCAGCTTCACTTCTTTTGATGGCTTTATTGCTGGTAGTCAAACATCGCTGTACAGAAAGTCAACTCAGCACTTGCATTAATTTTAAAACTATCATTTTGATGCAAGGGCTGGAGCTCCTCCCGTACAAGGCCGGGCTGAGAGGGTTGGGGTTGTTCAGCCTGGAGAAGAGAAGGCTCCAAGGAGACCTTAGAGCAGCTTCCAGTGCTGAAAGGGGCTCCAGGAAAGCTGGGGAGGGGCTCTCGATCAGGGAGGGCAAGGATAGGATGAGGGGGAACAGTTTTAAGCTGAAAGAGGGGAGATTGAGATGAGATCTTAGGAAGAAATGTTCTCCTGTGAGGGTGGGGAGGCCCTGGCCCAGGTTGCCCAGAGCAGGGGTGGCTGCCCCATCCCTGGAGGAGTTCAAGGCCAGGTTGGATGGGGCTTGGAGCCCCTGATCCAGCGGGAGGTGTCCCTGCCCAGGGCAGAGGTGGGACTGGATGGGCTCTGGAGCAAGTCCAGGGAAGAGCAACAAAGCTGGTGAAGGGGCTGGAGAACAAGTCTTACAAGGAACAGCTGAGGGAACTGGGGTTTTTTAGCCTAGAGAAGAGGAGGCTGAGGGAAGACCCTATTGCTCTCTACAACTACCTGAAAGGAGGTTGTGGAGAGGAAGGAGCTGGGCTCTTCTCCCAAGTGACAGGGGACAGGACGAGAGGGAATGGCCTCAAGCTTCACCAGGGGAGTTTCAGACTGGACATCATAAAACAATTCTTCACAGCAAGAGTTATTGGGCACTGGCAGAGGCTGCCCAGGGAGGGGGTTGAGTCACCTTCCCTGGAGGAATTTAAAAGACAGGTGGATGAGGTGCTGAGGGACATGGTTTAGTGGTTGACAGGAATGGTTGGACTCAATGATCCTGGGGGTCTTTTTCAACCTAGTGATTCTATGATTCTGTGATCCTTTCCAACCAAAACCATTCTATGATTCTATGATTTTTTTAATGACCAGCAAAATCCTAGAAACAAGTCTTGTAATACATGGACAGTTCTAGCTATTTTTGATGGGAGGGAAAAGGGGTTGAGATTTGTTTACAAGAGGACTCATATACGTTCCTGCTAGATCTAGTATGGAATTTGACTCCACAAACATTGGGTAAATCGATGCCTTGGTGTGAGTATGGAGAACACAAAGCTGGTGTTTTCCCTGGTATAACTGCCTTCATGTGCCTGCAATCCAAGCTTCTGTTTTTGCTACCCTAACTTTGCTTGTATAGGACTAACATCGCATTATATAAATCTTAAGGACAAGTAATTAACAACTTATTTTATTTATTGTGCAAAGCATCAAGCATGTTTCTAGGTCTTGTGTAAATGCTAAAACTACTATTAACCTGTGTATTTCTGAGCCAACAGAAACAGCTTTCAGTATGTCTGCATCTCCTACCAGGGCTCAGGGCTGTGATCCTACTCGTTTTAATGGGATTTCTCCTCTCCTAACAGAGCACTCCCTGTGTGTGATGGTGGCTGCAGGACCGTTCAGAATAGGAACCGATCCATTTGCTTTTTCCTTTAAAAATAAAACCATCCAATTTTGGAGTCTGGTTTCTAGGGCAGAAATCCTATAGTGCTTTTAGCCTTGAGCATTTACTCAGACCTGCTCTTGGCTTCAGTACGAGTTCAAGCCACAGTGCAATTTAACAGACGTCGCAGCGCACCAGGATTCAGAAGCTCAGCAGTCAGCTCTGCTGCTCACCATTGACACCTGCTTTACCTCTCAGGGCTCTTGCTCCTCTCCCACTCTATCTCTGCCTGGTCTACTTGAACTCTAGGCTCCTTAATGCAAACACCATCTTCCTCCAACAGTGCTGAGTGCCCAGCACCAGAGCCTTGACCTCATTTTAGAATATCAAATATTTCTATTACAGAAAATAAGAACACAGAGACAGTCCTTCCCTCTTGGCTTTACTAATAAACGTGGATATTTTAGTCATGATGTATCAGCCCTGTGCTCTCCACCTTTCTTATCTCTAATTACTTATCTGCTAAAATAGTTCCCTTCTGAGCAGCACAAACTTTCCCTTTCTCCTTAACTCACCGCTTTGTATTATTCACCGAGACTACGTTCAAAGACTGTTAGTACAGTTGCAAATTCAATCATTCCACCCTTAGAAAATGTGCAGGTCAAGACAGCCCATGATTTGAGTCCTTGGAGTGCAGGCAATGATGTGCTCACCTTCTTTCTATGGTCAACCCATTATTTATCTTCACTGGCCATAGGCATGCTCAGCTATGGAGAGCAGAGGTGGAGAGGAATTCAGATGCGGTGGGGTGAGGTTCCCCTGTGCGTCATTCCAGCTTGGAGTCAAATGGATGTGGATCCATCCACTGTTGCCCCAAAGTCTGACTCCTTTAAAACTTGGCTTGTGTGAAAACCACTTGTAGCTTTTGTACCAACCTCATTGCTTCTCAGAGACATCTCACTCAAATTCCTAGTTCATGCTCATTCTCACTTCTCCTCCTTGTAATACTTTGTCTCTTCTTGCCTGGTCAGCTGGTCCCCATTCTCTGTCCTATTTACGTATCTCCTCCACGTGCATCACTTCTCTGTCCCTGCTTCCTCAACCCCTTCTCTATCACAGACCACTGTTCCTGTCCCCTGCATTCCTGATTTTATTATCTCTGTGCAATTCCCTGTCTCCAGCTCTTTGTGTCCTTTCCCAGCCATCTGACTCTATTCCATTACTGGTACCCACTCCTAGATTCCCCTGGCTTATCAGCACCCCTCTCTTTGTCAGCCCTATGCAGTCTCCTCACACTTTTCTTCACCTTGGAAGACTCCTTGCTCTCGTCTATCCCTTCCTCCATCCTTCCGCTAGTCTTGGACGCCTCTGGATTTAAGTCATAGATTCCTGTTCTGCATTTTCTGGCATTTGATGACTCAGGAAAGAAGAGCACAGATGGAACAAGCTTTGAAACTAAGCTCCATCTCCTTCCCAGAGCAGCCACCTCGACAGCTGCCGGGGCAGCAGGAATGTTTAGGGCAGGAAAACCCCTTAAGGATCTCAGATGAATCTCCACTGAGCACATACAAACTGAGATTTTTCCGTCTTGTGATCTGCCAAGGTGAAGGCAGGATTTTATTGGTGCAGCAAAAATGTAACATCCCTGGAAGCAGCAGAACAAATACACCGTGAAGAAATGATGCAAGAAAAGCTTTTTCCTTGCCATTCTTCTGAATGAAATTCTTGCACTCGGTCACCAAAAGGGTACCTGCTGCTTCTGGGCAGATATTTTGAAGGCACTTGATTCATTAATTGCACTTCACCTGATAAGTTTCTGGGCCAGTACCAAAAATAACCGTATTCTCCACTCAGACATATTTTGAACGGCGTCATGTGATGATGAGGGGAAGGGAGAACATGCAGTCATGTAACCTTCAAAGCTCACAGTTCTTATTAACCTGTACTAAATGCCAAAGGCTTTCTAGCTGAACCTGCCAGAGTTATCAAGAGTTTTATATTAGGAATCCTACAGGAACAAACCCGCTTCACATGCGTCCGTATCAACTCTGCTGGCCACACGTATCATAGACACATCTGTGATCTAGTTCTGTGAACACGATGACAGGCAGTAGGTCATAGAATCATAGGATGGTTTGAGTTGGAAGGGAGATTAAAGGTCATCCACTTCCAACCCCTCTGCCATGGGCAGGGACATCTCCCACTGGATCAGGCTGCTCAAGGCCTCATCCAACCTGGCCTTGAACACCTCCAGGGATGGGGCAGCCACCCCTGCTCTGGGCAACCTGGGCCAAGGCCTCTCTACCCTCATTGTGAAGAATTTTCTCCTTATGTCTAATCTAAATCTTCCCCTCTTCAATTTAAAGCCATTCCCCCTCATCCTATCACTACATGGTTTTGTAAAAAAATCCCTCCCCAGCTTTCCTGCAGCCCCATCCAGGTACTGGAAGCTGCTCTAAGGTCTCCCCAGAACCTTCTCTTCTCCAGGCTGAACAACCCCGACTCTCTCAGCCTGGCCTCATGTGGGAGGTCCTCCAGCCCTTCTGTCCTCAACCAAAGCAACATCATTCATGACTGGATGGATTTCTAATATTCCAGAAGCAAACAGCAGCTAATAGCCTATTCATATTGCTCCTAGCTCCCCCTGACAGAAAGACAGCAGCACCTTTCCTCTCCACCTGTTCTTAAGACCCATGGATGACATCTCTAGAAAACAAAGCATCAAAAGAAATCCAGCTGCAGCAGCCCAGCCCGAGAGCTATGCAGGTAGCAAATTCCCCTAGGAGGCAGTCAGACAATGCTACTGCTCATTAACTCTGGGTGGGACAGTAGAAACGGGAATAGACATTTCCCTTCATTCATCAAACTGGAACAAGATGGAGAGGTCAGAAAAAAACAAGCACTTGGCAGAGTCAATGACTGGGGACAAGTCAGGAGAAAGAGGGACTTTGATCATTAACACTGCAAAGAATGAAGGTTAAACAGAAGTTGTTACATAAAGGGGATTCTTTAGTTACAGGAATGTTTGATACGATTTGCAGCTAAGGATGTGTACCCACTTTAAGCGGAAAATCCTTTAGCTTTGGTATGAATTTATCTAGCCTGCCAGACAAATTGCTCGTATCAAACTGTCATTTGGATGTTCAGCCATTGAAAACACAGTTAAAGCATGTCCCTTAATTAGAAATCCCGTGGAAATGAAAACAATCCTCTCTGGCATCCAGTTACCCTGGATGGTAAGTTGGACTTATCATCTGGCACGGCCTCTTTCCTGTTTGCGTGGGTGGACTGAGGCAGACAAGGAATTCTGCTCCCCTTCCAACAGCCCTCGGAGACAAGCAACCTCCCATGCCAAGGGTTCGTCTCCCGCAAGCGTCTCGCTGCAAATAGGTCTGGTAGACGCAATGAGCTTCTCAGATTAGAGGTGATTGGGATAGGCGTCTTCTGCCCAGTAGGGACCAAGTGAAGCTTAGCACAACATTTTAATGGATAAATAGATGTAAAATCTCTTTCATTCCACGTAAAATCTCTTTCATTTCACTAGATAGGAGTCTCTTTGATCAGGCTGCATCCATTTTCCAGAAAAATGTCTTCAGTCAATTGCCAATAAAACCAAAACAACTTGATAATTACCTCCTGCTGCTAGAAAGACCAGGTAATTCAGCAGAATCAGGCCTTCCATTTATCCATTTTATTGTTGGTCTTGCATTACTAAATATTTCACTAAAAGCCCCATGTCCCAGCATCTTGTCGTTATATAAGAATTTCAAGTACATTAAAAATCAAAACAGATCTCAATTACTAACGTTTGCAAAGAAAATCTTAAAAGATGGATCCCAGAAGCTGAAAAGCAGTGAGGACTACTAACCGTTGGAATGATTAACTTTCGGATATGTTAAGTTCTTTCTCATTGGAAGTCTTCAAGTCAAGATGGTAAAACACTTCCTTTTGTAGGCAGCAGCCAATCTGACACACAAGCTTTTGGGTTCCACACAGGAATGATAGAATTGTAGAATAGTTTGCATTGGAAAGAACCTTAAACCCCATCTAATTCCAACCTCCCTGTCATGGGCAGGGACACCTCCCACTGGATCAGGCTGGCCAAGGTCCCATCCAACCTGGCCTCCAGGGATGGGGCAGCCACCCCTGCTCTGGGCAACCTGTTCCAGGGCCTCCCCACCCTCATCATGAAGAAATTCCTCCTTATGTCCAGTCTAAATCTGCCCCTCTCCAGTTTATCCCCATTGCCCCTCATACTATCACCACAAGCCTTTGTGAACAGTCCCTCCCCAGCTTTCTTGTAGCCCCTTCAGGTACTGGAAGGTCGCTATAAGATCTCCTCGGAGCCTTCTCTTCTCCAGGCTGAAATCACCCCAGGAAATCCCCTGGCTCCTATTTCCTTGATCAGGCTGGAGAAGCAAAGTCACTTTAGGGGATCTCAGACTATCAGCTGATGGGAAGAGAACACCAAGCATTCTGGTTTTGTGGCTGTGGTGACAAATTCATGAGCTTTGAATGTCGTACACTGGCAATGCTGATACGCTTCATTCAATTTCTTTGAAAGCTTGCTTTGCTTATGGCCCCTTTTTACGGGACATTTCTCACTTTATAAGAAATAGATCCTTGGTTGTCAGCCAACGTAGCCAGTTGGCTTGAGATGAACTAAGCAGGATTTTACCAAAACCAGATCTCCTGTTCTTCAGGAAGAGCTCCAGAAGCAGTGACCAGATCCATGCCTCATCCCTCAGATTTCCCAGGTTTTATAGAGGTTACAGACCAGCTTGGCAGGGGCTTGGGAAGAATTTCCTCTTATCCCAGAAAGGACCTGAGGAGACTGAAGAAGTGACTTAATCTACTCCCACATGGAATCCACACAGGAGGGTTCCGAGGTGTGAAGATAGCAACAGGAGGAGGGGAATCTGCCGTGTGCCATGCTTTCTCTGGGAAAACTAGTTCTGCTGCAGGACTAATAAAACAAATTTGGTATGGTTCTGTTCCTTTTCCATCACTTTCCCCACCAAGAATTTTTCTGTTGCTTGGCTAAGCTTTGCAGGACAGATGCTGAGGAGAGGAGATTGACTGTGAGAAGCAATAAAAATTAAAGTAGGATATGAAATAAGGCATGGCTGTAGAGTAATAGGAAGGGTGGAAAGGAATGGGCTCATGCATATTATGGTCCTATAAAAGAGAAAGAATTCTCAATGAGCATTAAAGAAGGCTGAGTTACAGCATGAGAATACTTGTTAAATCACCTTTTGTGCAGATGTAGTTAATTTTGTGCAGATTTTACAGACGTCCTCGTGCAATGTTCCACACAATCACGGTGGCTGATACTCCACTTTTATCACAGGCACTGTTGATGATGCCATTGGGCAAACCTTCCATCAGCCTCAGCTAGATGCTTCCTTAGGAAGGACTTAAAGTCAGGTAACACCTGATGAATGTACATGGCAGGAGGACAAATCTGCTTCCTGAACTTCTGACTACACAGAAAAGAAACACGTGGTATGTGGGGATACTTAAACACACTTGCCTTCCACCCAGGCAACTTCAGTTGGATTGGCTCCAACCATTTCTGTAACGGACCTTTAAAGTCCCCCTGGTGAGGGGTGTCTCCATAGGAAAGTCATAGAATAGTCTAAAATTAATCATTAGAGTCCTAATCTTGGTTTGAGAACATAGAATCATAGAATCCTTTGGGTTGGTAGGGACCTTAAAGTCCATCTACTTCAAACCTGCCATGGGCAGGGACACCTCCCACTGGATCAGGGGCTCCAAGCCCCATCCAACCTGGCCTGGAACCCCTCCAGGGATGGGGCAGCCACAGCTTCTCTGGGCAACCTGTTCCAGGGCCTCCCCACCCTCATCATGAAGAATTTCTTCCTAATGTCTAATCTAAATCTTCCCCCCTCCAATTTAAAGCCATTCCCCCTTGTCCTATCACTCCAGGCCCGCAAGAGCGGAGTAGAGGGGCATAATCCCTTCCCTCGACGTGCTGGTCCTGATGCAGCCCAGGACACGGTTGGGTTTCTGGGCTGCGAGTGCACCTTGCTGGCTCAGCCACTGACTTTGACGCCTGCAGGAGCATTCGTGCTTTGCTGTTTTACAGCACCTGCTGTCCCCAGACCTCAGTGTGTGCTACCAAAGGAAGGCCAGCCCTGTTCCTGGTGTACAGATGGGAAATTGCAAGAGGAATCACTGATGTCACCACTTCTGATGTGGGAATCTCTCATAAACACGCTCCCTTGCAAAATGCAAAGTTCTCCAGAAGAAGAAAGGAAATTCTGCTATTTGGGAAAAAATGTCAGATGACTTAGGATACAATAGTCAACTTCCCTCAAAGCTGTAGAAAAAACAGTTCCTGGCTTGACTGGAATTGTCCATGTGCTGGAGCATGTGTTAATCTTAAGTTACTGGTTGGTTGAACCTCCGTTGGTGACCTGGAGAAGCCATTTCAACTCTTCCTTTGCTTTTCTTTAGTGTTCTTCTATGACACGGTCTAATTGCTTCAAATATAGAGCCAGGCTTTTCTAAGTTGCAGACACATCATCGTAGCTACTGATCTTCACCATTCTCCTAAGTATTAGAAGAAAACAATACTTAGAAGCACTTGTAGTTGCAATATTCTTGTACACCATGGGCCCAGGGCTCCTGGTTTTGATGCCTTTTGTTTATGTGACCTTTAATCTGAGCAACTATTTGTCAGCCTATGTGTGTTTGAGGTGCAAAAATCCTGACAGCTGTGCAGCAGATGAGTCCAGTGACAGAGCAATGGGCTGCAACCACTGAAGAAATGAAAATACCAACTTTATTTTACATCAAAATAAGAAAAATTAATTTTGGAGATAGTCAAATGCAAGACTTCACAGGTATTTTGGTGCAGTTCTGAAAAAGATGTGCTTTTCATGACTCAAGGCCTGGTCAGTGTTCATCAGGAGAACGTTCTCCTTATCAGACAAGTGCTTTTGACATCAGATTTTGTGTTCTTCTTCTACTGTTCCAATGCTAGCCCTTTCACCCCTTGTGGTGACATTCCCAAGCATGTATAAATGATGAAGAATTACAAGTCTGCCAAAATAACAAATATTTCTAATCATGGAATCAAAGACACGGAGAATCATAGGATCACAGCACGGTTTGTGTTGGAAAGGAACACTAAAGGACATCCAGTTCCAATCCCCTGCCATGAGCAGGGACGTCTTCAACGCATCCAAGTTGCTCAGAGCCCCAAACAACCTGACCTTGAATGTTTCCAAAGACAGAGCATCTACCACCTCTCTGGGCAACCTGTGCCTTACTATCGTCATCATAGAAAGTTTCTCCATTATATCCAGTCTGAATCTCCCCGGTTTCAGCTTAAAATCATCCCTCTCATCCTATCCCTGCACTCCCTGATCTTGAGCCCCTCCCCAGCCTTCCTAGAGCCCCTTTCAGTACTGGAAGTCCTCACTCCTGACTGCAGTTTGTGGGATGAATGCTCGCGGAGCTGCAGGAGACAGAAGCCAAGTTTTAAATGCTTTGTAGAATCAGGATAGGCAGCACCATCAGACAAGCTCTGACACCTCTGTAACAGTCTAACAGCGGGAGATGAATGAATCATAGAATTATAGAACAGTTTGGGTTGGAAGGGATCTTAAAGCCCATCAAGTTCCACCCTCTGCCATGGACAGGGACACCTCCCACTGCATCAGGTTGCTCAAAGCCTCATCCAGCCTGGCCTTGAAAACTTCCAAGGAGGGGGCAGCCACAACCAGCCTGGGCAACTTGTTCCAGCATCTCACTACCCTTAAGAAGCCTTAAAGTGGCATTAATAAAAGGTTGTCATCTCAACTTCTGTTCTTTGAGTCAGAACCCAGCAGCAGAAAAGGAAGAGAGAAGGAAAACACTGATATGCCTGGACAAGGCACTGGCAAGCAGGCAGCCAGAGACACCACAGAGACAGAAGAGATGAGAAGTGATGTACCAGGGGCCACAGGCCACATTACCCGCAGCCCCACATATCCCTGTCACATGCTACCACCATCCTCTACTGAACCAAGGAGAGTTAATACAGCTCCAAGGGCAAGCAGGACCCTGCTGACCTCCATCACCCCATAGGATCCGCCTGTATCCAGCTGGGAAACCCACTCCACGTGTGGTCATCAAAATACAACATTGCAGTAAGACGATAAAAGACGTATTGAAGTAAGTTTTTCCAAGGATGATGTAACTAGGTGGGGGCACTACCAAGCTCACAATAAGCTACGTAAAATGATAGCTGAAATCAAACGTTTGCATATAGATTTTAGCTCCTAAAATTTATTAGCAGCAGAGAGATAATGGTGTAACAAGTTGATGGAGAGTTGCTATGAGATCATATTTAACATGAAGCTTGTAGGCATTGTTTCGTGGAGGAATTACCCTTTGTGTGTAGTACAGTGAAAACTGCATTTTAAAACAAAGGGATAAAATAGTTACCTTAACGCAGCAGCAGCATTGTCAGTGTAAATCTACTGTGCCACATATTTTATTCCATTTTCATAGCAGAGGAAGGAATTTATGATGTGACACTACAAGCTCCACCAGCCTTCTCTTGTCAGTGGGGTACCTCTCTTAGCTCATATTTAAAATATTTGCTGATACTGAAATGTGTCTGCAAGATACAAGACCAGTCTTTTACAACTCAAGAGAACATTATATTCATCTACCTTAGAGGAAAGATTAATCTACCTTAGAGGAAAGAAAAGAAGAAAAACAAATAGCTTGAGCATCTGTTTCTGCAAAAAGGGGATCCTTCTGCAAATACTGCTTTGGTTCTATGGAAGGAGCAAAGAGAGGGAACCAGTGCTGAGCCTGGGCAGCTTTTATGAGTGAAGCAGGAACACTAAGAGGTTATTACTATTAGTTATGCTATGTTATGCTATGTAATGTGATGTTATGTTTGTTATGTTATGTTATGTTATGTTATGTTATGTTATGTTACGTTACGTTACGTTACATCACATCCCATCACATCATGTCCCATCACATCATGTCACGTCATGTCATGTCATGTCATGTCATGTCATGTCATGTCATGTCATATCATATCATATCATATCTCACCACTTATGAAATTAATTCCAAGGCTGTCTGAGCTTCACCTTTATCGTTACCTTTTGGTGGCAGATTCACTCAGTGCAGACAGATATCAGCACCCAGCATCAACAGTGTTGGGGTCAGGGCAGTATATTCATTCCCTCTAGCTTATAGGAAGCCACAATATCACCCCCACAATCAAGGCCTGATAATTTCTTTTCTTTCTGGTGATCAATTGTGGTATATTTTGAGTATGCTAGTCTAGATACAAGTATAGAATCATGGAATCACAGATGTTGAAAAAGACCTTTAAGATCATCCAGTCCAACTGTCAGCCCATCACCGTGCCTGCTAAACCACATCCCAAAGTGCCACAGCTACACATTCTTTGAACACCTCCAGGGATGGAGACTCCACCACTACCCTGGGCAGCCTCTGTCAGTGCTCCACCACTCTTTCAATAAAGAATTTTTCCTAATGTCCAGTCATAGAATCATAGAATCACCAGGTTGGAAAAGACCCACCGGATCATCAAGTCCAACCATTCCTTTCAAACACTAAATCATGTCCCTCAGCGCCTTGTCCACCCGTCCCTTAAACCCCTCCAGGGAAGGTGACGCCACCCCCTCCCTGGGCAGCCTCTGCCAGGGACCAATGACCCTTTCTGTGAAGAATTTTTTCCTAATGTCCAGCCTGAACCTCCCCTGGAGGAGCTTGAGGCCATTCCCTCTCATCCTGTCCCTTGGAAGAAGAACCCAGCTCCCTCCTCTACAACCTCCTTTCAGGGAGTTGTAGAGAGCAATGAGGTCTCCTCTCAGCCTTCTCTTCTCCAGGCTAAAAAGCCCCAGCTCCCTCAGCTGCTCCCAGAACCCCTGGGGTCCAGCCCCTTCCTCGGCTCCATTCCCTTCACTGGATGCGCTGCAGACCCTCAACATCCTTCTTGTAGTGAGGGGCCCAAAACTGAACCCAGGATTTGACGTGTGGCCTCACCAATACTGAGTACAGAGGTTGATCCATTCAGCCACACCAAGGCTGATCTCAGTCAGGATGCTCTTGGCCTTCTTGGCCACCTGGGCCACGGCTGGCTCATGTTCAGTCAACCTACTTAAGGCTGAAACAACCAGGTCCATTCTAAACACAAGCAAAGTCTTTTGAAAATTAAGAGTCTGTATTGAGAACTCCTATCAATGGATAAGAAAACGGTAGAGGTTACACTGTAAATTTAATTTGATCAAAGTATCAGGCAGGTCTCCGTTCACCTTAGCAGAGAAAGAAATTAGTGTCAAGAAAATCTTCTCTGAGCAAAAGAACAAAATAAAAGAGCAACTTGGTGCGTACCTTATGAATAAGGCAACAGCAGCAAAAATCTAGTAGGTTGGTTTAAATCAAGAAGGAAATAATAAGAAAAAGAACTTCAAAAACATTTGCAAGGAGGAACATTCCACCAAGACAAAGTCATGTGTCCTTACTTTCCCAAAAGCAGCATGATCAAAGCTGATTATGGGGTTTCAAGCCCTGAATGGTTTCTTCATATTGCCCAAAGCAGGGAGTGAAAATGCTTTATGATACTGAAAGGACAAAGAGAAGATCCTCAGATATTACAGAACAGGGATCAGGATTTAATGTCTTTAAAAAGCGTCAGTGCCTCCATCCCATCCCAACATGATGGTTGGACTTGATGATCCTGTGGGTCTTTTCCAACCTAGTGATTCTGTGATTCTGTGAGATGCAGCCCATCACAATTACGATTGGCTGTGTAGTTTTAGGTAATGCACTAAACAACAACATATGCACAGCATTTGTAATGAGATTGGACTTTTAACCTTCTGAAGCAGCGGGAAACAGTGGAGCTTTTAAAAATACCAGCTCAGAGGTAAGGAGAGGGTCAGCCCAACACAACTTATAAATATAAAACCAGTTGCATAGCTGAGTTTCACTTTAAAATGTAAATTATTTGAAAGAATAGGAGGAAAGCAGGGGATGGAGGCAAAAGAAAGGTGACGCAGGGGAAAGAAATTTGAGACAACACAGGAGATGGGAGATGAGGAGTAGACAGCCTCTCACAAACCACCCCACTGCCCAAGAGCTACCGCCACACCTCTGGGGCTCAGACTCACACGCTGACATTAGGAATTGCTTCTCCATTGGCCTGAGCAGCAAACTCCAAACATTAAAATCCTCTCCTGTAACTGGCTCATGGTTGGAATTAATGATCTTTATGGTCTTTTCCGACCTAAACTATTCCGTGGTTCTGTCATTCTGTGATCATGTTCCCTTTAAATGGCCCAGATTTGGTTATGTGATGGGACATATTTTGTGCCTGATATGTGGCAAGAGAGAGACTTGAACTACACAGAAATGCCAGCAAGCAATGAGAGAATATATTAACAGATTAGAGTCTGATACTCACTTTCTGCCCCAGACTAACCATAGAAAAAGAAGGAAGTGGAAAGAGGTCCTAGAGAAGGCCAGCTTCCCCAGCCTCTACTCAAGAGCTCCCTCATATTCTCACTATCATGACCTGCACGGCCATGCACTTCTCCTACTGTGCCACATTGTCCTGTCAGTTACAGACTTATAGATAGATCTGGTATCTGTGCTACACAGCTGTTAAAGACCAGTTGAAAAGCCTGCTGGTTTGTGATAAAAACCTGGAATCCACCGCGTGCCCTAGCTGCCAGCCTTGCCACATCAAACTTCCACCTTGGTGCCATCTCTGGTGGTGGCGGTTTTACCCAGCAAAACTCCAGTTACAGAATCATAGAATGGTGTGAGTTGGAAGGGACATTAAAGCCCATCCATTTCCACGTCCCCCACCATGGGCTGGGACACCTCCCACCGGATCAGGTTGCTCCAAGCCCCATCCAGCCTGGCCTTGAACCCCTCCAGGGATGGGGCAGCCACCACAGCTCTGGGCAACCTCACCCTCACAGGAAAACATTTCATCCTAAGATCTCATCACAATCTCCCCTCTTGCAGCTGAAAACTGTTCTCTGCCTGCACTTTTCGATCAAAAGCCCCTCCCCACCTTTCCTGCAGCCCCTTTCAGCACTGGAAGCTGCTCTAAGGTCTCCCTGGAGCCTTCTCTTCTCCAGGCTGAACAACCCCAACTCTCTCAGTCTGGCCTCGTAGCAGAGCTGCTCCAGCCCTGGGATCATCTCCGTGGCCTCCTCTGGACCTGCTCCAACAGACCCATGTCCTTCCTGTGCTGAGGACTCCAGAACTGAACGCAGGGCTCCAGGTGAGGGTTGATGAAAGCAAAGTAGAGGGGGAGAATCCCCTCCCTCGACCTGCTGCTCACTCTTCTTTGGATGCAGCCTGGGATATAGTTGGTGAGTTCTCCAAGATTAATGCACTCATTTTAGGATGTATGTCTAGAAAACTCTTCCATTAGGTTCATTCCAGGATTTTACTCTGTTCAGGCCCTTCACTCCCTTTCTTGGCCCTGATTTTTGAGGGTGTTTTTTTGCTTTCAGATCACTGCACCTGCAGCAGCTCTAAGAAAGGCAGCCTCCCTCCAGCTCTTCACCAAGAAATTACTCATGTCACTGCTAGGGCACTCGGAAAATGGCACCTCCTCTCCACAAGGCTGAGCAGTGCTGGAAGCAGCCCAGCACTGTAGTCCCTCATCAAGGAAAATTACTTAAGGAGGATTTGGCAGGACAAAGAACGGCAAAATCTGACCTGAGTTAAACAGAGCTCTCCAAGAAATTCCTTTATGACTTGCAAGTGACACGAGGACTGGAACTGCCTCGCTGTGATGTAGCACCACCCTCCTGCAAGGCAGCATTAGAAAGGAGCCCGTCACCTGGGGATGTTTTTCAACAACACTTCATGTCCTCTTTGCCTCTCTTCTTTTTAAGCCACTTCCAAACTCGGTTCTCTTTCCTCCCTACTCAGATCAGACTAATAAGAACATCACCTCAGGGAAAAGACTTGTACACAGACAGACTTCCTCTTCAGAGGATCAAACAGACCAGACTGTTCCTTTTCAAGTTTTATTAATCCTGGTTCATAATTTCCACCACATCATTAGTCATTTCCTATTATTGAATAGCTGGTAGCAGCATCATCGCACAGTAAATAGCAAGATAATCATGCCACCTGCAATTTCTTGGCTGATACCTACCCGCAACCACATCTGGGTAAAAGACGAAGAGGTAAAATTAAAAGCCGAACCGTGTAGACTTTTTTTGATCTGTGGCTCATTTCTTTTATTCACATCATCTGCTCAGCTGGCTACATAAGCTGCTGCAGACCTTGTTTCAAAACAGCTCCAGAAGATTAACGCTAAACCCAGCAGTTTGGAAATGTGGTGATTTTCACTGGAATTCCCCGTCCAGAAGCATGCAGGGTTTTTGGGGAGCTTGTGGGTTGTCAGGGGTTGTTATTGGTTTGGTTTCCTAAGCTTTTCTTAGTTTGTCAACATCCTTCATGTAATTTTGACACCAAAAATGAGCATAGAATTCAAGTGCCTTGAAGCAATCTATTACCTATTCACTTTTTCTCGTTCCTCTCTGATAAAGCTTATTTTCCTAATAACACCCTTCTTCTTTCTACTGTCTGGCTCAGGAGACAAACTGGGGGAGAACACCCTGGTCTTTTCTGTGTAATATCTCTGTGCCTGAATTTCTAGAGTGTCCTCTTGGATATCCTTCACTTTTCCCACACCAAAAAAGGTCTTCACACACAAGCTCCGGGTCAAGGTTTCTGTGTGGTTGACTTTGTTCTGTGGAGCAGGATGGAGCCCTCCACCAGAAGCGTGTGGCTGTGACGCCCCAGAGGCAGCTGGTAGCGAAGAAAGGGCTGTTATCCACCCAGGCAGTGGTGCTTCGCTTCTCTCCTTCTTCCCATTATCTCAGGAAGTTTTCCAGCCACAGGCCCTCTCTCTGTCCTGCAGTTTCCACACGTGCTCTGCAGGAGACCTTCACGCCGGCTCCATGCCAAGTTCACAGAAGACAATGAGTCCTTCCACCATCTCCAGAGGGCAAGGGATGGAACCCCCAATTCACAGGACTGTGAAAGTATTTCCTCCGCGTCTCTTGTCCTCATGAACACAGCTTGGTACACGGAACACAATCATTTGGGCTGAAGAGTGACTCTAGCAGCAAGGAACGGCTTTCAGTTCATGGCAGAGGAGGTTTCTGCCACAGGCTTCCCTCGGGACCTTAGGCAAGAAGTCACTTGCCATTAGACTTTCTCAGTGTATGCTTCAATTCATCTTTGTTCTGAACACAAAAGTTGGTCATTAGAGGTCAACTGAGTCCTAGGTGAAGAGAGGTAATTAAATGACTAATGATTAATGTATCAGCACAGCTGCTTTTGTCAGGGCTCTCTAAAAGTGTGATCTGCCAGCCAAGTACGATCCGATGATCAGCGGACTGGAGCATGTCTCTCAGGAGGAGAGGCTGAGAGACCTGGGTCTGTTCAGCCTGGAGAAGACTGAAAGGGGACCTTATCAATGTTTATCAATATGTAAAGGGCAGGTGTCAAGAAGATGGGGCCAGGCACCTCTCAACAGTGCCCAGAGATAGGACAAGGGGCAATGAGGAAAACCGGAGCATGGGATGTTCCACCTAAACGTGATGAAAAACTTCTTTCCTGTGCAGGTGAGGGAACACAGGAGAAAGGTGGTGGAATCTCCGTCTCTGGAGATATACAAACCCTCCCGGATGCATTTATGTGCAACCTGCTGTAGATGACCCTGCTTTAGCAGGGGTATTGGACTGGATGATCTCCAGAGGTCCCTTCCAACCCCAATTATCCTGTGATTCCGTAACCCTGCGCAGGACAGCCTTCAGTCAGGCCTGCGGACTCCTTCTTCTCCGACCACTATGACATTTCAGGCGGAGCTTGGTAAATCTAAGAGCAGGATTATGTGACTTGGCTGCCCGAGGCTGTGGTAACACTTACCACAAGGGACTCCCTCCCTAGGAGCATCTTCTGGCACTCCCGCGGCAGCTAACAGGTCCCTGGCTGTGACCTGCCACCACTTAGGGCTTCAACCTGCCTACCAGAGGAGGCCAGAGCTGGCAGTGCCGGGGCACACGTGCCCTTGTTTGCACTCCCTCCACTGGGCAACCACCTCTGTGGCCCAGACCTTGTAGTGACTGTTTGCCTGCAGGATGAAAGAACTAAATTTCATCATCCAAAAGGTACAATGCAGCAGGGCTGTGTTTCTTTGTAGAAATGCACATTTTTATCTCTTTTCTTTTCCTAAATAAGCACAAACATATGCTGTTAATACACACATATTTACTTAATATACCTATTATACAAAACCATCCTAAGTTATAAAAAAGACTGAAAACTAACTACCCACAACCAGCGTTCAACTCCTCTGTCTGCTTGTGTGGACAGCCCATAACTACCCATCCTCTTTTCTCCTGTAATACACAGGGCACAAGAATTGCTCAGGTTGCGTACTTGTCATATGCCCATCAAACACCCATCCTGCTCCCATCATCATCATCTTCTCTGACCCATCACCTTAATTCTGCAGGAGCTTTTTGTGTTTCACTCTCCTCTGTGGTGTGAGCAGGTAGAATTATTCCCTTCTTGGGCAGGGAAAGGAGAAGACGACATCACCCCAGGTGAAAACCATTGCATGTCCAGAGCACAATATTTCAAAGTACTTTGCATTTGACAGCAGCTCCCGGTACACAATTTTGAGGCCTAAGCTCACCTGCAACTCAGATGGAGCTCAGAAATAAAAGACAGGATTTGAGGTCTTCCAGCCAAAAGAGGAATGAAAGCATCTCACCTCACACAAGACCACTGTGATAGTGTCAGAGATTCATCTCACTGCCTAAAACCCAGGACTGCCTTTTCCTTTCCCACTCCTCCATGACTCCCATGCTTACTCCCATGTCTCACTGTCCAGACTCCCATTTGGACAGTACCTGCCTTCCCGAGCGTTGCTTTTCCTCTTTGCTCTCCTGGCTCCTTACAGCTAGGGAAGCAGAATAAGAATGAGGTGGCTTCAGCCCAGCTTCATCTCAACCGTAGTAACTTCCCAGCAGCGCCTCGGTTAGGGTCTGTGAAATTTGCTTTGCTTGAGTGGAAGCGTGGGTGTTCAGTAGGTTGAGTTGCCACCTGGAGGTAACTTCTTCTCAGCTTTTCCACGGGAGCCTAGAGACCAGCTCCTTGGAAAAGCCAAGGGAGATGAATCAGGCAACAAAGCCAAGGGGAGTCCCCTAACTTCTTAGCTATCAGGACAAACTTCTCCCTGTCACACAGTTAAGTGACTTAACTCCTTACTCCCCTCCTAGTGAATGCAAGCTGATCCTGCACAACAAAATCTTCCTCCCTTCCAGAAGTGCTGAAAAGCTCTTATTAGTGTTCCTAAAGACCTCAGACTATAAAACTGTGAATGCCTTGTCTTCTTAATGATAGTAATGAAATCTCGGAATCATTAACCTGACAATAATTGCTATATGGGTATAATAAATTACCTTTGTCACCTCAAAATGAGTTTTCATGAACCAGGGCCTTTGTTCTCACAGCCACCAAGTCATTTTTTGCCCTCTGGATGAAATTCCTGCAATATCCATGGGGGAAGCATGTAATGGAGAGTGATGGGCATCTTTATAAACAAAGCTGGACACACGAGCCATAGATCAGAGAAATGGGATTTCTGGTACAGTAACATCTCAATGTCTCAGCTAAGACAGAAAGCCTGTTGATCTTGGTATTCTGTGTAGATGACAGAGTCTTTGTCTTAACATCCTATAATCCTGAGAGCTGGTCAAAAGGAGAAACATTTCCATTCACATTTAACAAAAGGGAAACGAGGGCAGTGAGCAACTGATCAAAATCAAGGACTCTGAACCAGGTGTCCTCAGAGCCTGATCAGGGCTTGAACTAGAAGATCCCCTTTTTTTTTTTTCCAGTTTCCAAGGCAACGTGTGTCTCTCCCAAGATCCCAGTCACAAAGCTGCTCCATAACTCATCTGTGATCCTGAGCACCACTGACCTCCTGTGCAAAGCACCAGGATCCAAGAGCTGGTCATTCAGCCTCTTGCAGGATCAAACCCTGCTATCCCCAAACCAAAAGCTCAGTGTTTCGTGTTCCCTCATAGACATGAAAAACATGTCTTAATTCAAGAGAAGATGAGGCTCTGTGTAGCAAACAAGGGGGGAAGCGAAAGGTTTATGAGAGAGCATAATTATTTAGCAGTGCATTGAAAAGTCGCCTGGCTGAGTCTGCCCTTGTAGAAAGCGTTTCCTCCTCTAACAGTGGTCGGGGTGGCTGGAGCTGCCTTGACTTCCATCAGCAGGGCAGCCTCGCACTCTGCTGGCACCCGAACGATCAAGTGGCCTTCACAGCTGCCACCACTTCCTATTAAAAGACCACGAGAAGCCTGTGAGATTAAGGAAGGATGAAAACAACTCCTTATCATTGGGGAAGTAACTTTGCTGGTTATCTAAAGCAACGTAATTATATCACAGGCTTTATCTGTGAGCGGCTTTTCCCTTCCAGGGGTTAGAAATAGAAAAACTTTTCACTTCATAATGAGTCCTATTGAAACCCCATTTTGCCCTTGGCAAAAGGCCATTATCCAGCAGAAACATGTAATCATCCTAAAAATGCATAATGGCATGGAAAACTGACAAGTAGTTTCTTGAAATATTGTTTGTAAAAGGCCTAATTTATAATGGGGATTGTTTGTGTTAGGGCCTTTTGGCATGTATGGTTAACAAGAACTTGCTGTTCGGCTGCCAGTTCGTTTAATCAAGAGGGCCTTGTGTACGCCTCGGTCGATATGGCCGTGGAAACAATGAGAGCTTTTTCCCCCTGTAACTGCCCCACCAGGATGGAGAAAGCACCCTGCTATTTAATCTGGCTTTGCTGTCCTTCTCGATAGACACTGGTGCTGTCAATGCACCCCATCAGAACATCCGCACGGTCAGATTCATTGCACTGCTGGGCCGACCTAAAAAATTATTAGGAATGATCTGGCAGCACCACTAATAGAGGACAGTCATGCAACTATAGCTTCTTTGTGCTGCAGAGACTGAAGGAAGAGTGTCTTCCCTCCAGAAACGCGGCATTTCACACACACGCTGGGAATGAAAGTTCTCAGTCTGGCGCTCGTCTATGCTGAGAGTCGTGTGCAGGAGAAAATATTCCCCAAAAGGAAATCATAGAATGGTTTGGGTTAGAAGGGACCTCAAAGCCCATCCAGTCCCACCCCTGCCATGGGCAGGGACACCTCCCACTGGATCGGGGGCTCCAAGCCCCATCCAACCTGGCCTTGAACCCCTCCAGGGATGGGGCAGCCGGCCCTGCTCTGGGCAACCTGGGTCAGGGCCTCCCCACCCTCATCATGAAGAATTTCTTCCTACTATCTAGTCTGAATCTTCTCCCTTCCAATTTAAAGCCATTCCCCCCATCCTACCACTACAGGCCCTCGAAATGAGAAAGGCTGCAGTAAATATCCTTCACCTATTTGGTTATCAGAGTTGAAGTAAGCTTTGATCACATTTTGTATCCACAAAATGGGAGTAGAAATGACACCATTATATCTGGTTATATTTTTGTCACATATATTAAGAAATATATGTAGACACACCAAGTATTAGAGGCTCAGAGGAGACCTCATTGCTCTCTGCAGCTCCCGGAAAGGAGGTCATGGTGAGGTGGGTGCTGGGCTCTTCTCCCAATTAATAAGTGATAGGACGAGAGGAAATGGCCTCAAGTTGCACCAGGGGAAGTTCAGACTGGATATTCAGAAAATCTTTACCAAAAGAGTTGTGAAGCACTGGAAGAGGCTGCCCAGGGAGGTGATGGAGTCACTAGCCCAGAAGGTATTCAAAAACCATGTAGACACAGCACCTGGGGACATGGTTTAGCAGGCACAGTGGTGTTGGGCCAACAGTTGGACTGGATGATCTTAGAGGTCTTTTCCAACCATAATGTTTCTGTGATTCTATAATCCTGGTTCACGTGCACAGAAAAGACTCTCTGGGTTGTAACCTCTGCAGACGCACAATTTACCTTTGTGATTCCTCCCTGCATCTTCCTTCTCTGTTAGGAGAAGCTTGTGTTTGAATTCCTACAAACTATTTATGGCAGATCCAGCACTCATCGCAGATACCTGGTCATTCACCCTGAGCACACTCCACAAGGTGGAGGAGTCACAACTTCTAGCATGAGGGACATGCACCTATCCTGAAGCCTCGGAGCAGGGTGCATCCCGGCACGGTGTGACATGGGACCATCCACCCAACAGAGCAAGGCTCAAAATTCACTCTGCTGCTGGTGGGGACTCAGCAGCATCCTGCTGGTGCTCAGCTCTTGCGGTCACAGCTCCTGGGAAGCAGGGTGCCACGTGGGGCAAGGGGCATCACCACAGCAGGAGGAAAATCAGGACTGGGGGGCAAGGCAGGGAGGCTGCTTGACAGCAGAGTGCGATCTGGTCCAGCTTACGCCTGCGTTCTAAAGAGCATCCTGCGGCGAGAGAGGAGGAATCGTGGAGTTCAAGATTCATAGTGCCAAGATCTAGACCTGAGAAGTGGCTTCTTGTTACACAACCCAGCTATTTGCTGTAGATACGGCAGCTGAGCCTCAAGGTCTCAGGCACAGATGAAGACTATTGCGCCTGGCACTGCACATACATTTATTTTAAGACAGTCCTTGCTACCGAGAGCTTAGAATTGACACAGAATGGTATTTTTAACAAAAGCACAATAATTGCCACAACTAAAATGAAAACAAAGCTGTAATTTGGATAGCTTGACAGTGCATGAAGGCTTCTGTAGAGAAATGTATTTCAAAGAATTGTGTTTTGGGGGATTCTGCTGACTCCATGGGTATCTCTGTAACATATAGAAAAAAGAACCCTTCTTTATTTGCTCTGAAGTTGTGTTTGTACAGTAACTGCTGAAGAAAGACCTTCTTCCTTCCACAACCAAATAAAACGATCCCTTCAGTTATTTATAGTCCTCAAGGCCCAAAGACATCACTTGGCTCTCTACCACAAGCCCAGCCGTGCGTTACTATATTAAAAAATGCAAAAATGTAATTACGGGGTTCTGAAGCCAGCGTCTGCAGACAAAGCCTGCCAGGAGCAGAGAGACAGGAAGCGTGTGCCCTTCGGAGCTGCACACAGCCTCCCCTGCCTCAGGACTCCACCAGGGCTCGGAGAGGAGGGATGGGGGCTGGCTTCTCAGGAGAGCGAAGTCACATCCGCCTTTCAGCAGAGACCAGCTTGCTGTACTCTACAAGTGCAATCCTGACCGAAAAAGAAAAAAAATCCCCTCCGTGCCAATTCTGAGAGCAGCACCATTTACGCTTGGTCACACTGCCAGCCACCCTGTCTGCCCACAGAGGGGAAGAGGGAGTAGGGCAGGATGCAGCAGACCTTACCTCCCCTGCATGAGCCTCTTGCATCTGCCTGGGAGCTTCGCCCTCTGCGGTGAAGCAATTTCTTATGCATTCATATGAAGAGTAGAGCACAGAGATGGAGTTCTCGTCCCCTTGCAGCACAGCACTCTTCCAAGTAAAAGGCTGGTGCTCCTGGGACAACAGATCTTCATCTCTTTGCTCAGTGTACACACAAAAGTGTATCCTTCCTTCCCAGTTTGCAAGTCTCTTCTCTCCAACTGCTTATTACTATCCCCGAGCTAGCAGCTAACACCCACAGCAGGACAGCAGAAGGAACAAATGCCCCCCCTTGTGATTTAATCCACCTGATCCCTATAGGGCTGCAAGCTCCAAACATCCCCACGTAGGCTCAGCTCTGGTCCTGAGCTGCTCCATATCCAGGCACAAACCCCGGCTGGCCCTGAACCTGACCCAGGGTAACTGTTAGAAGGTTTAGGACCCAGGCATCCCAATTCTCCTGTTACCTGTGTAAGTGTCTCCACGTGGCAGTGGAGAAGGAGAAGCTGAGAGATGCTCTGGAGAAGGCTACAGCCCCCACCTGACAGATCTGCCAGGTGAGTCTGGCCATGAGTGGATCGCCATGAACTTTAATGCATGACGCCCGATTCACTCTGGTGTGGATGGAAACAGAGAAGAGGAGGCTGAGGGGAGACCTCATTGCTCTCTACAACTATGTGAAAGGAGGTTGTGGAGAGGAGGGAGCTGGGCTCTTCTCCCAAGGGACAGGGGACAGGACGAGAGGGAATGGCCTCAAGCTCCACCAGGGGAGGGTCAGGCTGGACATTAGGAAAAAATTTTTCCCGGAAAGGGTCATTGGTCCCTGGCAGAGGCTGCCCAGGGAGGGGGTTGAGTCACCTTCCCTGGAGGGGTTTAAGGGATGGGTGGACAAGGCACTGAGGGACATGGTTTAGTGTTTGAAAGGAATGGTTGGATTTGCTGATCCGGTGGGTCTTTTCCAACCTGGCGATTCTATGATTCTATGATAAATCCAAGCAAAGCGCCAATTTCTCTGAGACCCCAGCTCACCCACACGAGTAGCAAATGAAGAGTGAAGGACTGAAGAAAGCAAAACCCCTTGCTGGCCTTCCAGAGCTGTTTCAAATCAAACTGTCTTTAGGAGGGTTCCCTCGAAGCAGAGCACAAAACCCTCTTCCAAACGTACATCTCAGGGTGAGGAAGGTGAGCGTGTAGCTCCCCAGGTGGGCTCTGTGTTAGCTAAGAGCTCTCAGCCAGTTTTTCACCTGCTCCCTCCTTCCGATGGCGATCTCCTGTTTTAGCAAGACCAAAGTCCATCACTTTGTTCCTCTCTCCTGAATGTTCAGTGACAAAAACGTAATTATTTGCTGACAGAAATAAAAGCAATGACAAAAAGGTAATTATTTGCTGACAGAAATAAAAGCAAGAGGTAGGAGTGGTTCTTGCCATCCAGCACTGCCAAATCAGGCACAGAAGGGCTGAAAAGTCAAAGTTTTACCTATTTGCAACTCAAAACAACCAAGCCTTCCACACTGTCAAGCCAAGAACCCCTCTGCAATGCTCACTACATAAACCTCCTGTCAAGCTCATTGGCTTTGGGATTGTGCAATAATTGCAAGTTTCAACATTTTGCACAGTCTGATTCTGTGCTTAATCAGATCAAAATCTTGCAAGCAGAAGATTAAGCACCAGGACATTCCCTGTGCCCTCACACCAAACTGCTGCCTTGTCCATTCGTGCTGCTTGCTCTGAGCTCTCCCAGAGCCCTGCTACCCTTCCACGGAAACTAGTTTACACTGTCCTATTCCTTCAGTGTTTTCCCACCTCCCTTCCCTGTCCTGGAGCAGATGGGACCTCTCCAATGCAGTATCCGCAGTGCCACCTTCTGGCCTGTGACACGCATCCCAGCCACCCAGCCCTGCAGCAGAGAGGCTTCCCAATCCACCTGCCCCCTCTGTGGCTTCCAGCTCCATGGCCACATCAGAAACTGCATCTTGAGGGGTCCCCAGGGAACACCATCTCACCAGAGAGAAGAGCTTGGCCCACTCAGGTCCTTACGAAGCGCCCAACACAAGAGATGTAACGTAGACCACACCTCTAACAAATTCCACTCGTTTCTCCAGCTCCAGACAACAGCTTGGGAATCCGCACGCTGGTTTCCTCTGAAGGAAGATCATAGAATCATGGAACCATAGAACAGTTTGGGTTGGAAGGGACCTCAAAGCTCATCCAGTCCCACCCCTGCCATGGGCAGGGACACCTCCCACTGGATCAGGGGCTCCAAGCTCCATCCAACCTGGCCTTGAACCCCTCCAGGGATGGGGCAGCCACCCCTGCTCTGGGCAACCTGGGCCAGGGCCTCCCCACCCTCATTGTGAAGAATTTCTTCCTAATGTCTAATCTAAATCTTCCCCCTTCCAATCTAAAGCCCCCCTTCCTATCACGCCAGGCCCTTGCAAAAAGCCCCTCCCCAGCTTTCCTGGAGCCCCTTCAGGTACTGCAAAGCTGCTCTGATGTCTCCTTGGAGCCTTCTCTTCTCCAGGCTGAACAACCCCAACACCCTTACAGCAGAGGTGCTCCAGCTCTTGGATCACCTCCAGCTCTTGGATCAGCTCTTGGATCACCTGTTCCTACAGTTCCATATCCTTCTTAAGCTGGGGGTTCCAGAAAGTGCTTTCCTGATGCTTGTATCACATTGGCAGCATTTCAGTCCATCTCTCTAAATAAGGACTCAATTCTCATTTATTACAGGTCATTTGTACCTCTGGCCGTGGCTAAAGGAGCCTTGATTTTTGGCAGAAATGTCATTTACACACAGCTTCTGTCCTTTTTACAGCATGCTGATCTGGTATAAAAGAGAGAAATGCTGCATTGTACAGCTCCAGCTTGCATCCTGGAAGCCAGAAGTTTTCCAGTGATCCTGGTTCTGGTGAACTGGGAAGACATTTCAAATCAAGAGCCTGGTATCTACAAATCCGTTATGGTTTTCACTGCCTTGCACCTATCAAGCCCTTTATAAACCTATATTAGAATAACAGGAAAAAGAATACAGCAGAGGTAGAACTTGTGCTAGGGAGGATGGGATGCACGCTGAGCATGGAGAATATTATAGAAACATAGAATCGTTTGGTTGGAAAAGACCTTTGAGATAGAATCATAGAAAATTATAGAATCACCAGGTTGGAAAAGACTCACTGGATCATCGAGTCCAACCATTCCTATCTGCCACTAAACTTCATTCCTCTCCACTTGCTTCTTCAAGCATGAAGCTCTCCGAGGCTTGGACCTACACATATAGACGATGCCTGGCACAGTGGGCTCTGATCTTGGCTGGCTGCTGCTGTAACACACAATAATATTTGGATGAGGAGAGTTTACTCATCTGGGAGGTCCCACAAGCTTCTAGAATAAATCTCCCAACTAAGCCTGGGAGCTGTGATCGGGAGATGTAATCATAACATAGAACAGCCTTTATCTTCCAGTGGGAATTCTTCCAACTTCCATTTTTCTTCAACCTTATCCATTCTTTTGTAAAATATATATATATATTTAAAAAGAGAAGATGTTCCCAATTGAACACACAATTCTAAGTATAATTTTAAAATTCATGTACAGTTCTGGGGCTAAACTGGGAAAATCCCCATCAAGCTTTCAGCTCTGCAATTAAGGTGATTTTTCCATCTGAATATATCCCTGACATGGAAAGAAATTACACTATCACTGTATAAAGCTGTTCTGATAGATCAGTTCCCTCACTGAGCGTATTTTATACTCATCAGAACTATTTATACATCCTCACATATCAGAGCTATTCTAGGAATTCCAAGTCTGAATAATAATAATATTCGTCATCCTTGAAAGAGCAAACACGCGCCGGACCCTTCTTAATGCAAAGTCCAAATACCTAAGAAGAAAGGGAATCCCTCTTTTTGCCAGTCCACATGCACAAACACGCACGCATGGATCACACACCCCAGTGGAACTGAAGATTCCACTAAGCTTGATTAAAGAACAACAAAAGGAAGCAGTTTCAGTCTATTTTTAAACATTCATACTCTACACACGCTCCAAATCCAAACTCCTTAACATACGCTCCTAAGAGCTTTTGCAAAATCCAGCTTAAGGGAATTAGGCGCTCGGATCTAATTGAATTTTGGTGCGATATGGACATCTAAGTCCTTGAAGCTCCTTTGGAAACTCCTGTTCTAACCAGGACTAGGGTTCATTTTCCAGCTGAGAAGTACCTTAGTAATGGTACACTTAACACTCAATGGTCATTTGACCTGTTTTGCTAATGTGTTTGGGGAGGAGGTTAATTAACAGTGGATAGCTATATCCTTAAGCTTAATTTTTCCAACAGCACTGCTCATAAAAGGAAAAATTGAGTACATATTAAAGGAAGCAAGCAATTAAGTTGCACAAATAGTGAGCTCATTGAACTGCAGCTGACTTCTATCATGTCAAAGAACAACTAAACACAGAAGCAATGAAAAGATTGTTGCTACGACCACCACTGAGAACTGCCGGGCAATAAAGATGAATAACTTCCTACTTGAAGATTACTGATTAAAGCTCTTTTAGAAACCAAAAGGTTAGACATAGGCATATCTGGAGCAAAATATTTTAATGCATGTTTGGCAGATTCTGTAACATACTCACAGTGGATTTAAAGCAAAGATTTATACAAGTCCAGTAAACTCCATCCTTTAAAATCACAGCAATTCCAAATGTCACAATACAGGGGTAAGTGGTTCATTTTGAACCAGTGGTTCCTTTCTCCACTCAGCCTGGAGAAGAGAAGGCTGCCAGGAGACCTTATAATGGCCTTCCAGTACCTGAAGTGGCTCCAGGAAAGCCAGGGAGGGACTTTTTACAAGGGCCGGGCATGGTAGGATTTATATTGGAGAGGGGAAGATTTGGATTATACATTAGGAAGAAATTCTTCACAATGAGGGTGGGGAGGCCCTGGCCCAGGTTGCCCAGAGCAGGGGTGGCTGCCCCATCCCTGGAGGGGTTCACGACCAGGTTGGATGGTGCTTGGAGGAATCTGATCCTGTGGGAGGTGTCCGTGACCTATAGTAGGGGGTAAAACTGGACGGGCTTTGAGGTCCCTTCCAAACCAAACCCTTCCATTATTCTGAGATTCTATGATTCTGATGCCTTAGAGAAGAAGCTACCCCTACTGTTTCCTAAAGACAGAGGTGGGGAAATGGAAGTTCATGTATTAACCTCATGAGGTTCACATGGGTCCACTTCTCAAGCTTGTCCAGCTGCCTCTGGATGACACCCCATCCCTCAGGTGTGGTAACTGCACCGCTCAGCTTGGTGTTTTCTGCAATCTTGCTGAGGGTGCACTCAATTCCACTGTCTGTGTCATTGATGAAGATGTTCAACACAACTGGTCCCTATATGGACCCCTCAGGGGTACCTCTTGTCAGCAGTGTCCATTGGGACATTGAGCCATTGACCACTGCCCTCTGGGTAAGAACATCCATCCAATTCCTGATCCACTAAACAGTTCACCTATCAAATCCGTATCTCTCCAGCTTAGACAGAAAGATGTTGTGAGGGACCATGTCAAAGGCTTCAGAGAAGTCCAGACAGATGACTTCCATTGCTAGAAGCCCACTAGGCTGGTCAGGCAGGACTTCCCTTTGTGAAGCCATGTTGGCTGTCTCAAATCATCTCCCTATAACAGCCAAAATCCAGTGTTCCACAACCACCACTGTGATCATTGCTCCACTAGTCCAACAGCAAACCTACCATTTTGATAACTTCTAAACAACAAATGCACATAGCAGCCACTTCAGGAGAGACTCTGAGACACTACTGGCTGGGAAGAGTGTGTCTCTATTCCAGAGGAGTTCTTCTGGGACCTGCCGATGGGACAGGAGCTGTGCAGCATGGAGATATGTTCCTCCTCCTCCACAACAAAATTTGTAGCAATGCTTTTTGGATTTCTAGCCTTTAAAGTTTTCAAGTGGGAATGCAAGCTATGCACTAGAAAATCTAAACCTAATGATGATAACTGTGCTTTTCCTAGTGACCTCTCAGAGAACTCTATGGAGGTAAAATGCGGTGACCTCCTCTTCCCGCACACGGAGACTCCCTGCATCACAGTCTGAAAGCCACTGGCCTGAGCAGATGGGTACAGACGTGAGAAAGACATGAAACAAAACCATCAGGACGCAGTGGTAGAGTGAGAGCAATGAACTCTGCAGAGACGCGGGGAAAAGAACTGGAAAGGCAGTTTGGCCTGGGAACAGAGACTGAGAATATTCAGGCAGAAAACTCAGGAAAATTTTATTCATATAAATTCTGAATATTTGCCGTCTATGACTAAATATGAGGCACCTGCAAATGCAATAGAGCAAAATCTACAAAGCAGAAAGCTACTTCATCCAGTGTCCAGGGAATGGCTGGCTCTGTCTAGCAAATACACTTCATTTTAGGTAGACTAAGTGGAGAATCTATATGCAGTCCCATGACAAATGACATTAAATATGATTATTACTCTCTTAGCTCTCACTGTAAAATGCTCCTGTGCAATGATAACATGAAGTTTGAGCTCACATTTTTAAACATCAGATTCAAAAAACAGAAAGAAATCTGTGGGCTCAAACAACAAGTAGTCTGTTGTCTTTTAAGTGTTTGACCTTTATTTGTCTCACATGCTTCCTCCAACTAACTCTGTGGAGTCAACCGGCATCTTGGAGTGGGGCAGATTTAGACTAGACATAAGGAGGAATTTCTTCACCATGAGAGTGGGGAGGCCCTGGCCCAGGTTGCCCAGAGCAGGGGTGGCTGCCCCATCCCTGGAGGGGTTCAAGGCCAGGTTGGATGGGGCTTGGAGCCCCTGATCCAGTGGGAGGTGTCCCTGCCCGTGGCAGGGGTGGGACTGGATGGGCTTTGAGGTTCCTTCCAACCCAAACTATTCTATGATTCTATGATCTCCAGAGTGAACGGCCTTTGGATAATGCCCCAAGGTCAAATACCTTATTATTTCCAGTCATTGCATGCTGATAGAAGGATTTGCTCTTATAGTTCTTTTTAATGTGACTTCGAAATAACTTTAAATCACAAAATCATAGAATGGTTTAGGTTGGAAGGGACCTTAAAGCTCATCCAGTACCACCCCCTGCCATGGGCAGGGACACCTCCCACTGGATCAGGGGCTCCAAGCCCCATCCAGCCTGGCCTTGAACCCCTCCAGGGATGGGGCAGCCACCCCTGCCCTGGGCAACATGGACCAGGGCCTCCCCACCCTCACAGCAAAACATTTCTTCCTAAGATCTCACCTCAATCTCCCCTCCTTCAGATCGAAACCATTCCCTCTCACCCTATCCCTGCCCTCCCTGATCAAGAGCCCCTCTTCCCAGCTTTCCCAGAGCTCCTTTCAGTGCTGGAATCTGCTCTAAGGTCACCCCGGAGCCTTCTCTTCTCCAGGTTGAACAGCCCCTACTCTCTCAGCCTGGCCTCATAGGGGAGGTGCTCCAGCCCTCAATCATCTTTGTGGCCTCCTCTGGACTCTAACATAGAGCACAGAAATAAAACACCACGTTGATTCAGAACAGCCTTGCAGATCCAACGAGCCCACTTACCTCCACTAAGGTAACAAGTGTTTAATCAGCCAAGGATCTCCTTATTAGCATGAAGGTGATAGGGAGACACCAAAACATGAAAGAGAGGTGAGATTAAAGGACAGTAGTGGGAAATATGTGAACTTCAATTACATTAACAGCAGGAGAAAGGAACCCAAGTGGTTCGCAGTGACTGTGTAACTCGCTGACGAGTGGGTGTTATATGTTCCATCTCTCTTCAATGCAGACAGTTAATTATACTCATGCCACCACCTGCACTGGATCAAGCCATAGGTTTTTCTGTATCTCATTTCAGAAATATCAAAACTGTACAACACGTAACATGTTAGAAACAGCACGTCCCCTGATTGTCCCTTTTAGCCTTATGAGCTATGAATCCTCCATATGTTTATGGGGAGGAAGCAGGTTTTCAGTAGTTAAGACTTCCTCTGGTAAGGCAAATTTATAGTCTCCCCTCATCAAATGCATTAAATTGTTTAAAAAAAAAATTTTCTGCTTTGCATTTAGCATCTGCATTCAGTGGCCAGCAGGTATTTTGGACAAAATAAAGACTGACATAAGGCATTTTCTATTTATGGATGTTTTAATAAGTAAATAGTAATATTTTGCAGAGCTTTTGCATTTTCTTTTTCATAAATAGCTTAACCCATAAAATTCAAATCTGCCCTATACTTGTGGGCTTTTTCATGGAATTGTAAATCACAGAATGGTTTGGGTTGGAAAGGACCTTAAAGATCATCCAGTCCCACCCACTGCCATGGGCAGGGACACTTCCCACAGGATCAGGTTGCTCAGGGACTCATCCAACCTGGCCTTGAACCCCTCCAGGGATGGGGCAGCCACAGCTTCCCAGGGCAACCTGGGCCAGGGCCTCCTTACCCTCAACATGAAGAATTTATTCCTTATATCTAGCCTACATCTGCCTGTCTCCAATTTAAAGGCATTCCTCCTCATCCTATCGCTCCAAGGCTTTGTAAACAGCCTCTCCCCAGCTTTCCTGGAGCCCCTTTCAGTGCTGGAAGCTGCTATAAGGTCTCCTTAGAGACTTCTCTTCTCCAGGCTGAATAACCCAAACCCTCTCAGCCTGTCCTTGTATGGGAGGTGCTCCTACCCTCTGACTATCTTTGTAGCCTCCTCTAAAACCGTTCCAACAGCTCCATCTCCTTCTTATGCTGGGGAATCCAAAATTGGAAACAGGACCCTGGGTGGGGTCTCACTAGAGTGGAGCAGAGGGGCAGAATCCCCTCCCTTGTCCTGCTGGCCACGCTGCTTTGGATGCAGCCCAGGACACGGTTGGTTTCTGGGCTGCGAGAACGTACTGCCAGCTCATGTTGTGCCTCTCATCTATCAGCACTCCTAAGTCCTTCTCTGCAGGGCAGCTTTCAACCACATCATCCCCCATCCTGTATATTTAAGCTCGTGCCTTCAGGTGATGTCTATCTGCAATTTTCAATCCTCTTCCTATTTGTCAATCCATTGAATCACAGAATCATAGAGTCACCAGGTTGGAAAAGACCCACAGGATCATTGAGTCCAACCATTCCTATCAACCACTAAACCATGCCCCTCAGAACCTCATCCACCTGTCTTTTAAACACCTCCAGGGAAGGTGACTCAACCACCTCCCTGGACACCCTGTTCCAGTGCCCAATAACCCTTTCCATGAAAGATTTTTTTCTCAAGTCCAGCCTAAACCTGGTGGAGCTTGAGGCCATTCCCTCTCGTCCTGTCCCCTGTCACTTGGGAGAAGAGCCCAGCTCCCTCCTCTCCACAACCTCCTTTCAGGGAGTTGTAGACAGCAATGAGGTCTCCCCTCAGCCTCCTCTTCTCCAGGATAAACACTCCCAGCTCTCTCAGCCGTTCCTCACAAGGCCTGTTCTCCAGCCCTTCACCAGCTCCGTTGCTCTTCTCTGGACTCGCTCCAGAGCCTCAACATCCTTCTTGTGGTGAGGGGCCCAGAACTGAACACAGGACTCGAGGAGCGGTCTCACCAGCGCCGAGTTCAGAGGGAGAAGAACCTCCCTGGACCTGCTGGTCACGCCGTTTCTGATCCAAGCCAAGATGCCATTGGCCTTCTTGGCCACCTGGGCCCCTGCTGGCTCATGTTCAGTCTCTGTCAACCAACACCCCCAGGTCCTTCTCCTCCAGGCATCTTTCTAGCCAGACTTCTCCTAGTCTGTAGCACTGCACAGGGTTGTTGTGCTCCAAGTGCAGGACCCGGCATTTGGCCTTGTTAAACCTCATCTCATTGGTCTCAGCCCAGCAGTCCAGCCTGTTCAGATCCCTTTGGAGCCTCCCTGCCCTCCAGCAGATCGACACTTCCACCCAGCTTAGTATCATCCGCAAATTTGCTAAGGGTGCACTCGATGCCTTCATCCAAGTCATCGATAAAGACATTGAACAGGGCTGGACCCAGCACTGAGCCCTGGGGACACCACTTGTCACTGGCCTCCAGCTGGAGTTAACTCCATTTCCCACCACTCTCTGGGCCCGGCCACCCATTGACCCACATTTTGCTATGCAGAGCTCAGCTTTGTTACAGCAATTCACTCACTGTGTGCTCACAAGGGTGTTGGAGCAAACGGGGTCGCTGGGATACACCCACTGTGACAAGAAGAGCTGGGAGGACACAAAAAGCACATCACACACCCTGTTCTTCTGTAAAAATTCACTACATCTCAGACTTATGGATGCTTTTCGAGTATCGCTAGGTGCATGAATAGCCACTTCTGTGCAGAAGCTTCTGATTAAAAAATGTTATGCCGACATCGAGGGAAGGCAGGAAAGCCAATATGGTTAATTGGAGCACGCTTCCAAAGGTTTTCATGCTCCTTAAACCACACAGGCATCCAAGCCTGCTTGCGTAGGCTCAGCTTTTCAAATCTTACTGGTTTGACAATGTTGTGAAATCTCCTTGGAACAGATGAAAATTCAAGAGAGAACCATAGTAATTGACATTCAAATAAATGAAAGGAAAACCACCGTGCACTACCTTGACCAATCGTGTTGACACGAGTAGCATTTCTGGAGACCCTGCATGACGATGGAAGCTCTGCAAAGTCAGACAAGGACAGATCTCAGCCACTTTCAATTTATCAACAGGTTATTTGTGCTGAAGTTTCAGCTAAAGCTTCCTGCCAAGGTTCAGGGTTTTAGGGTGAAGGTGCAAACTGTTCCATCCATCACAACACGACAACAATTTGATGAAAGGAAGAAAGATGAAGAGAGGGCTCTTGGGTGTTCAGTATCCAGCTGATGATAAAGCCTGTCCAAAGGCAGTAGGAGTGTCAGGGCTACTTTTAGGGTTATTCCTTGGGAGGTTTTAATCAATGGCATCTGCAGAAGTAACACAAGTAAATGAAATAATTGTATCGCTGAAAAAACTAATTCCATGCTCAGATAATGTGGCATGACTGGTCTCCCAGCAGACAAGACTTCTACAAGAACAGGAAGGGATTTTGCAGAGCCAGAAGACCACCTAAAATAAAGATTCAATTTAAAGATTTGGATTTCTGCTGGAAACCTAAACTTAGTCATCTTGTTTTCCATGTATCAACACTCTTACCATAGAAAAGAAAACAATGAATGAATACAGCTTAGCATATGGGAAGAAAATCACGTCCTACCAAAAAGTGTGACTCTGTGGCACTGGAAAACTCAGTGGAAAAGGTCCCGCTTACTGAGCTGGCCTGTTATCCAGCCAAATCAGGGAGAATCCGCAGGAGCAGATGCAATTTTTTAAGGTGGAATTTAAACCATGTTTATATAATCGTCCAGAACATCAAATTCCTGGCAAACAAAGGCCATCAATATGAACTTCCTTGCCACCTCCCTCTTGGAGAGGAGAGGAGAGGAGAGGAGAGGAGAGGAGAGGAGAGGAGAGGAGAGGAGAGGAGAGGAGAGGAGAGGAGAGGAGAGGAGAGGAGAGGAGAGGAGAGGAGAGGAGAGGAGAGGAGAGGAGAGGAGAGGAGAGGAGAGGAGAGGAGAGGAGAGGAGAGGAGAGGAGAGGAGAGGAGAGGAGAGGAGAGGAGAGGAGAGGAGAGGAGAGGAGAGGAGAGGAGAGGAGAGGAGAGGAGAGGAGAGGAGAGGAGAGGAGAGGAGAGGAGAGGAGAGGAGAGGAGAGGAGAGGAGAGGAGAGGAGAGGAGAGGAGAGGAGAGGAGAGGAGAGGAGAGGAGAGGAGAGGAGAGGAGAGGAGAGGAGAGGAGAGGAGAGGAGAGGAGAGGAGAGGAGAGGAGAGGAGAGGAGAGGAGAGGAGAGGAGAGGAGAGGAGAGGAGAGGAGAGGAGAGGAGAGGAGAGGAGAGGAGAGGAGAGGAGAGGAGAGGAGAGGAGAGGAGAGGAGAGGAGAGGAGAGGAGAGGAGAGGAGAGGAGATTCCACGTGCTGGTGGTTCTCACCTCCAGGAAAACAGAAGGAATATGCAGTATCTGCTTGCTTGTCACACTAGAAATTGAGGGTTGGGAGTAAAAGTAAAATTCACTTGATTACTGAAAAGCAACTCTTTTTGGTATAGGCGTGAGTTCTGGGCTCATTAGGAGCAGCCATGAACTTAGTTTGACCACTGTGCTGGTGGGGGTTTCTGCAGGAATAAGGGGAACTTAAGGTGAAAAAGGATATTAAATATACAGGAATATGATAATAAACAATAAGGTCATTTTAATACTATTCTAGGATGTTATTTCAAGCAATTTTAAAATTCGTTTGAAAAATACATGCGCATATGGAACTTAGAGTTAGATTTCTTCTTTCTCCAACCCACCCCCCTGCCTGCAGCTGCTCGGTTTCTCCTGGCCTGCACTGTTTACCGAGCAGTGTTAGCTGTGAGTGGTTTATCTTCATAGCTGTTTTCCTGGTTTGTTTTTGTTTAGCTGAAGTTTTGATCCTTTCTGGTTAGCGTCTTTCACTGGTAATTACGGGCAGTGTACCATGAAAAGGTTAGTTTGGTCAGCGGAGCGGAGGGTTGGGCGGGGGGAGAGGGTTAGGAGAGTTTATCAAATGATCAGAGATGCCTTGTTGGAGCTCATCCTTTGTAAACAATAAGAAATGTCAGCGTTGCTGGTTGCTGTCACTACTGACAGTATAAAGAGCAGAGAGTGTAGCATTCTTTTGGAAAGCTGGTTTACTGGGAGAGGAAACAAGGCTATGGGATGAAGGCACTTCATGGATATCTGAGTACCTTGGGAAAAGAGAGGAGTTTGGGCTTCTCACTCAGCAACCTAATGAAAACTAGACAAATAGTCTTGCATTTAATATATAGTTTCCACCAATTCATGCTTCTTTTGTTAGGAACAATTCTGGTCTGTATTGGAAAGAGACAGTTAAATATAAAGAAATCATTGCACATTGACAAGCAAGTTTCAGATTAAGAAGCCAAAGGAAGTTCATGAAAGAAAAGTTAGCTGCATTCGGATTTCCACTGCCTGACCCCGCATTCCTTCAGCTTTGCAACAAAAAGAGGGAAAAAAGAGGATGCCTGAACAAAAAATGAAACGGTAATTGGGAAAACTAAATAAGCGGTGGTCTGTGCTACGGAATGCTGGGATACAAACAGCAACAAGAAAAATAAAAACTTTGAAATGAACTGCAGCAGAAGTAGGACCAACATGAAACAATTTACAAACACAAAGCTCTACCTGCAGGCAAAAGTTTATCTAAAGCAACAGAAAGGAACAGAGTGTTCTGCTATTTAGGGTCTGACATGAGAATGGGTCCTGTAAAAACAGAGATATATATCCAGGGTTCAACCAGATCGGTAAACACAACCCACTGTGTTATCCAGCATTTCTAATACGTGGCTGCTGGTCTTAAATAAAACAAAATACTATGTAAAATAAGGGCAGATTTCCTCCCAGAAAACAAATGACACGTGTTGAATTGTAATAAACAACACACTGTCAAAACAGCGTTATCTAAACCAGCCGACCACACTCCATCTTCACCGCTGATTTGGCACACAAAGTACCGAATGGGTTTTAAGAGTTATCAGTCTATCAGTCACCCTGGGAGATTTATTGCCTGTGAGTCAAATAAAACTCACAGAACTGTTTAACTCTTGATCTTCTAAACTCAGTAGAAGGAAAAGGAGATTGAAATTCATCTGGGAAAACAGGGAGGCTGGTGTTATCTGTCACAGCCCCATTGCACTCCACTCATGTCCATACAGATAGTCCATAAAAACAGTCCCCATCCACCTATAGTCCAGAGAGGTGGCACTGACACATACACGTGTGTAGAAAGCCATACAGTAAATATAATTGTGTACCCAAAACACAGACATTTAGAAACACAGAGTGGGAAAGTCCTAAAAGGTTTAGCGATTCTGAACTCCACACTCGGGAAGCGATTCTGAACTCCACACTAGTGCCAGAGACACTTTCCTCAGAAAATCACAACCCTGTCAGGCACCCAAAGCTGGACATCAACGTCACTGTGTTCCACGTTTCACATGTTCCATTGTGAAAATGTGTTTCCCAGTTTTTCACTGTGAAAATGATTTTTGGTGCCTGGAAGGGACACTGGAACAGAGCCGCAGTGCCCCAGCAGCCTGGATTTTTCCCCTTTATTCGGAAACACTCACAATAGTGAGTGCACTTAAGCCCAGACAGAGGTGAGGCCCCTGCACTCCCACTTGGGCTGGTTTAGCCCACTGAAGTCAGCAAAAAAAACATGAACACAGAATTAGGCCCCTACCTCTCAGATCTGCAACCCGCTTGCTTCCCTGTGAAATCCTACAGCCAGTGACATCAACAGGAGTTTCACCTAAAAAGTTAACAACAACTCATGTTAGATCTTTTATTCCTCAATGATGAACTCAAGACAAAGCGAGTGTTAACAGTGACCTGATAACTGCATAGATGGGCAAGGGGAACTCTATTTTAAAATATTCTTTTCCTTTTGTTTTTTTTTTTTGTTCTTTTTTAACTGCCAAGTAACAAAAGGGACTTTTGCTGTTTGGATCATGAAGTAAATCTACAGACTCAGCCTAAAGAAACAATTGTTCTCGAACTGCTTTCTGTGCTAACAAATAGTAAAAATAAAATAAAATAAAAAAAGATTTGCCTGTCATGGGAGTTGGTCAATAAAATGCAACAGTGTTTATTACAACATTCAAAGTCAGTGATTAAGAACACCAAAAGGCCTAAACTAGAAAGGGTTTTAGCCTGTAATTTCTCTACAGTCCTGGCCTATACTTCCTTATGAGCTAGCTCAGCAGGGCTTTTCTTCCATGTCCATCATCAGCTTGTAATTATTGCCATTCTCAAAGCTATGCCAGATGGGCTCTTTAGAAGCCGGCATGCAGCTTGTTTATGAGCGAGCGAGCTGTAATATTACTCTACACAGAGACCTATCTGGTCGTAGTCAAAGAGCCATCGTGTTCCCCCCTCCCCGTCCCTCCTCACTCTCTCCGCTTCCCGCGACAAGGGTCTCCGTTTCAGCTTGGTTCCCCACCCAACGGCGATGGGCTGGGGATCCTGTGACCCGGGGCATGGGGGCTGAGCTCCATCTCTCACTATTCCTTCCTCAAAAAACCTTATATTGAAACGGGTGCAGACCAAACACCCAAGCAAGACGCCGAGTTTGGGGATATTTCCCTCTTTCTCCCATTTCTTCCTCTTCTCCGAGGTTACGTTGCTTCCTTTGAGCAAGCACCAAGATCTGGGAACCGAATCTCCCATTGCTGCACCTAGCAGAGAGGCCAAACATTTGCAGAGAGGCTGAGGTTAAGCAGTTGTGCCCGGCAAGAGGGAATAACCCCAAGTTCCTCTTGTTCCAGGCGGTTACATATCTTGGAAGGCCAAGACAGTGCTTCTATCAGTAGTTAATGAGGCAGGACTTGCAACAGATAGCCACTTTGAGCTCACAAAAGCTTTTAGATGTCTCTGCTTACTTTGATCCATTTCAGTTCATTTGAGCCTTTTCTCTTTTCCTTTTTTTTAAACCTTCCCCCTCCCCACAGCCCCCCCAGATAAACTGCCTCCCCTCTCTCCCCCCCCAGCCTTCATCCAACAATAGTATCATTTACCAACTTTTATACTTAACAAGTTTGGGGATCTTTAGTCAAGTTCTGCTACAATGGCATAAAGAAAAAAAAAAACAGGGCTCTTGAGAACATCATCATAAAGAGAGAGGGAGGAGAATCCGGCTGCCGAAACGTAATTAAAAAATCCAACTGCCGAAAGATAAATGAAAGGAAAGGGGGGGTGTGGGGAGGAATTGCAGGAAAGGCTGCATTTGCAGGAGAGATTTAAAGTTATTTGTTCCTGATTGGGGGAACTGCTCATTCTTTTATCCCTTGTTATTTTATCCATGTGATGCCAAAAGAACTTTCTTTGTTAAAATGTTCTCAGAACGGATAAAACTAATTTGCTGGAATGTGAAATAATCCAGAAAGTAAGAGGACTGTGCCTAATGTTCACAGACTGAGAATGGCAAATTAACCGGCCACGGTTTCC
Organism: Phaenicophaeus curvirostris; assembly: GCF_032191515.1. NCBI lineage: Eukaryota > Metazoa > Chordata > Aves > Cuculiformes > Cuculidae > Phaenicophaeus > Phaenicophaeus curvirostris. The sequence goes on along the minus strand of NC_091396.1, from coordinate 68,988,537 downwards.
AGTCCCTGGGGCACAGGACTGGAATTTAAAGCTTCCGAAGAGAGCCCTGGTGCTAATGGATTTGCATGAAACTTGGCATGCTAATGGAGATTGTCTCTTGTAATGAGCTTTTAATTAGGTCTGCTTGGTGCTTGACCTTCTTGTAATATGGGGCCACTTCTCAGATGACAGCATTTCGAACCCACAGGTGTGGATAAACAGAGCTTGTAAACAGCCAGGACTTCCCGGCATTCTCCAAATCCAGCCACTTCTTTCCCTCAGATATTATTCCTTCCTTCCTGTGAACATCTCTGCTTCCTTGATTACTATTTTGAAAGATATTTTAAGTCAGTTGTTTTCATTTACTTGTCTCTTTAAAGATAATATTCTCTCCCAATTAGGAAAGAAAACAAAGCCAGCAACAAGAACTCAGTATTTTAAGTACACACAGGCACCGCCAGCGTGGCACAAGGAGGGTTCCCAGGCTCTAAGGGTTCTTCTAGTTCCCACACCCCTTGCAGAAAATAAGGGTGGGGAAAAGCCTTCCTTCACTAAGCAGGCAGCCAAACCAGGCATCTCTAGACAGAGACACATGAGACCAATTACTGAAGGCTCCCTTGATTTTCTGAATAGCCCTGAACACAAGAAGTAGATGTATCATCGTGTTTTCATATTCGGCCATAAAGAGTTTCTCGCCACTCGCTGTGGCTCTCAGAATCACCACTTCTGCCTTTTGGCCTTGGAGGGTTCCCTTGAAATGCTGCTAAGATGTGGTAACAGGCTGGAAGGCAGCAGCCTTTGGGAATTGCCTGAATCACTTCTCCTGGTGAGACTACGGGCGACCACTCTTTCCTGAATGCTCCAGCTCCTCTCACAGACCTTAAAAAAAAAGGAAAAAAATAAAAAAAGGAAAGAAGCTGGGTGTGAACCATCTGATTGTGGAGCTAAAGAACACTAAATAAATGTAAATCCTGCTTTTGAAGCAGCCTATGCCTATTCCCCTGCTTAGGAATATAATTAACAGTCAACCTCAAAGGATACATATTCATAGATTCATAGAGTGCAAGGCCAGAAGAAACGATTAGATCATCTGGTGTGACTTCCTATACATCACAGGTAATTAACTTTCACTGCGTTACCCCTGTGCTGAACCCAATAATTTGTTTTTGACCAGAGTGTCACTTGTAGCTGGCTGACACAAACCTTTAGCAAAGGCAGCCAATCTTGATGTGACGACATCAAAAGATGGAGAACCTATCGGTCCTTCTGCTGCAATCTTTGGGCTGCTTTAACGATTACATACCCCTCTCATTAAAAAATGTCTCATTTTCACTTCAAATATCTCTAGTTTCTAGCAGGTATGTTTCAGTACACGTTTCTCCAATAGATTTAAAAACACTGCTAAGTATTTTATATCTGTAAAGGTATTTATGAGACAATTCACTATCAATCTTATTTTGACAAGCTAAACTAATTGATAATCCTTGATTAATTTCTACCTACTGTGAAAGACTCTGGAGCTACTGCCCAGCAATGAAAGTGAAAAGGCTCAGAGTAACAGAATCTACCAAACTCCTTAATGGAGGAAGGTTACTAAAGTCCGTTTAGATACACAGACTGGATCATAAAATCGTAGAATCGTTAAGGTTGGAAAAGACCCTCTAAGATCATCCAGTCTAATAGTCAGCCCAACACCCCTGTGCCTACTACACCATGTCGTGAAGTGCCACATCTACAAGCTTTTTGAACACCTCTAGAGATGAAGACTCAACCACTGCCTTGGGCAGCCTCTGCCAGTGCTTCACCACTCTTTTGGTAAAGAAGCATTTCCTAATATCCAATCTAAATCTTTCCTGGCTCAACTGGAGGCCATTTCTTCTCATCCTATTGCTAGTTACTCAGGAGAAGAAACCAGCAGCCACCTCGCTACAACCTCCTTTCAGGATATACCTGAGGATCGGGATCTGCCTCTCAGGTAGATCCTGATCTCTGAGTATGTCAGGAAAATGAATGAAATAATAGACAATTTAGGGAACATATAGTATGAGTTGTTTTAGGGAAATATTATAGTAAGAGGCTGATACACCTTCATTCTTTTCATTCGTTGTTTTGGAAGTCAGACAATTAGCTGAGGTGTAGACAACTTGCTGTTAACATCTGCACGTGGGCTCCTTGTTAACTATTAACATCCAAGTAAAAATTACATATCCTCTTGCAGAAGCTAATTCATATCAACTTGAAATCAGCTAAAACCAGATTTAAACCTTGTGTACAATGGTAGAAAAGCCTGAAGTGCCTTCCTAAATACCCTGACTCTATCCAAAATAACTCTTAAAACCTTGTTGCTGCCACAATATGAAGCTTCCCTTCTCTTCCTGGAGCCATGACTTCAGATGGAAACCCTGAAATTGAATAGTATAATTTAAGCAAAATTCAGACACTCCTCTTGGCAAATGCTTTGGATGAAGATAAAGGACAAGAATAAGACAAGTTTGTCTTTGTGGAAGGAGTCATGGGAAGATCAGCTGTCAAAGCCTACAACTCATTCAGTTCTTCATACAGATGTTTTTACAATTAAGAAAAGTGACTTGAGTGTCAAGTGGAAAAAAGAGTATTCCCTCAAGGTTCATCCATTAACTCCATCAGCAATACCCCAGTCCTCCATACCAGAGCAGGTTCCTTGACTGTTGACAATACAATAAAGAATGACTATTTACCATATGGTAATTATAGTTCAAGATGTGTTGTCCACATGGACTCTCATGTATCAATACAGGCAGTTGAGGTCTCTTGGATAGCGTTGCCCATAGAAACCTCTTTATGGCTGGAACTGTTTCTCATCTCATCAGATGAGCTTTCACAACCACAAAATACTTGGTGAATGCCTCAGAGCTGTGAGAAGGTCAAAGAGAAAAACCCAGAGCAGAATCCTAGTGAGACATCCTTCCCGAGAACTTGAGGTACTTTCTGTGAAGTGAACGAATGAGCAGATGAAAGACGGTAGCTTGCCACCAACTCTGTAACGAGGTATTGGGGAGGAGCGTTGAAAGGACGTGGAAAGTTGTTGAGATATTCAAAATCCAGAGGGGGATGGTAAATCCTCTTTTGGGGAATGAAAAACGCATCCTCATCATAAACTCCAAGGGCACCTCCACTAGAACTTTACGTTTTATAGAACCCACAGTGGAGACAACTAAGAGCGAGCTACGGAGAGATTCTGGGTGCAGCACACTGTGAAGAGGAACAGTTACTGTACAAGTAAGGAATTGTTTCCCCTTTTTCCAATGATTATAAATCACAAATAAATTCCTCTGCATACTCCCAAGTGTTACCATGGCTGTATAACTTTATTCTCAAGTCTGTAGCAGCTTGGATGCTTTGATGATGATACGATAGATATGAATTTATTAAAACTGACAAATGAACAAAATTAGAATTTTCTTCTAGAATTTTTCTAGAAAAAAGGGAGGCCCTGGCCCAGGTTGCCCAGACCAGTGGTGGCTGCCCCATCCCTGGAGGGGTTCAAGGCCAGGTTGGATGGGGTTTGGAGCCCCTGCTCCAGTGGGAGGTGTCCCTGCCCAGGGCAGGGGTGGGACTGGTTGGGCTTTGAGGTCCCTTCCAACCCAAACCATTCCATGATTCTATGATTCTAACTCTATAATCCAGTTAGTTAAAATGATAGTGCCACATATAAATATATATACAGTTTATTAAACCTGCTCCTGTTCCCAGTGTTTCATAGCTCCTGCGAAAATAACTGATACACCTACTACTTGAATATTTATGGTGGAAATCCACCAATTCCTTGGACAGGAACTCAGAATGGTAAAACATCTTCCTTTAAGGAAAAGCAATATGAAAGAGATCTGGCAATAGTGATTTTTTCCCTCCACCCTTCCATGTTGCTGCTTAGAAGTAATTAGACTTGCTAGACAGTTGAGAAAAGGGAACAGAAGGGTAACAAGTGAAAAAAGTCTCACGAGAACTATCAGAACTGAAGTAAAGTTCAGAAGAGAAAAATTCCTTTGCAGGTAAGTCCTCTTTAAGTTTTTTATTGACCTTTTTAAGAGAGCATTGAGCATTTCTCAAGGAGCTGCCAGCTGAAACCACACCAAAGGCTCAGTACCCATTTCAGCAGGTATTCTCAGCTGGTTTGGATCCACTTTCTAGACGGAAATGGCAGGTGCCAACAGGTCTGGATAGAAAATTTTCTTTATCTTCAAGGTCCACTCTTCTAGTCTTCTAGTCTTTCCAGCTAGGGAGGTTATTTTATGAACTTCAAGAACAGGCTCACTTGGCCTTAATTAAGTTAGCTACTTGCTGGCTACACTGTGGAGTAGAAACAGTGTATATGGGGATAGAAAGTCCAACTCTATTATGGTGATTTCACATCCTCAATGAAAAGAACCAGCATTAGATGGATCATCGTCTTTTGCAGATCAGAAAATCAATACTGTATTGGCTAACAAAGACTCTCCAAATCTTCTTAGCATGTTCTTGTGCCAGCTTTCTGAATTAAGAAGAACTGGAAGGAGTGTGGGTAGCATTTCCAGTCTCCACTGATGAAAGAGGCCAGGATACAATCAGCTAATACAGGCTGTCCAGGGAGGTGGTGGAGGTATTTAAAAGATGGGTAGATGCTTCAGTAGTGGACAGGTATGGTTGGACTCAATGATCTCACAAGCATTTCTATGAAAAGTTTCACCCTGAAACAAAAGCAACGATATTTTCTGTTCCCCCCGATTGCAAATCAGGGTCCATCAAGAAATTGTTATTTCAAGAATATTGGCCATACTGCTTAGTTTCTCAGGGACAACGCTCTTTGAACTTCTTTGTGAGATGATCTGTAGAGGAACCTTCTACCCTAGAAAGGTGAAGAACTTAAGAGATTGTGCTGGTTTGAATTTAACATCCAGAGCTGAACTGCCTCCTCACCACAGTGGTTAGACCTTACTCTACTGAAGTACACGGCTACACTTGAATCTGTATGTCCAGTGGATGTGTGCCCACAAGGAACATACAGACAACAACATGCAAATTGTCATACTGGGTCAGAGCAAGCATCAATATCCTTTTCCAGTGATGATACTAAGGAGATATCCAGGGAAGTGTAAGAGCAGGACAATCATTTATACTTACCTGAACTCTGCTCAGCCTGGTGGATTTCATGGTTCTGTTTAGAAACACTTCACAGATCTCTCTTCCGACTATTTTACCATCTCCCTTAAAACCACTTTTGCATCAATCTACATATCCTCTGGCAAGTTGCTCCAGAGATGAACTTTCCGTCTCTTTATCTGCTTTGAACAGGACTCCCATAGGCTGAATTAGCTCCCATTGCCTTCTACTTTCCATACTGACACAGGAACAGCTGATCCCTATCGATGCTCTCCACATCAGCCAGTCTTCCTAGCTATTCCAGGGTAACAAATGCTGACCGCCACCCCAAACAGTTATCAGCCCTGTTGTTCTTCTCCAAAAGCTTTCTAGTTCTGGTATATTTCTTTCAAGATGAGGGTCTGGAATTGCACACAACACTGAATGACTACACAATAAATCTACTTCTATTACAGTGTAAAGATCTTCTCTTTCCATCTCCACTCCCTTCCTAGTAATTCCTAACATATGATTTGGGGGGGTTGAGTTCCATTGAGCATTGAACTGACATTTGCACAGAACTATCCAAGAAAACTAGTGATCATTGCATCTTTTCCTGAGCTCAGATCCCTCCACCCACTGCGCATCTGTTCACAGTTACGTCTGTTGAATTTCACCCTCTGTTTTGTTGACCAGTCACTCAGTCCTGCAAGCTCTTTTCCATTCTTTCACTATCTATCAACACCTTTATTCCCCTGACTAAATCCTGACTCACCACCAGATTTTCTCACTGTTTGTTCTCTCCTCCCTAGACCACTTACGAGAACGTGGGGCAGCACAGGTCCCACCGCAGGACTCCACCAGTGAACCTCCCTCGCTGCAAGATCTGACCATTTATTTCAACTCTCAGTGTCCTGTTGTTTCAAGCTGGTTTTTTATCCATGCAAAGAGCTCCTCTCCTATCCCACAGCTGCTAAGTTTCATTAAAAGCCTTTGGTGGGAGTCTTTGATGTCTTCTGGAATTCTCAAGTGGATTTTCTCTCTCAGATCATTCCTATTCACTTGTTCATTGATCCCTCCAAAGAACTCCAAGGAATCTGTAAGATAGGACTTCCCTTCGTGGGTACCATGCTGACTCTTCCCAAGTAAGCCCTATTTAAGCCCGTGTCCATTATTTTTAACTAATTTGTCCATACAAGCATCTGTAATACAGTTCTGTAGTTCCCTGGATCCTTCTGAAAGACTGATATTACATTTCCTTATTGGAAAAGACTGGTAAAGCTAGAAGCTTCAAAAAATGTTTTTTCTAGGAGGGTTTTACACCTCAGGCTCTCCTATTCATTTGCCTCCTTATGCTTCTGTTTGCAACCTCTTCATGTTTCTTCTGTATCTGTCAGATATTTTCCAGCAACCACATCTCCCTGCCCCATCCTTTCCATACCTTTATCTCATCCCCAAATCTAAACTCACACATATATTTACTTTATTCCTTCCCAAGCAGTTTAGCTCCTCAGGGCAGATACTCCTTGGCTCTCACTAGCACAAGTTGCCCAGAGAGGTGATAGATGCCCCATCCTTAGAAACACTGAAGGTCAGGTTGGATGGGGCTCTGAGCAACCTGACTGGGTTGAAGACAACCCTGCTTAATGCAGGAGGGTTGGACTGGATGACATTCATGGTCCCTTCCAACCCAAATCATTCCCTGATTCTATGATTTTTTCATATTGGCTGACTCTTAACATTTCTCTAATTCTTTTTCTTTATTGGTGACAGAAGGTCAGGCTGTTATCACTGTTTTGCAAATAAAACTGAGTCAAACTCTAAGTTACTCTCTGAGGTTCACAGAGAAAATCTGTGACAGAGCAGAAAACTAAATCCACGTCTTCCAGGTCCAAAGGAAATTCTCTTGTCCTGGACCAGCTCTCCTCTCTCTGGTGGTGATTCCATTGTGGAAGTGGTGGTGGCATATGACAGAAAGAAAAGAATTAGTCTAAATTCTCATATTTCACTCTGGTCCACGTAGAGCCACCTACACATCCTGGTCCATGTTCAGAGCTCTGTGGGGGTCATATCCCAGATCCCTTCAGGCATGCACAAAGGTAGAAAAACAGAGCGGTTGTAGCCCCATCCTGAGATACCAGCGCTTTGTAGCTCAGCTAAATGAAGGCGTCCACAAGAAACACATTTTCCAGCAGAGCAGGGCAGTGATTTTGGGTCTCAGATGGGTAGCCCAGCAGCTCTGGCAGCACCAGCCTGTTTGTGTTAACGAGGACAGCTGCACAGAACTGGGAACGTTTCTCACTTTGCATGTTTCCAGCTCATCTAGTTGCCCTTTTCGGGAGTGCGGTCCAACTGGAATGGCCCGAGGCCTTGTCTCACCCCTCCCTGAAAATGGAAAGGCAGCTGTATATTCCACACTATGTACCAACAGCCTGTGAAAGTTAATGTCACCCAGCTGGTGACGATCTAGAGCTCGTGCAAGGAAAGGAAGATGGGTCTGAGCCCCACGACTCCGCTCCTGCTCGTGGGTCCCATGCCTGGAGGGACCGCTTGTCGTGCAAGCATTCCCAGACAGATCAGGGAACAAAGTGTCAGACGTGGTCGCTCACATGAGCCAAACAAGCGGGATTTGGCCTGAATACAGGAATCAGTCAGTTATCCACTGCTAAAATATAGTGGATAATTGAAGATGAAAGGCAGCTGTAAACGAACAGCGGACCAGAATATTACACTGTTCGACCACGCTGGAACTGAGCAGCACATGGAAAAGTACATTCCTATCCATATGAAATGGAAGGATAAACCTTTGATAAACAGGACGTCATTATCAAATTATGAGTCAGATAAAGCATCCTCTGCCACACAGCTGAGCGTGAATGTTGTCACCCATACAGGAGGCTATGCCAGGAACCGGTTGCTCTTGCCTAGAAATAGAGGTAGAGCTGAAAGCTGGGGAGGGAGGGAAAGGGAAAAGAGCTGGGAAGAATAAGGCTTGTTGCTCCTGCTGCTGGGAAAGGCCACCTACTCCACACACCCCAGCTTCTCCGCTGGGCTGAGACCAATGGCATGAGGTTTAACAAGGCCAAATGCCGGGTCCTGCTCTTGGGGCACAACAACCCTGTGCAGCTACAGACTACGAGAAGTCTGTCTGGAAACTGCCTGGAGGAGAAGGACCTGGGGGTGTTGGTTGACAGTGACTGAACATGAGCCAGCAGGGGCCCAGGTGGCCAAGAAGGCCAATGGCATCTTGGCTTGGATCAAACACAGTGTGACCAGCAGGTCCAGGGAGGTTCTTCTCCCTCTGGACTCGGCACTGGTGAGACCGCTCCTCGAATCCTGTGTTCAGTTCTGGGCCTTTCACCACAAGAAGGATGTTGAGGCTCTGGAGCGAGTCCAGAGAAGAGCAACAAAGCTGGGGAAGGGGCTGGAGAACAGGCCTTATGAGGAACGGCTGAGAGAGCTGGGGGTGTTTAGCCTGGAGAAGAGGAGGCTGAGGGGAGACCTCATTGCTCTCTCCAACTCCCTGAAAGGAGGTTGTGGAGAGGAGGGAGCTGGGCTCTTCTCCCAAGGGACAGGGGATAGGACGAGAGGGAATGGCCTCAAGTTATGCCGGGGCAGGTTCAGATTGGACATTAGGAAATACAAGGGATACTTGTACAAGGTCCTGGCCTTCCTTATCCGTACTCGCCCCATCATGCTTTGCACAGAGCACTGTCGGCATTTCAAGTGTAACACATAGGGGAAGCTCGCCTGTTGGGTAAAATATCTTCTCTAGAACTTTTTACACTTGGAAGAATATCCTCAAACTTCTACAAAACCTCATGAAAGGGATTCTTTTGTCACAGAAAGGACATGTCTTTTGGTCTATCATCTCTTTCATCCTATATGAATTAACCAAATGAAAAAATCCAGTACTGCCAATGAAGATCTTCCCAGTTCACTCCTAGATTTTCAATCTAGAATCAGCTGTTTGAATCTGCAAATAACACAGAACTGCCTGCAATACCTTAGACGACCTAGGAACCACACTGGAATATTTTCCTTTGCTACACAAAAGCCCTGGAAATTTAGATAAGGGGAGATAGAAGTTCAGAGATTTACTGTAGCCACAGAATTAGGTAGTGCAGAACCAGCAACAGGGCACTGCTTTTTGGTTTTTAGCATTTTGAAGTATTCTCCGCTCCACAATTCTCTTCTTTTCAAAAGGCTGTCCAGAGCTGAGGACAGGTAAACTCTGTAAACTCTCCTGTATACACACAGGCTGGCACAGCCAGGCTGAGCGGAGTGGGGTCCACAAGCTGATAAGAGATCTCTCCACACTCAAGGCATCCACAAGCTTTACTCCTTGGTCTGCAAAACATCACAGCTTCACATCCTATTCTATTCACTTCCTACTCCCTGTCTATATTCCTCCTCTTTTTTTTTTTCCTTTCTTTTTTTAACTGAATGGCCATAAACTTCCCCAACAGATTCCATAGGGGTTATGTTACACCACCACCTGACTCCAAATCAATTACAGTCCAAGGGGATAGAGTTGCAGAGAGTCTGTGAAGCCCAGCCCTGGGGTTTCCATGAGGGACAGAGAAACTACAGTGCTAAGAACAGAGCCTGGAGATCCAGCTGAAAGAACTGAGTGATTTCACAATGAAAGCATGGGTCTGGGAGGCAAGAGACCCAGGTCTGTGTACTAGCCCTGCTGTTGGCTGCCTGTGCTAGATCAATCTCTTTATTTCATGGCTTTTTACACACCGGAGTCCCCATCCTCAGGGCTTTTCAGTGCTGTCACAACAGTGATGCTTCCTTACAAAGATACAGAATGCTTTCTGGGAGACTAAGGCACTGTGAGGGTCTGAGATTCCATTCCAACACAACACCAGAGATTCCCACTGTAGTTCTAATATGAGCATGATGATCAGAGAAAACTTCTGGAATAAAACCATAAATATTCTTCTCTGACATCCATTATTAGGAGGGAAATCAGAGGAAGATGAGGATGGAAGGGACTTAGTATGTTTTCTACAATTACAATCAACCACGTCATATAAACCTTCTCTTAAGTCACACATATTTGTTCGTCAGGTGCACCTTACTGGGCTGAACTTAAGCTGTAACATAAAGCAGCAAGCAACATGCGCTCTGCAAGCAACAGCCGTGAGGATATGGCCACAAAGATAACCTCCCCTCCGCCAGGGCAGGTTTAGGCTGAACAAAAGGAAAAACTTTTTCAAGGAAAGGGTCACTGGTCCCTGGCAGAGGCTGCCCAGGGAGGGGGTTGAGTCACCTTCCCTGGAGGGGTTTAAGGGACGGGTGGACGAGGTGCTGAGGGACACGGGTTAGTGTTTGATAGGAATAGTTGGACTCAATGATCCGGTGGGTCTCTTCCAACCTGGTGATTCTATGATTCTGTGACAAGAGATTAGGCAGGTTGTGGCTGCCCTAGATCTCATGAATGAGGCCCTCCACCACCTAAACAGGATGACAAGCCATGCTCCACTCCAAAGACACCGACAGAGCACAGAAGGCACGTGGCTTTATCACCTAAGTACAGAAAAGCACAAGGATTGCTCATCTCTCCTTCCTCACATCGTCTCAAGAGAGACCAGAAAAGGGATAGAAAAGGTAATATTTCTTACAGCCCTGGCACGATGTACAGCGCAGCACCATGTGATACCATGCTGGGATATCAAAGATATCACTGGAAGAGAAGCAGGATCCGTTTAGCCAAGGGGGAGCCCTACTGTGTTCAAGCCACCTCACTGAAAGTGCTCTGGGCACTGCGCTCCAAGGCAAAGAGAAAATATTTGGAATGCTGCCACCCAACAGGGAGCAATAAACAGCTGCTTTGCAGTGTCTGAAGATGCATGCACATCCTAGACCAGTTGTCTGGGCAAAGATACTTCCAGTACAGAAACTACAGCTTTTAAAATGTTGTGTAGAGAAGTCACACTGCACAGTGACTGTGAACAACCTGAAGCACTTGCTGAAGACTGCTGCCCATCAGCTCAGGTCTGGACCCCTTGGGGCTCTCTTGTTTTCTGCCAACCTCAGCAGAAGCTGGAACATTTCTAATGAAATCGTAGAATCATAGAATCGTAGAATCATAGAATCATAGAATCACAGAATCATGGAATAATGGAATGGTTTGGGATGGAAGGGACCTCCAAGTCCATCAAGTTCCAACTCCCTGCACTGGACACCTCCCACTGGATCAGGGGCTCCAAGCCCCATCCAACCTGGCCTTCGACACCTTCAGGGACGGGGCAGCCACGAATTTCCTGGGCAACCTGGGCCAGGGCCTCACAACCCTCACCATGAAGAATTTCTTCCCAAAGTCTATTCTAAATCTTTCCCCCTCCAATTTAAAACCATTAAGATCAGCTCCTTACCATTGAAGTCCTCTTCAGGTGCTTTAGCTTAAGGTTGGGCTCACCAAAGCCAGAAAAATCTCTGAGACTCACAGCTCTTTACCTCTCATTTATCTCACTAAGTTGACAAAACCAGCAATTACCAGACACTGTTGTCAGAAAGAAATGGATACAGGGCCTGGTGAAACTTGTTGCGTACCTGCGCGTCCTGGTGGGGCACAGCCTGAAGTCTTGGCTCAGCTTTTAACTCAGCACAGCTTGGAAGGATATTAAAGAATGGATAATGAAAGAAAGAAGTGAAGATTTCTGGATAAACCAGGGGAAGATGTTGTTGCTAAGCACCTGCTTGATATGTCAAATAAAGAAACACGACACATCCCCCAAGAGCCTGAAGCCAAATTTCTCTCTGGCATGACTCTCCTAAATCAATCAAGTTACACAAGGAATGAAGTGAGTTCAACACACCTCTGCCTAGCAGCCACTCAGGATTTGCCCTTCCCAGTTTAAGCACTCTTTCTCCAAAAGAATTGCGATGTAGACCAGGGAGTTCACTGGAAAGTCAACCTTTGTAGATCTGAGGTTATGGGGTGGAGAAGGCGGGGGGAAGTTACGGTTCCCCTCTTGCCTAACCTGCCTTGAACTTGTTTGCTACAGGAACTCAGAGAACAGCACAAACACTAGCGCCTTTGGGTGCATTCATCCTAACACCAGCTCAGAAAGAAAAAAGTAGTCTTCACTCGCCAGCTTTTGATACAACCCGGAAACCAAACAGCTTGGAAGAATTCCTTTTCCTCAGCAACGAAAATCGTGGTAAAGCACCATCTTGATAGTTCCCAAAGAGATTCGTTTACAAAGATCAGTATAGGGGAGGCTTGTTTGGTCTCCCGAGATGTATCTCATCCTCTGACAATTCACTGAGACCTTTGCTGCATCTAGCTATATGTGTATAATTATCTGCTCTGATACCTGAGCTTCTATGCAACAGCCTTAGTCCAAGTAATCCAAACTATCCCCAAGGCATGGCACACACAGAATGGTCGGGGAGAGAGGGGAGGAGGGACTTCCCTCCTCTGCCGCTGGAAATCGGCATTTTAGGGCCTTGTAGTCATTTCCTTACTAGTGAGAGGAAACTTTTTGTACATTTATATAAAATAGGAGGCCAGAAGTGCACACCCCCATCTTACTTCCTAATATATTATGTCCTCCCCTGCCGAGTCCTGGGACTTAGTCTGGATTTGGTAACTGAAGTAATATAAATGTTAGCTAAGAAGTATTCCAGCAATATGGTTCCAATTTAAGGTTGTTTTGAAGTCTAAAGCACTAATATGTCTCAGAGATTCTTCACTGGACATTTAGCTCTAATGTCATTTGCTCACGAGTCCACACGGCTCTCTAGAAGCTCTTCTGCAACGCTCCAGAAAACAGGTTCCTTCCCAAGAAGGATGTAGAGCAACCACAAGCCCTATCCCTTGTAATAGCTCGCTTGTCGCTTTGGAATTTGGGGTCTTTGCTTAGGAAATGCCCTTGTATTTGGTCTTAGAGGTCTTTTCCAGCCTCCACCTGGAGGGGTTTAAGGCACGGGTGGACGAGGTGCTGAGGGACATGGGTTAGTGTTTGATAGGAATGGTTGGACTCAATGATCCGGTGGGTCTCTTCCAACCTGGTGATTCTATGATTCTAATGATTCTATGATTCTATTTGCCAGGCCTTGTGGATGAATGAAGGTGGGCAGGGAGTGTGTACAACCACTGGTGTCTCTTCCCTTCTCCTCCAGCTTTTCAGAGGCGAATCGAGCCACGTCTGAAGGAAACCATGCCCCGCAAGCTGTTTGCGCTTTACTTCAATAACACGCTTCTTGCAACGCTGGCTTTATTTGTGTAGACATGCATTCTCAAGGTTTGCCTGCCCCTTTTTCCTCCCTCACACCCCTACGGAGCCCCTGCCTGAATCCAAGTAATGAGCTAACCCATGGAACTCATTGCCCTTTATCTTGCTGGGGAACGTGCACCTTTTGAACTGCCATCTGCAGATTGTGTTGATGCACTGACTTGTTAACTGTGCCATACTGTGAAGGAAATGGCATGATTTAGATCAAGTGCTCTGGACGGCTGTTCATAAGAAACACTTGAGCCAAGCTGTTACTGCTCAGGATGTGCCCTGGGGAGAGGGGTTTCGTTTCGGGTCATGCTCTTGCCTTGTATGAGGGCAGGCGCAAAGTACTGAAATCACAGTCCTTCCCTGAAGCTGAGGGGAGGGGGGAGGAGAAACATTATGAAACCATAGAAGCGAAGCTGCCAAATTAACTTCTCACCCTTTCAATCACACTCCAGAGGATAAAAGCCTAACATTTCTGCCTCAGAAACAGGCTCAGTTTACACCAAACAAGTTATTTCTCTAATTTATCAGACTTGCCAGCTATCATTCTAATTATTGGAAACCTCAGACTTTTTATGAAGTCAGATGTACGGCGTTATTTGCGTGGTTGTAACCTATCACCAGATAAATAGGTCCCGGGGAAAGAAAGGCTTTTCAGAAAGGAATCCGCAGGTTTCTTTACGCAGTTAGGGGTTTAAGAACACTATCACTCAAAAAAAAAAAAAAAAAAAATTGGTTCTGGATTTAATTTGCTTTAAAAAAAGTGCAGCTTCCAACCTAATGTAACAGAGCTCAAGTCAGCATGAGAGGAGGAGGCTATGAGGGAAAGCTCATCAAAAGGCTCCCAGTGACTTTCACTGCCTCGGGATCAGCCCTGAGTTCTTTATCTTCGCTTGCACAGCAGCACAACCACGGAAACAACCTAACGCCCCGCAGGCAGCAAGAGCCTCGAGGCAGCTCACCCAGCCCCTCGCAAGGCAAACGCTGATTTGTCCATTATATGTAAATGGATGATTAGAGTCATTCTCTAAGACAAATTTACTTTTCTGCACACTCTAAATCTGTTTAGTCACTTTAAAGGTGTCAATTATTGGAGCATGCTAAGACTATGAATTTCTTAGTAATAGCTTTAATAACATTTTGAAATGAAAAGCAGATACCTTGAAGTTGGCTTACTTTGAAAAGACATATGAGTAGATCTGGTTTTAATTTATGTTCTATTCTACATCTGGAATCCCTTATAATTAAAACTAAAAGCTGGACTACTACTTCCACCTGTCAAATGATGAAAAGATGAATGCACTAATAGCTTACTAAATAGCCCAACATGATAGAATTTACTTTCCCGTTCTATACAGTAAAAAAGGATTTGGGACAGGAGGCTAAAGGTCTTTGGTCGTTACTAATAACACACTTTCATTATTAACCTATGTACCCCACTATCACCACTGCCGGTGCCTTTTAGCACTGAGATCTCTAAACTGCACTTTGCATTTTGATTAGATGTGCAAACTCAACTTTGCTGCCGCAGCATCTCAAGGTTTCCCAACCAACCAGTTGTCTGCCAGGTGGATTCTTTCTCCTATAATCATTTTCAACCGCTCCTCATTTTTCTTCCTCTCATTAATCCTTCCTCTCATTTTATTCTCTCATTAACTACTTTAATCCATCAAGTTTTCCATTGATATTTCTGAAGCACGCTTACCCCAAATGACAGTTTTCCCATTGATTCGAACACTCCAGAATATCTGACAACTTGGACTCTATTTTTGCATCTCCTTGTGCCTTTCCCCTACGATCCCACTCCCTCCTGTTGCTGTTGATTCACCTGTTTCATCTCACTGCCTTGACTTACTCAACAGAACAGGTTGCCCAGAGCAGGGGTGGCTGCCCCATCCCTGGAGGGGTTCAAGGCCAGGTTGGATGGGGCTTGGAGCCCCTGATCCACTGGGAGGTGTCCCTACCCATGGCAGGGGGTGGAACGGGGTGTGTCTTAAGGTCCCTTCCAACCCAAGCCATTCCATGATTCTATGATTCTATGTATTTCAGTGCAAACATTTGTACCAAACTGAACAAAACTAGACCCTCAAAAGGTAAGTGGGTCTTGAGGTACAGACACAGCGTAAACGAAATTACAGCTGTTACATTAGCAGGTTAAAACACAGTTAAAATGTTCTGCAGGCATACTGAATGCTTTCCCTTTAACGTGTTGATCCATCACCCGTGAGTCATTACAGATGCACAGTCAGATTATGAACCTTTTATGGGAATCCAGGAGATTCCAGCTCCCCAGGATGAACCTACAACCCCTCCTGGCCCTTCACAAGGGCCATGTTAATACAGGTTTGCCCATTCATCTTTAAGGCTACTGAATAGAATCATAGAATGGTTTGGATTGGAAGGGGACGTGAAGGTCATCCGATCCAACCCCCCTGCCACGGGCAGGGACACCTCCCAGTGGACCAGGGGCTCCAAGCCCCATCCAACCTGGCCTTGAACCCCTCCAGGGATGGGGCAGCCACAACTTCCCTGGGCAACCTGGGCCAGGGCCTCCCCACCCTCGCAGGAAAGAAATTTCTTCCTAATACGTACTCTAAACCTCTCCTCTTTTTGTTTAAAACCATCACCCCTTGTCCTGTTGCTACAGGCCCTGCTAAATAGTTTTGCCCATATTTCTTATCAGCCCCCTTTAAGTATTGAAAGGTTGCAATAAGAATAAATAAACAAAGCAAAACCACAGAGGGGTGAATCCATTCACAAGGCTGCACATTTGTTTATGAATCAATGAAGAGCTAAGGAATTAGGTCCCAAAAGGAGAACTTTGGTTCCTTCCTCGCTCAGTCCTCACAGCAGCCAGCCAGCTGTGTGGGCGCTCCCTGACTCGTCTCCTCGCCTCCTCTTGGTTCCTCTCTTCATAAAAATATGAAAATATCCCATTTGGAAAACAGGATTTTACTCTGCTTGAAAAATAGTTTTGAATAGTCCAAATGTGAAGCTGCCTACTCCAGATAAGGCAGTTTTATTTACGCTGTTGTTGGTATTCCTGCTGTCCTCAAAGCTATCTTTATTTCCAGCGAACAAAATAAACCCCAGTAGCTCCTACAGCTCTGAATATTGCTGAATAAAGTATTTTCATATGCCTCTGTTCCTCAAAGGAAAATAAAAGTCTTGTCTCCTGAGTCACTAGACAGCTGCCCAAGGGCCTCCTTGGCATATCGATGCCAAGAGACACTAATATTCCAGCTAAAGGTTTTAGCTCAGACAGGGAGTTATGGAAAAAGCTGTCCCAAATATTACAAATGCGCAGCACTCAACTTCTTACGTCAAAGCAAAGAGTAATGTTTCGGCTGCCCCGGCAAGTAGGAAATGATGCAGGTATTAAACATTATTACGAGAACAGAGACACATTAGTTACTGCTTATCCAGTGGGGCTGTGAATGGGGCTTTTTGTTGGGAAGGATTTTTGTGGAGAAAGTTAATACACTTTGTCCAGGCCCTGAGATGGTACAAATCAGTGTAGTTTCATCTAAATCAATGGATCAGTGCTGATTTACAGCAGCTGAGGATCAGCCCCTTCTTTTTTTTGGCCCGCAGAGGATTGTATAACATTGACTGCCTAGAAACACCGATGACAAATTTGAAACTGTGTAGGGATATGCTGAACCCAAAGCCTGATTCAAGCCCAAACCGGCTACTCTCCTTTTAAATCACTGAGAGCTGCTGTCTTAAACGTTACTGTCACACGAGCATTTTCAAACATGCATCAAAAGCCGGTGGCTGCACCCTCCGGTCTGTGCCACGCACGCTGCATTCCATACAAACTCAAACCCGCCCAGTGCCGATTCATAAATGATGTGTTGGTTTAATCTATTTTTCACAGGGGGTGTTTCAGAGCAGGAAAATTAGAAACAGGTAGAAGGGACTATTATTACTGTCTCATAGTGTGCTCTTGTACATGAGGATTGGATTAAGATAACATCTGGTCTATATTTCTTGAACTATTTCCCTTTTATCACAAGAAAATCGGCAACCCATCTCACAACTGCTCCTAATTTAGATCTAAATATCACTGATGAAACATTGTACAACATGCTGTTATCTATTAAAATTATTTCCCTGAAGGAACAGTGGATACTTTTATATTTTCCAGGGAAGCCAACCACATTCCCCCTTAGCACTAAGTAGTTACCTTATAATCATACTCTCAAAGAGGTAAAAGCAAAATCAGTTTGGAAAAAACAAATGAGTCCCCCTCCAAACCTTCAGCTGGTGGAAACTAATGCCCCGTCACCAATTTCAGGGAAGGGAGGTCCATTTACACCATCCCCATTAAGATCGCGGCTTCGATTCACAGACAGTCCAAACCCACAAGGTGCTAAGGCTCTCCTGCTAAATCCAGGCTCAAACCCATGATTTTAAGGTTTTTGAGTGTGTGCTTCAGGGTTTGTCTTTAATTCTCGCAGCTGAGGAACCACAACCAGCCCCGTGATTTAACTTGGGCAGCAGAAAGGCTGCTCACTGTCATCCCTCCCGTTCGGTTCAAACAGAAAAAGCGTCAGTGGAATGCAGTAATCTTTTTTTCAGCACTTTGCAGAGTTCAAGTCCCCAGAAAGCAGCCTATTGAGTTCAGCAAATAAAAACTTCTGTTTTCTTCACGAGTCTATAATTCATTTTCATGGACAGTAAATCAGAAAGGGGGGGGGAAGCATTTTACAATCTCAAATTATTTTGCATACCTTCGCTGCGCATCAGTTTTACCCATTTCCATCGCATCGTTACCACTTAAACCAGGGGAATTAGATAAGCATATGTGCCCTGTATTAACTGGTTTAATTTAAAAGTAATTTCTACCATCTGGAATTACTATTTACTGTTGTTTGGAGGTGGAAAAAAAAAAAAGAAGAGACTCTGAAACTGTAGAAAAGATCATCACAATTTCTTTCAAAGAATAACCAATCCGAAGGAGGGAGAAGAATACGAGGAATGTAATTGATTGCCCACCAGTCAGCTTGTGTATTTTGGAGAGAATTCTGAGAATAAAAAGTCTCTAGCACTTATCGGTGGTCAGACTGGAGCCATTCATTTTTCACCTGCTTGTGTTTGTTGTCTGGCAACCAGTCAAGGCTGCTATTAGCAGAATTAAGCTCCAGAAGAAAAGATTACCCCGTAGGAGGTAAGATAAAGACTGGAAAGTGTGGCTTGTTATCAGTATCACAATAAGGACCAGGTCAGAAAGGATTCAGTGTGGGTTTCATTTCAAACAGGTAATCTCTGCCTAAATAATAGAGTAATTGTTGCTTTGAAACCTGTATGTGCTTCAGCGTACTACAGCTCATTTGAGACAGTCAGGATTTAACAAAGAACTCCAACAGGCCTGAAAGAGACACACAGAGAAAGCAAGAAAACAACCGTGCACCAGTGGAAAATGTCTTTATCCTGTAATTCCAGGTCAATATAGCAAAACATAAAATACTATTCAGGGCAGTTTTATACCTTGATTTATGTCTCCCCTCCTTCTCAGACCGCTCTCTATCTCTCTATAAAGTTGTGGTCTATAAACATGCAGTAACGTAACACAAAATATTGCAAGAGTAATAACATATGCAATTACAGTACGTCTCACAAATCCTGAACACAGGCAATGAATTAAAGCTTTCCAGGGCTATTGCTTGAAATACAGCTTCTCCTAGGTTTCATTCAAAGCCTTGAAAGCAGTCACTGGGACGAGCCGCAAGAGCAAGATGCACGTCGCAGATGATGGACAGCATTTTATGGCTTTCTGGCAAATTGCCTAAAGGTTTGCCTTGAAAAGTAATCGTTGAGTGGGCTTTTCCTTTTTTTCTTTATGCAGATAGTGCACCTTTCTCTCAGTCATCTCCCCTGGCAACATGCATTAGCTGTTTGGAGATTCATCTGCCGTTTGGTTTTCTTACTGTCTGCAGAAAGCACTAACCGGCAAAATAGTTGAACTTTTAAGTCTCAAAGTACAAAGGATGAGCTGGCAAACGCTGCCAAAGCACAAAGAAAATGCAGGAGAGAATTCTCTCATCTATGCTCTCTTACTTTATGGCAAAGTTTGGTTTCTAAGCCTTGGAGGCATTTAAAGAAACTTCCACTTAATCAGTCTCATGTGTAGTCCTCTTCAAGCCATGACATCTTCTTCCATGACAAGGAAGGAAGCCTGGAAGCCTGGCAGAAGCAGGTCAAGGCTACAACATCTTCTGCTCGAGTCATTCAGAATTCTGGATGTGGAGCATAGATGTGTAGCAACACAGGGTTGCTACCCGTGGAGGCAGATCCCTGATCCCCCCTCAGTTACCACAGGGCTCAAAACAGCACTCAAAACAACATAGAGAGGACAAAGCCAGGCTGTGGTTCCCCCTCTTTGGAAACATTCCAGGTCAGGTTGGATGGGGCTCTGAGCAACCTGATTGAGTTTAAGATGTCCCTGATCCTGCAGGGAGGTAGGACTGGATGACCTGTAGAGGCCCCTTCCAACCCAAAGCATTCTGTGATTCTATGATTCTACAACTTCAGCCCACAGTCCCAGGGCTGGATCCACAAACACATTCCATGGGTATCATGCCTGCTGTTACAGGATGTATTTATGAATGTGCACGTGCTCGCTCCCTCCCTGGGTTCCTGAGAGCACTTACCATCACACTGCCTTATTCCTGGAATCAGATATGAGATAATCTACACTTTGTGAAGAGTTGTCCAAGGAACACTGAGCTTGAAGCATTTTTATTTAGGGAATGTTTCAAAAGCAGAGGATTTGCAGGAAATGTTCCAACATTTCTATAAAACAAGGGAATTGTGGGTAACTACAACAGCGTCAACGCAGCATCAGCTCTAGGTAAGATCATTATAAGGCTGTGAGAAGATGAAATCAGTTGCAAAGCCAAAGGCTCCCAACCCAGATAGTGTCAACATGTCACAAAACATCAATTTTGAACAGATACTTTATAAAATCTGATTCAGCACCCAGTCTGTGGCTTGGACATCGCCAAGAAGCCACCCCATATGGGGAACTGAATATACAGGTGCAAAGAACACAGTCTGGGACCTCCAAGAGGCAATAGCACAGGCAGTAGGACCTCACTGTGGACAATGCCCCTCAGCCATATTCCAGTGTTTAGAGGACAGACAATATTGCTGCTGATAGTTTGCAGGTGAGACAAAGTTGGGTGAAGGGTGAACAATAAGGGCACATCAATATTTCATCTGGACCGTTTGGTAGATGGAGCTCATTTGCCTGTTCACACATCCTGTAACACAACCAGCTGCAAGGTCGTACAAGCTTTTTAGGAACACAGAGTGCAGATCATCACTGCTACAGAAAACCAGCAGAATGATTTGAGGGAGTCAACGGAGACACAAAATAGAAGTCAACAGCAGTGATAAACACGGGAAACACTGTCAAATTTGCACCTCTGGCTTGGCATTAACAGCTATTTGACTCCTGCTTGGGAGGTACCAGCTACAATTCTCCCTTCTGAGTGAGGCCAGTCACTCCAATACTCTCCCAGTGGAAACCTACAGACAATACTAACCGGTTCTTAATCCAGGGAGGAGAAAAGAACCAGCCTTGAAGGAAACTCAGGATACCAGCCTTTTAAGGTTGATTACTGAAACAATTACTTGCTTGCATCTCGTATTTTGCTCACTCACTCCAATTACTTCTTTTACTTCTGTGATACCTGAGAGGCATTGAAGTCACCACACAGACCAAAGAAAACAAGATGGAAAGCTCTTCATTCATCATAAAACTTCGACTCAGATTCTAAAACGAGCTCCACAGGAGCCGCCTCCAGGCTCTCCTGACTCCACTGAAGTCATTTGGGAGCGCATGGGCTTGCCTACAGAAGGATCATGGCAGATTTGAGCATATGAGCTGAGGGGGCTGATCCTGCTAACACTTCATACCAGGCAAAGAGCCAGGTGCACAAAGATATTCAAACTAAATCCTAATTAAGTGTCTGAATTCCCTAGGGAAATCCATGGGTAGTTAGATGCCTAAATATCAATGTGGATATTGATTGAGCTGCTTATCACTGTGAGCACACCGCTGATTTCTAGAGCAGATCACGGCACTTGCCATTTTATTCTAATTTCACTTTTTTATTCAATGTGAGAGAAGTAAACTCCAAGGATGTGGCTGCTCCATCCCTGGAAGCGTTCAAGGCCAGGCTTGAGCAGCCTGGTCCAGTGGGAGGTGTCCTGGCCCATGACCCGGGGGGTGGTATTAAGGACCCTTCCAACTCAAACCATTCTATGATTCTATGATTCCATGGTTCTATGGTTCTATGGTTCTATGGTTCTACGGTTGTGCTGTCATTAACTGTTCAAGCACTGGTGTTTTCTCAAAGGAACAGAATGACTTTTACACCCAAGAATGAACCTGAGCTTGGGCAACACAGGGAGAAGATCAGCACATCACTAGAATGCACCAGGCTTGAAAGTTTTGGAGAATACATACTGCCACAGAATCCTAGAATCATTAAGAGTGGAAAAGACCTCTAAGCTCATCCATTTCAACCATCGGCCCAACACCACAGTGCCTACTAAACCATGTCACAAATCATCACATCTAAACTCTTTTTGAACCCCTCCGGGGATGCAGACTTCACCACTGCCATGGACAACCTCTTCCAATGCTTCACCACTCTGTTAGTAAAGAAATTTTTGTTAATGTAAAGCCTTATAAAAGACCTAGAAGATCTTAAAGAGATTTCTACAGCCTGAAACATCACAACCAGGGAAGGGATTGTGCCCCTTTATTCAGCACTGGTGAGGCTGCACCTTGAATCCTGGGTTCAGTTTTGGTCCTCTCGCTTCAAGAAGGACATTGAGGGGCTGGAAAATGTCCAGAGAAGAGAAAGGAGCTGGGAAAGGGGCTGGAGAACAAGGTTTATGAGAGGTGGCTGAGGAACCTGGGGTTGTTTAGCCCGGAGAAAAGCAGCCTGAGGGAAGACCTTATCACTGTCTACAACTGCCTGAAAGGTGATTGGAGTGAGGTGGGTGTTGGTCTATTTTCCCAGGTAACAGGTGACCCGATGAGAGGAAATGGCCTCAAGCTGTGCCAGGGCAGGTTCAGATTGAATATCAGGAAAAACTTCTTCACAGAAAGGGTCCTCAGGCCCTGGCAGAGGCTGCCCAGGGAGGTGGTGGAGTCCCCGTCCCTGGAGGGGTTTAAAGGACGGGCAGATGAGGTGCAGAGGGATCTGGTTTAGCAGTAGACAGGTACGGTTGGACATGACAATCTCAAAGGTCTTTGCCAACCAAGCCATTCTATGATTCTATATGCTTTTTGCCACATTACCATGGAAGTAAGCTGATAAAAA
This sequence comes from Phaenicophaeus curvirostris, assembly GCF_032191515.1. Lineage (NCBI taxonomy): Eukaryota > Metazoa > Chordata > Aves > Cuculiformes > Cuculidae > Phaenicophaeus > Phaenicophaeus curvirostris. Next base: position 68,965,877 of record NC_091396.1, on the reverse strand, counting down.
TATTTGGTGAAAAAGCAAAATAAAAACATTCTGATCTCACAGAAAAGGTATGCTCGGCTCCTAGCAGGAAATAAGAATCCTGCACCTATTAGATCATATCTTTGCTACCCACACAGAGCAAATGATTGATCTAACAGACATGTCGAATCAAGATGCTACTTCATTCTTTTCTTACTCGACACTGTCGCTTTCAGCCAACAGACTTTTTTCCCCCGGAATATCTGTGATTCCTGAGATTCTTTGAGGCTATTCCCTTAATAATTGGAGGAGCTGCCTGAGCAAAAAGCTGCAGCACAATGCTTTCTCTGCTCTAAGAGCTCCCTGGGTCAGAGGCATACATAGCATTTGTCTGTGCTGCTGCAATCAAACCAGCCCAGCTTGAGAAAGTATAAACACTGTGGCAGGCAGAGTAGGGGCCAGGAGGGAAACCAGTCATGGCACTGTTATTTCTTTAACAGATTCAGGCCTGATCGAGGTCCCGCTGCAGTTAGTGGCACAGTTCCTACCAAGTTCAACCACAGGGATCTTAAAGAGTGCATTTTCTTGCCAACTATCTGAATAATATGGCTGGGTTCTACAGATTTCAGTGGCAAAGAAAGGATCCCTTCCTCACTCTCACAGTTCTTCAGAAAGGCAGAGCTGCTTTAAAAGAGCAGCAGCTTCAGGAGGTGGGATCCCAGTAGCACAAACATTTCTCCTGTCCCCACTCCCCTTCCTCCTCTTTGCATATATGAGCTACAGTGGGTATTTTCAAGATTTTTTCAGATGTGGGATGCACCTTACAGAAAGAAGCTGCCCTTCTGCAGAGAAGATGGAGAATCCGTTTTTACAAGAAGTCACATGGAAAAGACAAAGGGTAGTGGGTACAAGTTGCTCCTGAGGAGATTCTGATTGGACACAACAGGAAAATTTTTCACAATGAGGACTATCAGCCATTGGAATAATCTCCCCATGGAAGTCATTAAGATTGGAAAAGACCTCTAAGCTCATCCATTTCAACCATCAGCCCAACACCACGGTGCCTATTAAACCATGTCACGAAGCTCCAAATCTAAACTCTTTTTGAATCCCTCCAGGGATGGAGACTCCACCACTCCACTGTTTGGGGGGGTGGACAGTTCACAAAGGTTTGTGGTGATAGGATGAGGGGCAATGGGTAGAAACTGAAGAGGAGCAGATTTAGACTGGACATAAGGAAGAATTTCTTCACCATGGCAATGGGGAAGCCCTGGCCCAGGTTGCCCAGAGCAGGGGTGGCTGCCCCATCCCTGGAGGGGTTCAAGGCCAGGTTGGATGGGGCTTGGAGCCCCTGATCCAGTGGGAGGTGTCCCTGCCTGTGGCATAACAAATGTCATTCACCTGATGAAGAGGATACAGGAATACATGAATTAGAATCATAGAATCATGGTGTTCTGATTTGGAAGGGACCCACAAGGATCACCGAGTCCAACTCCTGCCCCTGCACAGGACAACTCCCACATCCACTCTGTATGCCCAAGGGAGTTGTCCAAACGCTACTGGAATATTGTCAGGCTTGGTACTGTGACAGCTTCCCCGGGGAGCTGTTCCAGTGCTCCACCACCCTCTGAGTGAAGAATCTTTTCCTAATGCCCAACCTAACCCTCCCCGGCACATCTTCCTGCCATTCCCTATCATTGGTCACCAGAAAGAGGAGCTCAGCACCTGCTCCTCCTCCTCCTTTCCTTGTGAGAAAGCTGTAAGGCAAGAAAGGTCTCTCCTCAGTCTCCTCTTCTCCAGGCTGAAGAGACCAAGAGACTTCAGCCACTCCTCATACAACTTCCTCTCTAAACCCTTCACCAACTTTGTGGCCTCCTCTGGATACTCTCCAGAATTCTTAAATCCTTTTCATCCTGTGGTGCCCAAAACTGCAGCCAGCACTCAAGGTTGTGGGCAAAGCTGTAAGAGTTCACTGTAGTTTTGAAAAACTGAATGTTGAAGCCAATTTGTTTTAAGTTAGAAAAATAAGATTTGATCCACAGATTATTTCTGTACACAGTCCCATGTTCTAACTAAAAATACTTCGCTCCAAGGATGCTATTTCTTTTCTACCGCCGTGAGTGTGAAAAGCCTAGATCTACGGAAACTGGACAGATCTTTTAACCAAACTACTCTGAGAAAACAACTCTTAAAAACACTATCTGCAGTACAGCTGTTGGGCAGTCCCCAGGGCTCACTGGTGCTTACTGCCAGCCCACGGCTCTTTTTGCTTTAAGCAGGGAGGGCCAGTTTCTTTAGATTACCTTATAGAGTATGTACGTCTCTCTCCCCTCCACGCTGTCACCCTAGATGGCTCTAACAACTCTCCTGCTGCCACATTCTTGTTCTCAGGAAGATCTGTTAACATTTTTGTCTCCTTTTGATCTCTGGACCCTTCTCCTGACACTTTTCACAACCTCCTGAAAATGGGATTCATGAAGTCAATAATTTGCTTACTGTCTCTGTAGTGTAAACTTAGATGTTTTTCATCTTGGAAGCTATTTCCATATTTGTTCTTTTCACATTTCCTATCAGAGTCAAGGGATCTGGGATTTATTAATCACTCTACTGCCTGAAATGAATCCTAGCACTTAGCTCCTGCTCAGTAACTTCATTGTCTATCAGAATTCTGGGATTTGTACCTGATACCTCCTTTCCTTTACACTGTTTGATCAGTTTAAGTGCTCAGAGGTGCTACAGCTGGCAGGGGATTTTAGACGCGAAGCCACACTTAAGGATGTGGTAGTAGATGAGACCTCCTCCATTCACAGGGAGTCCCACAAGGATGACAGGGAGTCCCACCAGGCCTGTAACCACCCCAGACTCTGCTGCAGGATGGAAGTCTAAAAAAAACGTCTAGCACAGTAAGAAAATACTTCTCAGCCTATTATATTCCCCCCAATTGGTTAAAACAGCACAGTATTCCATACCACAAAAGACTGTAATTTGTAAGGAATGCTAAGAACTTGGAAAGCACAGGGGGACAGTGAGTGCAGGGAGGTCCTACCCCATAGACATTCTGTCCCTTTCAAACCATGGGAATACAGGCTGCCTCCCTCGACGTGAAAAGCAGCCTTAAGAAATGAATGCTGTTCTTAGCCTGAACAGAAATAATAAAGATGTTTCCAAAGCTGCACAGCTCTCCCTTAGCCCAGAATCTTTCTTCTAATACAATGAAGCCTTTTATAGGTTGCATACAAAGGACGAACATGGAAGATAAGTTTACTCTTGCTCCACAACTGAAATCTGATTATATCCCAGTGTTCAGCCACATGGAACAGAGAACGTTTCAACACCAGGGCCGTTAGACCCCAAGTGGTACCTCCACCACCTCCAACCCTATGTGGGATGGATGGAAAACTGAAGAAATAAGATAGACTGAATCTCCAGTTGAGAAAACAAGGAACAACCAACAAAAGTACCTCTGAATACTATAGAATTATAGAATCATTAAGGCTGGAAAAGACCAACTTCCAGCACTGAAAGGGGCTCCAGGAAACCTGGGGACAGACTTTTTAGCAAGACCTGTAGTGACAGGACAAGGAGTAATGGTTTTAAACTAAGGGAGAGTAGATTTTGATTGGATATAAAGAAGAATTTTTTTACAATGAAGATGGTGAGACACTGCCTGGGGTTGCACGGGGAGGTAGTGGAGGTCCCATCCCTGGAAACATTCAAGGTCAGGTTGGATGGGGCTCTGAGCAACCTGATGGAGTTAAAGATGTCCCTGCTTCTGCAGGTGGTGGTGGACTGGATGAGCTGTAAAGGTGCCTTCCAACCCAAACCATTCTATGATCCACACCATTGGGAGGAAGGGTAAGGAAGAGGAGTGAGACTGCCCCTTTCACCTGAACCAAGCTGTTAGACCAGTTCAGTCTTATCACACTACTTCTCTGTTGGTTTCTCCAAAGACAGAGAAGACGGCTCAGTGCACAGATGACCTAAACAGTCATCCTGAGGAACCTCTCTTCCTCACAGGACAGAGGAAGCCTAGCACAATGTTCCTGACTTAAGACTGTACTTAAATCTTTTGCCTAATAAGGGTAGAATTAAAGCATCTCCATTAGATGAGGTAAATATGGGCTGTGGTATCTATGCCTCAATTCATTCTTGCCAAAAGGTCAGTTCAGATGGACCCAGAGGGAGGACTGCATTATACATTTTATTCGAAACAAAAATCCTACTTTTCCCTTGAATACTTGCTTTTTGCTCCTCTGACCAGGCACACCTGTTTTCTTCACTAACTCAAATCCTTGCAGCCACGCATGCCCAGGGGATGGGGGGGGAGTGTAATAAATAGCAGAAGCAAATAATTTACCCAGCAAAGAGCATTCCATGCTTTCTGTATGCAAATTCTGCATGGAACTTCTACATATATGGTGCAGAACTGCTCTGAACTGAACTCTAAAAATGTTTAATGCAAACACAGCTGTTATCAAGTGTTGTTCTTTCCAAGACTCCATTCAGTTTGATAGTTATCACTATGCCAACAGCATTCCCAGTACAAATCTCTTTCTGAGACTTTAACAACTGCTTTACAGAATCACACAGAATCACGGAATGGTTTTGGTTGGAAAAGACCTTTAAGACCATCGAGTCCAACCATTGAACCAGCCCTGCTAACTCCCCGAGTACAACATCTACTCATCTTTTAAATACCTCCAGGGATGGGAACTCAGCCACCTCCCTGCAGCCCCTGCAAAGGCTTGACAATCCTTTCATTAAAGAAATTCCTCCTAAATCTTTACACACAAGAGAAGTTCACTTTGCCCTGAAACTTGCTCCTCTGGGTCTCTACCAACTGTGTGTTTCTTCCTTCTAATGGTACCGAGTGAGCCAATTCAACTCTAACCGACCAAAGCCATTTAGCTTAGTTTTTAAGAAATACAAATATTTTTAATTTAAGGACACATTTTATAACATCCTTTTCCAGCAAAGTATTGCTGTACCTTTGAGTACATCCTCAAATCTCGCTGGTGTCAAAAGAGAGATGATATATATGTTTAAACTACGGTATCTGGTAAAATTCACTAAAGTGTCTCGAATTGTAATAACATGCTATTCAAATATCAGTTTTTAAGGGCTGAGGTAGACCAGAGAATTCCGACAAAGTGTTAGCATTCTATTTTAGTTGCCTAGTTAAATTGTTATCTATATGAGCTTTTAGGAGAGGGGTGGATTTTGTCCAGCTACATGGGAGGGTTTTTAAGAATCAGTAGTCTTTTAAATTCATGTTTCCACAAAACTAAAGGGGACAGCGCTTCACTTAAACTTCCAATCAGAGAATCGAGCTGGGCATTGTGTTCTTGGGAAAACATCTAAAATAACTCAGCAGCTGGTATTTTCAAATGTCATAGGGACACAAAGGTCATCTCCTCAGCTGAGGGCTATTTAACTGAAATCAGGACCTGAACTATTGATATAGAATATGGTTTCATGTTATATGCACGTATGTGATTTAAAAAACCTGAGCTGGAACATTGTAATTCTTTTCACTGAATGTCTACAAGGTGGATGGGAGCTTATTGCTCCTTTGCATCCCCGTGTGTTCCTCCACCCTCATCGAATCGATTCCCATAGTGGAAGCTGAGAAGGCAGCTTTGTCAGGGCTGCCGCTCTGCATCCCTTTCAGGTGGGTGGATCTTTCAGGATCATCTCTCCCAGCACACCAACCAGCACAGCAGAGCTAACGAGGTGGAGCAGGTCATGTGCACATAAGAAAAAGAATGGGAACAGACCTCCTTCCACTCTGAAGGAGACAAGCACACGCTGCAGCAGTTAAATGTAGCATGAGCAGCATATCTAATATCAAGGTGCAAGAAAAGGTAATTCACGGCGTGGCCTAAGAGCCCATATCAGTATTATTGCTATAATCCCCAACCTCACAGTTCAAACTCGATTTTTAAGGTGAAGTAAATGTTCCCCTATACAACTTCAAACCGCTCACATCAGCTTCCTACTACAGGTTCCCCTCATCAGCTCACCAAGCAGCAGCATCAGAGCCAAGTGGGGGTCACTGGTGAGTTGTAATTACCAACTGATAACCCCAGAACTCTCCAATTAACACAGGCCAGTTACTTTCCCCTCTTAACGCTTCCTTTGCTGAAGCAGGAGGTGGAGCTGTAGCAGGGAAGGCCACTAAAAATCCTGATGACTATTTGCATCTCTATGACTAGCAGGAATTTCAACAGGTTTGACTCCATCTGGGCACAAGTAGAGCTTTGAGAAAAGCAGGAAAGGAAGGTCTTCCCACTAGAAACCAAGTTATCAAGCCCTGACTCCTAACGACAAACAGTGATTCATGCAAATAGTCACAACTAAGGAGTCCTGGTGTGACCTGGCAATGGGCTGAGTTCCATGAAGTCCCTGCCCTCAGCACCATGTAAGAAGACTGTAAAGCCCAACCTCAGGGTCTTTTGAGGTCTGTGTGATTGCTTTTAGGATTCTTGAGTAGTTTGCAACAGGTACAAGCATGTACTGTAAGTTCTGGCTTTGATTTCCTAAGCTTATTTACAAGGACGGTACTGAGGAAATTCAAACTGAAAAACAAGTGGCTGGCAGTGAAATATCTAAGAATATTCCCAGAGCTCAGCTTGAGGCTCTGCTTTCATCGTGCAGTTTCCCATCAGCAACACAGATGGACAGAGGGTCATCGGCTACATGCCACAACACCGGATGCACCAAATTTCTGTTTCTCCCTCAAAAAAGATGTATTTTTGCCTTTGCGAAGTACAAGGTAATAGTTCAGGTGGAGGAGAAAGTTTGTAGTTGAAACATCTTTCTTCAATAGACACATCCAAATCACTCAACAAGGACCCTCATACACTCTCCCAGAGGAATCACGTAAAAAGCATAGACAAGGAAACAGAAGATGACTGAAAACATATCACAGCAAGGAAGAAGTCCAAAATCTTTACCCCTGGGTGTATTTAATTGTACCTGACATCACAGGCGCATGAAGAGACTGCCTTGCAAGAATAAGCTGGAGGAACTGATAAAGAATTGCTACTGGTTCAAACCAGATGGACTGCAGAGGTCAAAGACACAACCCTCAACTTGCCAAAGTCGATAGATTGTCCCGTCCGAGAACTCCATGAAGGAAACCGATCAGGACGATCTGCAAGAGACCAAAGACAGACAATAGGAAAGTTAGTAGTTTTCCAGGAATGAGAGCTACATATTACTACAACGAGCATGCAAGATCCTAGGTACAGGAGGGATTTCTTTTGTTACAGTCCACTTTGAGAGCCATGACTTGACACCAGGCACCTTCCTAGGGCTCTTGACCGACTGCAGGAAAGGGGCTTTAACCAACCTTCTCAGACAAGTTTTGAAGCAAGAAAAAGAACAGTAAGTGAAAGCTTAGCCCCTTAAGTAAGGTGAAGGAGGGAAAATCTGGTTTTGTTGAACTGCGGAACAGCTTCTATAGAGAACAGCATTTTAGTCTCACGCTGAGGGTTAACAGCCTCCTGGAAGGTAGGGTGAGAGTCTCTTCTCAAGCTGGGTAAATGGAGGTTGAAAATGGGATAATCATGATGTAAATGCCTAAGTGCATATGTAACTGGGCGATGGTTCAATCAGCGAGCAGCACTGCGATTCAAGGCAGTGACAGTATGTTACAAACTCCCAGCTCAGCCAGAAAGAGATTAGCTGTTTCCTCATGCAGATACCAGTTTGAACCAGGCAGATGAGACATTCAGCTGAGCCATTTCAGGACATTTCAAATAGTCCCTCTAAGCCAACCTAACAGTAAACTGTTAATGAAGAGGCTGGTTCACCCTTCTGCCTACTCTGTCTTGTGCCACATCTGGTGCTCTTCTACCTATATGGGTACCCAAGACAGCTACTGAGCTGCTGAAAAGAGTGGCAGGACTGTATAGTGGGAAGTAGGGAGGAGCAAATCCCACCTCTGTCAACTGAAGGGCAAGAGCTTAGATCAGCTCAATTGGATCATATAACTTGATCCTCAGATTTCCTAAAATAAGAAGAGGGAAATCAGAATTTTGCTGGCAGGAATTACTCTCTGGAGATTTCTCTCTAAATTATAAGAGGAACCTAATGTGATTTCATCTGAAGTCTATAAAAAAATGAGTAATAATCAACAGTCTTGCCTTCTCCGAACTGTCTTACTACAGTCTGATGACTGTTGCAGTTTGTGAGAAGAAGAGAGTAGAAAAAGCATTAAGTGTGATGCTGGAGTGGTTCTGGTTTAGAGAGGCTAAAACTGGTGTGGACACACACTCTGGTATAATCTGGCTGGTTTTCAAAGAGCTGGGGAAGAAGGAATCTTTACATGCTAGGGGTGAAGAATATCTGAAGGTAATAATATCCTTAACTGGCAGTAGGAGTAATAGCAAAAAAGAGCTAAATTCTCTAAAGCAATGAGAAAACAGAAAGAGCAAGATTTTTTGCAAAGACATTTACCTGTTAAGTTGTCACAGATCGTACAGAAATGCGAAAGCCTGAATGCTTCCAAACGTCTCAGCAAGCATTAAGATTCAGTTGTCAACAAGGTATGAGATAACCCGCTTTCAAGTCTCTGTCTGTAATGGATAGAGAGAAAAATTGTGTTAGCACGGAAGGATCACTTGGCCATTTTAATACATTCTGAAACATAACGCGTAGCTTTTGCCAGTAGGATGGGAGATTGACTTGGAAAGCAGTACAGATTCAAGGGCCAGTGGATAGACACAAAGCTCTGAGATGCGGTGGCAAAAAAACCAGCTCATTTGATTGTCAGATGTCTATGAAGGGGAAGCAGAGAAGCAGTACTGCCTCTGTCCACAGATGAGACTAGAGCCTCATCTATGACATTAGAGTAGTCTGATGCCCAAGCTTTGAAGGAGGTTGAAAGAACTAGATATTAGGAAGATAGATATTAACTTAGATTAGATAATAGGAAGCAATTTTTTACTGTGAGGGCGGGGAGGCCCTGGCCCAGGTTGCCCAGAGCAGGGGTGGCTGCCCCATCCCTGGAGGGGTTCAAGGCCAGGTTGGATGGGGCTTGGAGCCCCTGATCCAGTGGGAGGTGTCCCTGCCCATGGCAGGGGTGGAAGTGGATGGATTTAAAAGGTCCCTTCCAACCCAAACCATTCTATGATTCTAATTAAAAGAAGGGCTACAAAACAATCTTCAGATATTGAAAAGGAAATCTTGTAGTATGAAGCTTAAGGAGTTCAGTCTATTGAGCTTAATAAAATACACAGAGGAGAGAGCTGACAACCAGGAACATTTTCATCTAAGAAAAGTAAATCAGAACCCTGTGGCTGGATGGAGTGGAGACAGAAGAATTTAACTCTAAAATAAAAAAGTCATTTCCTTGTAATATGCATTATTAAATATTGGAACATCTTATTACAAGATTTGGCTGACTGTTCTTCTTAGCATTTAAGCAAGACGAGATACAGCTCTAATATAACATTTTAATCCAGCTTCCAGGAGCTGTATCCCCTATAGAAACAGAGGGGTGGAAATAGATGATTGGTGGGGCGGTCTGTGCCCTGACAGCCTACATACAGGTAGCAGGTACTTCTTTAGGAAAATAAACAAAGGCCCACTTTAAAAGCCAAAGTGTAAACCGATCCGACTGATGTGGTCTGATACAGCAGACTTAGCTTTATTGGATTAACCAGCAAACTTTATCAGCTTCCCGAGAGTCCCATGAAAACATTCTAGCACTCACCCTTTCATGGTTGCTGCTTAAAAAGAAGCTGAATATGAGCAGCCACAAAAAGGTAGATCAAGAGCCCAGAGCGGTTAACCTTTGCGCACAATACTTATAGTACATGGTTTATGGATCTAAGTTCACATGTATGGAGCCAAGGTGAATCCGTTTATAAAAGCCTGCTGCTCCTGTATAAAAGAACAATCCTTGGAGTAAATAAGCAGCAAGGAGCAGCTGCTCTGAAGTGAAACCTGACTTTGCTACAATAACCAGTCATTTACAGCACTGACCCTTAACCTGTGGTCAACGGATAATTTTTAAGGACCTATTGTTACAGGCCCTGCTAAAAGGTTTCTCCCCATCTTTCTTAACAGTCCCCTTTAAGTATTTAAAGGCTACAACAAGGCCACCTTGGAGCCTTCTCTTCTCCCGGCTGAACAACCCCAAAGTGTTTGGAAACCTTCAGCTTCAATTTTCAGAAGCCAACAAATGCATTTGGACACCTTAATTTTTAACAGCATTTTTGTGATTTTTTTTTTTTCCTTTCAAGAGATGGATCAGAAGAAATATTCCGTTTCCTGCAATTGACCCTCCTCTGGATAATCTTAAATATAAAGATTTTAAAAAGAAGGAAAAAAAGTTACTTTTTTTGTCCTAGCTAATTGTCTTTCTGTTTGTTTTCCTTTTCTCTTGCTTCCTTTGTTTTTTCTAAGACCTGTGAATAAATCGGAAAAGCTGTCATATTGTATTTGACAAACAAGTTCTCTCGTAGTGAAGGCATATGACCCCAAAAATCAAGGTGCAAAGTCTCTAACAAGTGGCTCTTCTAAGGGCTGGTACATCTGCATTGTCAGCTATTCCCCGAACAGGCAGGTTTGGAGATTTCTGCGTGCACAACACACCATGTGGGCTCCCAGCCCGCAGAACAGCTCCTGAAAGTAGATTTTGATGGGTCAAAGCCATTTTATTGAATTAGCCCTTTATTGTTTACATTAAATCCAAGTGAGCTCACAAATAGTGACTTATCCTACTGAAAGGCTGGATTATACCGCGTGGCTCGGATGCAAAAAAAAGATTAGGGTTTTTATACTAATTACTTCCAGCATGAGGAGCGCATGGACCAGAAAAGCGGTGACTTTGGAGACTCTGTTGGGCGTTTCGGTGCAGAAATGCCTGACATCTTTTCTTGCCACAGGTAAAACGACTGCTGTGCTGCAACATAACTGAGTGCCATGCTGTTATTAAACCCTGCGTGTGAGAATTGCCACGGCTGCCCCAGGGAGGTAGGAACTTGTTTGTGGTTGTTTTATCTGCTCTCCCACTTCATTGCAGTGAAGTGCAGTGCAGCATCACTTCCTCCTGCTCTACATCACTCTTTTCAGAAAGGAAGAGAATAGGAAAAGATTTTCTCATGAGTTTTCATTCACTTCTACTTAAGCAGCTGAGTAATCCATCACTATGTTTCCCAGACTACAAAACCCTGTAGTCTGAAAAAATCAGAGTGGGATACAGACATGAATATGTTGGAAACCTGAGATGCTAGATCGCTGTCACTCCTGTAAATCACAAGGGCTGCGGTGAGACCAAGAGGACAGACACACGGCATGCGTAAGACTCTTTCACACGATCTCTATTCTCCCCTAAACAAACCCTCATATTTCTCATCATCAAACGGGCACCTGCCCACTCAGAACAGACACACAGCTTCTCGGCAGCGCTTGTGGCCAATGATGGAAATCTTTCATAGGAAAAATCAAAACTACCAAGGAGTTTACTAATTTGTGTGGGCAAAACAGATGCCCCAGATGTGCACACAGCTTCCACTGAAGAGCTTTGCACACAGGGACCTCGGATCTCCTCGCTAGGCTATTACTCCTCTGAGCCTGCAGTCTGTTGGTGTTTGGGTGGTGATACCCAATGCAGCTTGTGGAACCAAATAAACAGAAGGCTCAAAGGAGCCTCAAGACTTGTGAACTGCTGATCCTACAGAAAGGACACCCTTTATCGCTATTATAATGTGGGGGTTTTATGATTGTTCTTATATATTAAGGAAAATGTTGATGCTCACGCTCAGTCGCAGAAAGGGAATGCCCAGCTCTTTCCACTCGCCCAGGCTGTGATGGGGAAGGTAAGGCTCACAAAAGGGTCTTGTTTTAAATCTTGCATTCAATAAACTGCTAGAAGAACAAAATGAAAACAAGCTATTGTGTTAATCTCCAGATTAGCCCTCATAGTCTGTCAATTTAATACTGATTAGTAAACAATGTCCATAATTAAGCTGTTGTCGGAGGCACAAATGCCCCACGAGCCCGAACTAATGCGTAGTATTCAATCCTTTTACAAAGGATGGCAGATACAATTCCAGGAATGTTAATGCTGTCAAGTATCCATGATGTACATAACAAAAGAGAAGGCAGAGAGCTGAGTTAATTAAGCTCACACTGGACCCTGTACGTGTTTATTGACTAAATGTTATGAGGTGCAGTAAATAAAATGCCTGAATCGTGGGAGTCGGGACCGAAACCAGTATGAGGTTTATGGGGCTGCCAGACTCTGGATTCCCTGGCATCAAAGCACGCACGTACCCTTTGCTAAGGCCAGTGACATTAATGTGCATGACAGGGGTCCATGGGGCCGTGGTCCCCTAATTGTTTAGGAGACCTTTTAGGCTGGTTGCAGACTGCATGTCTTGGTATTTGTGGAGCTAATTGCACTCAAATCCGCCAGCACAGTGTTTGCAGTGATGGGTTAACTCATTTATCCACAGGATAATACTCAGCTCTTTGTCAACCTGGTCTCCTGCCTTCACTCCTAGATCGTCACCCCAGATGCAGGAGGAAGCAGGCTTCCGATGGAAACCCAGTGACCGCACATGTGCAGGAATACAAACATTTAAATATGAACCAATACCACTTTTCTGAGTGTTTTCACTACTGGTACCCTTTTCTCCTTTTCTCATGTGGGTAACAGAACCACGCCTGGAGTTTAGTCCCTAATAAACTCCAGCAGCTGGGACCAACAAAGGTGATTGGCCTGGGCTCCTCTCATCAGTTTATTTTTCTATATTGAACCTCATGAATTTTCAGTTTTGAACAAACCCTGTGCAGCAGAGCCCAGAAAGGTTTATGCTGTGCGTTTCCTGGGACATCCTTTTTTTTACTCCCTCACTTAAAGAATAAATAAAAGTGGACATGATTACAAGCCACCTTTTATTTTAATCTCAGTAGTTCTTGCCTGGGGACAGAAGTGGCATTAGCCATAGTCTGACAAGTGACATAATGCAGAAAAATATCTTTTACTAATATGTACTCTAAGATTTACAAACTTCAGACTGAGAGGAACGAAATCTTCTTTCTGACATATTCCCAGAGTTCTTGAATTATGTTATTTTTTTCAGGTTTCTTGCCCCCTATTTACAAACGGACCAATACCAAACAAGATCATAGAATCGCAGAATGGTTTAGGTTGGAAAGGACCTTGAAGCCCACCCAGTTCCAACCCCCTGCCTTGGACAGGAACACATCCCACTGGATCAGGGGCTCCAAGCCCCATCCAACCTGGCTTTGAAAGATCATAATTTAGCACTTTCTGGCCAAGGATTGCCTTGGCTTGCACAAAGTGGCTCTGTGCAAGTGTCCTGTAGGACATCTATAGGTAAATCAAATTGTTCTGCTGAAGGACAGAAAAGGTGTTAATTAGTGGTAGAACTAGGAAAAATACTCAGCAGTAGCTTCCCCACTTGCCATCCTAGACTGCCCATGTCAACACAGAGCAGCACCGAGTGGCTCCCTGTTTGGACACGTGGATTTGATTAAGGCAGGTCACAAGCTCCCAGAATTTTTGGCCAGGTATGGGGTGTTCCAGAAACACAGCACCTCTGCCGCTCCCTCCTGCCACGCTGCGAAACCACAGCACGCAGGGAGCAGCTCTGCCTCACCCACAGCTACAGGCTTGTGAGAGCCAGCACCGAAAGGAGAAGCGGGGGAGATGGGAGTGGGAATGTTCAAGTAGAGGCTATGGGTAGCATTAGAACACAGCACACCAATTTATTTTGACTTAAACTGCTCTGGAATCACAGGCTCAGTGGAAAACGCTCCTTCTAGAAATGATGCCAACCAGCCAGTGTCCCCATCCCTTGAACAGACTCATAAATAATATTACTGAGACCCAGCGTTTTATCCCATGCATGAACTCATCTCCAACACCCAAAAGAGGCTTTTTTCCTTATACAAGGAGTAAAAATCTCTCTGTCTTCACAAAACCTACAAAATCCTTTTCCAACCTGGTGATTCTATGATTCTATGAAAGTAGCTACAGGTTTCTGCAGCATCTTGTTGGGGGTGGATGGCGTGAGGCATGCTGGAGGCACAACGCATCACTGTCACCACGAGCCAGTTGGACAAGCAGGATGCTCTCAGTGCACCTTCAGAGTTGCTCAGTGGCACTGTTCTACTGCTGAGCAGCAGCTCCTGAAGTCTGAGCCTTTCCAGGCTCATCTGCCTCATTTGAGCTGTCAGAGAGAGAGCAGGTGAGACAAGAAAGCACACACAGCTCAGATTTCACTGGGCCACACCATGGTACAGTAAAGGGAACACAGGCAGCAGCTGACATGGAAGGAAATTTGGTGTTGGGACTCCAGTAAAGTGAGGAGTAGAAGGTACTTTTCCCACTTTTTCCTTCCCCAGTTTTCCCATTTGACACAGGAGACTTATACAAAAGACACCCAGAGACTTTGCTGAGCCACGCAAGAGATTAATAGAGGAATGACCTCCTTCTGCATCTGCTATCCTGCTCAGATGAGGAAAGGCTGTTTAGATGAAGGATTCAGTGCTGGTGAAGAAAGCACATTTCCCAAATAAATCCTGTTTTGAGCACATTAGCAGAAAAACAGGAGTATGGATAAAGTGTAGCTCCACTTCAAACCTCAAATGCATCAGAATAAAACAGGAACATCCCCTTGCTCAGCAGGAAAGGAATATGGGCTCACCTTTGGATTCATAAGAAATAAAAGCTCATCTCCTATTTTCTCTTATGCTTCTAACTGTCTCATCATAGAACCATAGAATCAATCCTTTAGGTTAGGAAAGACATTTATACAACCAATTTGATTATCATTTCATAGAATCACAGGATGGTTTGGGTTGGAAGGGACCTCAAAGCCCATCCAGTTCCACCCCTGCCATGGGCAAGGACACCTCCCACTGGATCAGGGGCTCCAAGCCCCATCCAGCCTGGCCATGAACCCCTCCAGAGATGGGGCAGCCACCTCTGCTCTGGGCAACCTGGGCCAGGGCCTCCACACCCATTTGCAGAGAACTTGGAGGTAATTAGATGAGAGATGCAACAGAAATATGCACACAGTACATTTTAGAAAATAATCACCCCGTTTCTATATAAGAACATGAATAAGCATATGAAAATTGCTGTCTCTTTTTCCCACCGGCCACAGCCAACAGTGAATGATTCACGTGTAAAGGCAAAAATGTCATAATGCATTTAGTCAGATGGGTGAAGCTGAAAATGGAGGTGTGGGTGGACAGCTGTCCTTAGCTCCTAACTGTTGCAATAATCGCTTTCCTTAAGAACCGGAATGGAAAAGTTTGACCTTTCTCCATACCAAAGACAGCCCCTCTTAGTAAGAGAATCAGTACTTTTCACGAATTGTTAGTTGGAGCTGTGTGCTCTTTGAAAATCTGCTCTTTAAAATTCACATATAGGAATTTTCATACCAACAAATGCACCAAGACGCAAATAATCACCTGAAGAACACTTCGCCAATACTTAGTTCCTCAAGGAAAGTCTCAGCACAAGAGCTAATCCTGTTAAGGGCAGCTTTCCATTGACTCTCCAACCACAGAGGGCAGGAGGGAGGCTCAGACAGAATGGGAATGTGCAAAGTTACTCTACAGGAAAGCTGGAGAGGGGCTCTTCATCAGGGACAGCATGGACAGGATGAGGAGGAATGGTCTTAAGCTGAAAGAGGGAAGATTGAGAGGATACCTTAGGAAGAAATGTGTTCCTGTGAGGGTGGGGAGGCATTGGCAAGGGTTGCCCAGGGAAGCTGTGGCTGCCCCATCCCTGGAGGGGTTCAAGGCCAGGCTGGATGGGGCTTGGAGCCCCTGATCCAGTGGGAGGTGCCCCTGCCCATGGCAGGGGGTAGAACAGGATGGCCTTTAAGGTCCTTTCCAAACAAAACCATTCCTTGATTCTATGATTCTGTGACCCAGTAACACCTGTGGAAAATGGGACAGCCTTCAGACTGTCAGTTCCCTAGGTAAATTCTTTGTGGAAGCACTGTATGGCATGCAAAATTAGCACACGCCTGCTATTTTCATCATTTAAAGCAGCCCTGCGCCCTTTGCCTGGGAGAGGACTCACGAGCAGCCCTGTCGGTAGAGTTGGGGTGCCCCAGCTCAGCCTGCTGTGTAATCCATGGTCTGTCTCGGTCCAGAGGAAGGCAGCCTGGTGACCAGAGTGCTCTTGGGGGTAGAGAAGTCAAGCCTCACTGCTCTGCAACACAATTTGGACAAACTGCTTGGATCCAGGTCCTTCAGAGGACTTTTTACAGAGCTTTAAGTTACTTCTAGGAATTAGACACTTAAATAGGTTTGTTATCGTGGTCAAAACTGCTCTGTGTTCCAGTTGTTCAAGTGAAAAATAAGACAGCAACCCTTCCGTGCTTCCCAGGAATGTTATAAGTGTAAAAGTGCCACTGAAAGTATCTACAGAAAGTGCTGCTTTAAGTTAGCAGAGCTTGTATTGAAATGCCATTTGAAAAACAAAGTTTAGCCCAGATTTTTGATTGCAGAGTGTCTGTTTGTCCCCTCCATAAACAACCCTGCTTGCAAATTTTGTTCATAGGTGACCAAGCTGAGACGTAGAGGTTCAGGGACACTAAACTTAATGTTTTAAAAGTGGGTACCCATCCTCAGGGCAGGAGACAGAACTTAGCAGTGTGTCCCACCACTGAGGAAAACCTTGTGGGACAAAGCTCAGCGCTCACTAGGCATCAGGAACAATTCATTGCTTCACTCCTTGCTTAAAAACCTTTTTTACTGTTTCAGCCTTTATCGGTTTGCCCGGTGCTGGCCTGTCCTGGGAGCATCTGCCACTTCAGCTACATTTCATACAGGGTTACCAGACTGCAGAGATAAATCTCCCCTTTCTGTTGATCCATCAGTTCAGCAGGAGAAACGAGACTGAACTGTTTGGTGTCTAGGATATAAAAAAGGATCTAAAGCTACTGGAGAGTGTCCAGAGGAGGCCACAAAGTTGGTGAAGGGTCTAGAGGGGAAGCTGTATGAGGAGCGGCTGAAGTCACTTGGTCTGTTCAGCTTGGAGGAGGCTGAAGGGGGACCTCATCACAGTTACAGCTTCCTCACAAGGGAAGGAGGAGCTGATCTCTACTCTCTGGTGACCAGTGACAGGACTTGAAGGAATGGCAGGGTTAGGTTGGGCATTAGGAAAAGGTTCTTCACCAGGAGGGTTGTGGAGCATTGGAACAGTTCCCCGGGGAAGCTGTCATGGTGCCAGCCCTGACAATATTCCAGAAGCACTTGGACAATGCACTGAGACACACAGTGTGAATGCTGAGGTCATCCTGTAGAGGGACAGGAGTTGGGCTCGACGATCTGTGTGGGTCTCCTCCAGCTCAGGTCATTCTGTGATTCTGTCTACTGTCTCACATTGTCTGTGTGCCTGTTTAGGTCTGATCCCTTGATAATCTCAGTTATCCATTTCTCCAGCAATTGCAGCAGCCCAATTCCCAGTCTGCTCAGAAGAATCTACCAGATTGCCTGCTTGTTCTTCAAATCTGATTGTTCCTCATTCCCCAAATACAGCTACACGGGAGATGCCCTGGAGCAGAAAGAAGGAACACATCACCTGTAACTTCAGGAAGCTTAATTAAAACTAAAAATTGCAAGATACTTTTCTGTAAGCAGGAGCCCAGTCCTATTTTCATTAATGCCAATGAGTTTTTCTAACTTGAAGGGACTTTGAATCACTTCACAAGAGAGACAAGGAGTTTTTCTAACTTGAAGGGACTTTGAATCACTTCCCAAGAGAGACGAGCTGAAGCATTTGTGTCAGTTCTCATTTACCAGGCAACAATCGCAACAGAGGCAGCAGCTACAGCCTGGAAGGGTGGGGGATAGGGCTTATAGAGTAGAGGGTTCAATGCAAGTACCACCAAGCCCATCACAACCACTGGCAGTTTTAACTATCAGGAACCAAGAATGCCATAGAAAATCATTCTGCCTTTGCTCCTGAAGGCATTCCCGAAGGCAGAAGGAAAGAAGGTTATACTTTCCTGCAAGAAAACTGGGCACTACTCCGTCAAGACAGAAAAAAAGTGTGATTTTAAAAGAAGATTAGGAAATCAGATGCCATCTTGTGGCCAAAACCCATGGAATTGCTCTGGCAGATACAATACGGTACACAAAACACCCAATAAATACATAGATAAAAGAGAAGAAATTAGAGCTTAAAAGTCTGGTGACATACTATAGAGATTTTAATCTCCAGGGCTGTGTGGTGTGTTTCTGGCCACAAGTGTAAACACAACTTCCCTACACTTTTGCTATTAAAAAATAGATGTAATTATTGACATTTTCCCTCAAGTAAGTTTTCTGTGCAAAAAAAAATCAGCCAGGTTGGATGGGGCTTTGAGCAACCACATCCAGTGGGAGGTGTCCCTGCCCATGGCCGGGGGTGGAACTGGATGGGCTTTAAGGTCCCTTCCAACCCAAACCGATCCATGATTCTATGAAAATAATAGCCTTTCCTGTAAGCCAAAAGCTCCAAGTAGGACATTCCTGTGGACTCTAACAAATGTTTATTTGTTTGTAAACATGAGAGCTGGGAAAACAGCTGCACAAAAGAAACAGGGATAGTGATGACAGGAGCAGATCTGAAGGAGAATGGGAAGGTGGATGTAAAGAGACTACCTCAAAGTACACTGCCGAGGTGATGGAGGGAACAGAAAACACTGCCAGTCACAGATGGGAAGCAAGAATTTCTTCAAAATTCCTCTTTATATTTCATTCAATCAAGGGCATGGAGGCAGCAGCACCGCCCCAGCCCTTCCTATTGAACAACTGTATTGAAAATGTGGATTTCTCTGACCTAGGTGTAGGACCTCGCACTTGCCCTTGTTGAACCTCATGATCTCGTATCTATGCATGGAAAAGCTACTTTTCGGTGTTTTAGATTATTTCAGTTCCCATTTCATGTCCTATATGGCTGGCTGTAACCGTTACACTGCATGCCCAGGTAAAGCCTTTACTGGCACATGTTTTTAAACGACTCTCAGTCATCTTTCATGGTTTTGTTCACCAGAAACCATGTGGCGCCCCAATGGCACAGCAAGAGGACCTCGATTCCCAACTGTGCTCATCACAAACATTGAAGTACGTTTCTGTTGTAAACATAGGCATCTAGTGATGCTGAAAATACTGTAAATACTGTACAGTGTCAGAGACATCTGCACAGCACTGGCAGATATAACAGAGGAGCTACAGGAGACTGATGCTTTCTCCTGAGTGACAGCTGGACACCAGGCAGGATACCTTTCAAAGTAGATTTAAAATGCTGCTAGATGCTTATGTTTAGGCAAACTGTCCTCACTCCATGAAAACATAGAAGACTGTACATCTGAACATACAAAGAAATGCATGTGAGCACTGGAACAGGTTGTCCAGACAAATCATAGATGATCCAAGGGCTGGAGCAGCTCTGCTATGAGGAGAGGCTGAGAGAGCTGGAGTTGTTCAGCCTGGAGAAGAAAAGGTTCCAGGGAAACCTTAGAGCAGCTTTCAGCACTGAAAGGGGCTCCAGGAAAGCTGGGGAGGGGTCCTTGATCAGGGAGTGCAGGGACAGGATGGGAGGCAACAGTTTTAAGCTGAAAGAAGGGAGATAGAAATGAGACCTTAGGAAGAAATGTTTTGCTGTGAGGGTGGGGAGGCCCTGGCCCAGGCTGCCCAGAGCAGGGGTGGCTGCCCCATCCCTGGAGGGGTTCAAGGCCAGGCTGGATGGGGCTTGGAGCCCCTGATCCAGCGGGAGGTGTCCCTGCCCGTGGCAGGGGGTGGGACTGGATGAGCTTTGCGGACTCATCCAACTCAAACCATTCCATGATTCTATGAAGCAGCACTTGTGAGTAAGGGGTTAACTAGCAGTCGTTATTACAGTGAGGAAATTGTCCCAACAGAAGTACAATCCACATGGTAGAAGACAAGTGTCGTTCACGAGTTATTAACAAAAGAGACCAAAAAGAAGGCAACGGTATACTGTTCTGTTAATCTCATAAGCCCAGATGTTCAAGAAATGAAAAACAGTCCAAGTACATGACCTTTTATACTGATGTAAAGGAATGTTTAAGATATGATGGGATGTTATATATCATGGGATGTTAAAAACATCACGGAAAGAAATCAATATGGATAGCAAAAATTTAAAGAATCAAATACAAGAAGATCCAATAAGATGCAAAAAAATAAAATGGGATTATAGTTTTCCATAATCATAATTGTACACACTTTTATAGACAACACTGCTTGTACCAGGCCAAAGTACAATAATTGCAGGGCTCGCTATGGCACAGGATTGTTATCTTAGCATGAAAGAAACTGTTCTTTCTTGGGAAGACATGCAATATTCTGTTCTCCTGCACAATAAAATGCTAGGCAGAAAGCATCCCACCTGCAAAAAAAAAAATGCCTGCTCTCGGAGTCAGCTCCTAAGTAATAGATTCATCCAGAATCAGCCTAATTTGGGGAAGTGGGGTTCTGAAATATAATAAGATTTTATTTGCACGCCGGTCACCCTTTTCTGCTCTAGCACCGGTGCACGAGCATAGAGAGAGAACAGCAAGTATTGTGGGAGATGAGGAGGAAAAGTCTGTGTGTGCAGACGGCAAAGAATTCAGACATAAGCTCTGGGTCTTCCTTCTTGTTTCTTTTCTTTTCTGATGCTTCAGTGTAAAACATGTGGTTTACACTCCTCGTTGTGTAAACGTCTCTGGAGTGAGCTTCAGCCAGATGGACAAAGCCGGGACTCAGAAGGTGTGGGAACATGTGTCTATTGTAGCTTTTAACGGTTACCACCACTGGGCTGATGAGGATTCCGCAACTGCAGACCAGCACAGGCCTATGGGAAGCAAGGAGAAGGGAAAGGGACCTGGAGAAGATGCTGGAGAACCAACCTTATGAGGAGAAGCTGAGGGACCTGGGGTTGTTCAGCTTGGAGAAAAGGAGGCTGAGGGGAGACCTCATTGCTGTCTACAACTACCTGAAAGGAGGTTGTAGCAAGGTGGGTGTTGATCTCTTCTTCCTAGTAACAAGTGATGGGAGAAGAGGAAATGGTCTCAAGTTGCTCTAGGGCAGGTTTAGATGGATATCAGGAAAAATTTCTTCACAGAAAGGGTTCTCGGGCCCTGGCAGAGGCTGCCCAGGGAGGTGGTGGAGTCCCCGTCCCTGGAGGGGTTTAAAAGACTGGTAGATAAGGTGCTTGGGGTTCTGGTTTAGTAGTGGGCAGGTGCAGCTGGACTGGATGATCTCAAAGGTCTTTTCCAAGCAAACAATTGTATGATTCAATGGAATGAAGAAAAGGAAAGCCACCACAGTCTAACACATTGCCCCCTACTTCTACATCCCCACCCTTGCTGACATCAAAACAACTGGCCTAGAGGAGGGGAGCACGGGGCGAGTTTGGGAGGTCAGTTTACACACGGGTCAGCTCCTACATGAGTGTATACAGTATGGGGGTCTGTTTTCTATTTGCTTGTCAAATACCAACAGCATAAAGGAAGGAATCGCACTAAATCCACCATTTTAACCTTACACATACCCACAATTACAGCTGAAATAACTCAGCAATTTTTGAGTTATATGAGTGCAAAGAAAGCATCTGTAACCAATCACCTATTTTCCGTTGGCTTTTTTTTTTTTGCCAATTCTATATCTTAAAAATTGTGAATGCAGTTCTATTTTTTTTTTTTTTAAGAAAGAAACTTGTTAAAAAAAACAACACATGTGCTGTCAGGCTGAAAACACAGATGCCAAATTCAGCCTGGAGAGAATTTTTACGGCTGAGTTATAAAACCCTGAAAATAGGGATTTATAATGGAAATGCTGACAGACCATTAACTACAATAATAACATAAACGGAGCAATAGAATTTCCAAGTTATCTTCTTTTTGTTTGTGTCAGCATTCCTGCACCAGAGCCTGTGCAACGCACACGCGGCGTTAGCAGCACATCACCTCAGGTTGTCTCGTACGGCATTCACGGAATGCCAACCGTATCCTGGGCTGCATCAAAAGCAGCCTGGCCTTCCTGGTGCTGCTGGCCACACTCTTTCTGATCCAAGCCAAGCTGCTGTTGGCCTTCTCAGCCACCTGGGCCACTGCTGGCTCATGTTCAGCCACTGTTGACCAGCACACCCGTGTCCTTCTCCTCCAGGCAGCTTTCCAGCTACTCTTCCCCAAGCCTGGAGCTGCACGGGGTTGTTGTGTCCCAAAAGCAGAACCCAGCACTTGGCCTTGTTCAAGCTCATCCCATTTGTCTCAGCCCATGGATCCAGCCTGTCCAGGTCCTTCTGCAGAGCCTCCTCAAGCAGATCGACACCGGCTCCCAGCTTAGTGTCATCCTCAAACTTACTAAGGGTGCACTCAATCCCTTCATCTAGATCATCGATAATGATATCAAACAGAACTAGACCCAGCACTGAGCGCTGGGGACACCACTTGTGACCAGCCTCCAACTGGACTGAACTCCATTTACCACCACCGAGCACACAGTCCGGATGAAAACAGAATTTCAAATTATTCTGCATGGGGTTGACAGCGGGAATGAAAGAGAGTGACAGATCCTTGGACAGTTTGGATTTTGTCAGGTTCAGGGTTTTGAAAGATACTCCAATATCATCAGCTTCTGACTTGTTCCCTGTCTCGTTTGTCCTACACATCCTAAACCACCTGACATAACAGAGCCAGTATCGTTCCCATTTTACAGATGGTTAAAAAAAGGCACAAAAGTGAAATAAATTCCTAAATATTACAGATCAGATTTCTTCCAAACCTCAGGAAAAGAACCAAGTTTTCTCCTTGTTTTAGTAACGTCTGCTGTACAAAACCCAGATTACAATCTTATTCATTTTAAGAGTAAAAAATCCAAACATGACGCAGGAGCTGACATAATTCATCTGCTTCAGAAAATCCCTGATTTGCTCCAGAAGCAGAGAGCAAATTTCAACATCACAAAACTTATATTTTCACCAAAAAAAATCTTGAGTTTTATGCAAAAAGAGGAAGTTTAAACAAAAGAACAGCACAAAGCAGCAAAGACTTTTCCTGCTCACATAGAATCATAGAACGGTTTGGATTGGAAGGGACCTTAAAGATCATCCAGTTCCAAGCCCCCTGTAATGGGCAGGGACTGCAACTAGTCCCTCTCCATGACCAGCCTCTTCTGACATCCCTCAGCTCCCTCAGAGGGGAACCATTCCCTTCATAATATTATTCTCCTTATCTGCATCGAAAGAAAGCAAAATGCTTATGGGCAGAATGGCTCCAGCTTCTTTACTAAGTACTTCTGCCACTACTGCTCTGGTTTTGTCCAACACACCTGCCTAAGCCGTGTCTGTGCTGGAGATTTCTGGCACGTGGACCAATTTTTGTGCCTCTTGCATGCCTGACACTACAAAAATGCTCCCAATGGTGCTCAGGCACTCACACCACTGTTTGGATTAGAGCGCCTGTAGATGAGATGTATCTTTGTTGTCTACAGCCCAGGATAATACAAGAGACATTCAGTTGTCCCAGTGTCTCGCCAAGATTAGCATGTGGAAGAGCAGGAGCTGGCTCAAGCGAAGACTCAGCAGGACAGAGGTTGAGCTTGCAGGCAGAGGGAAATGCTCCAAGGAGCACTGTGGTTCTCTCGGAGCGAGGACACATGCTCGCAGATTATCAAGAGAATCCAAGTTCTGGAAGCTGTCGTCTCCTTATTGATACTGTGGTCTTACACAGCAACATCTGTGAGAAATGCTCTCTACCATCTCCGACAAAACCACATGGGTTGGAAATGAAAACTATAGCTTTAATGAAATAATAATAATAATCATCATCACCATCATCATCATCATCTATACAAATATATGAAATCAGGCTCCACCCCTTGATGACCGTACATCACCTCAAACACTGCAGAGCAGACACGAGGGGAAGTGTTTGAGGCTGGGAGGGAGCTGGCCAGGTTGGATTGGGCTTGGAGCCCCTGATCCAGTGGGAGATGTCCCTGCCCATGACAGGGGATTGGAACTGGATGGGTTTTAAGGTCTGTTCCAACCCAAACCATTCCATGATTCTATATCAATCACGTTCTCGTCCTGTATACTCACCATCAAAATCAAACAGCAAAACCTACCAGAACAGGAACTGCTGAATTAAAGGAACACTTCCCCCCCACCCCCTAGAAACCACCACGCAGCCCTAATTCTGCCCCTGCAGCAATGCCAGCCCTTGTAAATCAGATGACTTCTCAAGCTGTTCGAAGTCCTGAGCAGCCAGCTCCAACGAGGAGCAAGAAGTGCATGGCTTCGAGCCACATTTGCAATACCTCCCTGCCAATTTCTGACTTGTGCTTCATGCTCACCAGATGCAGGTTCATGAGCCATGACAAAATCTGGGGGCAAAGTGGAACAGATGCGCAGAATTGTTTCTCCTGGTTTGAGGTTTCAATGGGAATTCTCCAGGCAGCTTTGGGCAGGGCTGGAGAGAGCGAGGAGTGCTGGGTGGTGAGCAGAGCTCGGCACCTGCCTGCTGCGGTTTCGCTGTGTCGTGCTGAGAAGAACAAACATTTGCTGTATGCAAGCCTGGCTTTTAAAGTCATAGAACTCTTTCTAAGTGATTTATAAGGTGCTATTATAAAGTTGTTTGAAATTCTGAAAAAGAGAAGGACCAGAATTCCTTTTTATTTAGCGTTTAAATTCATTTGGTTATTTGTTTAATTACAGGAGATCAAAAATAATCCTGATACTCACAATGAGCTTTAAAGGCCATTCAAATGCATTGGAATAACTTTAAAAGCAGGTGGCTACCTTATTAAGTGCTAAATATTCAGAGTTGGAATCGAGTCTGTTTCCATCTAGGGCATGCAGTAAATGGCTTCCACATATGCCTAACAGCCCATTAGCACAATAAAACAATTAGTTATCCAGGTGAAATTAGAACAAACAGGTACTAAATGCCAGAATTTCAGTTTTATTTCAGGAGCCGCTGTGCCAGCTGGGAATCCATGGTTCCCCTAATCTGAACAAATATTGCATGCAAAATAGAAATTACGTGGCACTTGGGGACATGGCTTAGTAGCCACGGTGGGGTTGGGCTGACAGTTGGATTGGCTGAGCTTAGAGGACTTTTCCAACCTTAATGACCTGACTTGCTTTACCCACAGTCCAGTTTTTTGTGGAGGAAAGGAAGGGAGACCCAGAGGTTTGGACTCATGGATACATAGCAGAGAACCTGTAAATTTTGTTTTCCTAAAGAGTTCTGAGATTCCACAGTCGGAAAAGCAGCTTTCCAGGACAAGGTACTCATTGCAGTCTGCAACATGAATAAAATTGACTCCTGAAGCCCAGTTTAGTGAAGTGAACTAAGATTGCTCTCAACATTTTGATGGCATTGTCACAGTTTAGGCACAGCCTGGCACATTTTGGCAGCTAAAGCCAAGCGGTTGGTCTCCCAGTTACCTTCATCCCTATCCCCAGGGAAAGGGAAATGAGAAGAAAAGACTTGCGGGTTGGAAATTAAAACTACAGCTTTAAGAAAGTAGTGATGATGATGATGATAATGATGATGATGATGATTATAGTCCTGAAAATACAAAACAATAACATCAATAGAAATATATAAAATCACACCGCCACTCCTTGATGACCATACATCACCACAAATGCTGCAGAGCAGACATGAGGCAAAAGGTCTGAGGCTTGGAGGGAGCTGGGAACTGGACTCAGGAACACACAGATCTGGGATCAGCAGCAAACAGACAGACAAGGTCGTCACAGGACATCGGTCATGATCACAGGACATCACATGATCTCAGTTTTATCCCAAGTTTGACATCTATGGGCTGGAATCCTTTGATTAGTTTGGGTCACCTGTCCCGTCCGCCCTTCCCTGCAGGTGTGACCCCTTTCCTCCCTTTTCACTTACAGCTCCATCAGCCTGAGGATGGCCTTGGTTTCTATAGGAACAGGTACAAGCAGTGGCCTTTCTGAATCCCAGTGCCCCGTGTTACCACTGCTAGAGACAAACATTGTCTAAAAAACGTGCAGTTAACTTTCAGAAAATGAAAACTGATTCCACTTCAGCTCAAACAGGCACACTAGCAGGTCTCGCCTCTGCATGAGCAACCCGCTGCAAAGTGAGTTTGTTGAACTTGAACTGATTCCTTTGGAGTGAAATATTCATTGGCAGGTGGGCTCTAAAGGACCGAGTATCCAAGCTTAACAAACATGCAGTCTATCAGCTCGTGTGTGTTTTAATAACCATAACAATTTTGTAGGTATTCAAAAAAAACCCAAATAATTCTGGTTTTATAACAAGTCAAATAGGGAACGGGGCAGTCTAATGCTAAAGTAAATGTCCATAAACTTTTAGCCATATACGCAAAAAATGAAATTGCAGTAATAAAAGCAGTTTACAAGTCCCCATGCCTACATTTCAGCTGAAGGTAACTGTTTCACTCACGTGTTCCTTTCCTCTGGAGAGTTATGTTTGGTATTTTACACTAAATGCTGGCACTATTTTTCACTTGTTAATTGGAAACCACAATCACTTCTGCATGGTTGTGCTCTGCTTTCTGTATTGGTGATTTGCACTCAGCTGTCAAATCTTTAATGGTGGAGAAAAGATGTTTATAAAGTTAAGGCTCACCATGCTGTTCAGAAAGTCCAAGTTAAATTGTTTAGATGAGCTCTGTTGTAGCTCTCCTCGAAGCTGACCTTCCAGAAAGCAAGTCCTGGCTTCCGTAGGTAGAAAACCAGTCACTAGGAAGACAAAACTCAATCCTACAACCTGCATGAGAACAAGACCGCAGTGATGGCAACAGCATGGTGTCTGTTCACCCCAGGGTAGAATTTAGCAGTCCAGTTTGTCCAAATGTGTGGATTTTTGTACTCGAAGGAAAAAACTATAGACATACATGCAAATTTTCTACATGACAGGTCAACATTAGGTATTTGGTTAATTTTGGTTATTTGGTTAATTAGGAAGAGCTGTTTACTCTGGAGAAGAGGAAGCTGGGGGGAGACCTCATCACTCTCTGCAGCTCCCAGAAAAGAGGTTGTAGTGCAAATGGTGCCAGTCTCTTCTCCTAGATAATAAGTGATAAGAGGAAACGGCCTCAAGGTGCACCAGGGGAGGTTCAGATTAGACATTAGGAAAAGTTTTTTTTACAGAAAGAGTGGTGAAGCCCTGGCAGAGGCTGCCCAGGGAAGTGGTGGAGTCTCCACCCCTGGAGGGGTTCAAAAATCATGTAGATCTGGCACTTCAGGAAATGATTTAGCGGACACGGTGTGGCTGGGCTGATGGTTGGACTGGATGAGCTTAGATATCTTTTCCAGCCTCAGTGATTCTATGATTCTATGACACTTAAAAGTAACATTATTTACAACGACTGCAGGACTGTGGGATCCCTCTCAACTATATCTATATACTTTTACACACATAGACGTGTGCATGTGTGTATATATATGTAAGGGTGTATATTGCAGTTATCCTCACGTCTTCAGTAACGTACCTCCAATTTTAAATATCACCTTTATATACTTGTCCTATTTATCACTGGGAAGAAGTCTGAGTGACCAGTGCTTTGCCAAACCATGTTTGACTTCTTCAACTATTCCAGCAAGAAGCTCCTCAAAAGTTTCTGTGAACAAATCTCACTGTCATTCCGTATCTGTGATAAAAGCACAGTACATTCCAGCACTACCTCTTCCACCAATTAAGAGCACACAAACAAGACAGCTTCCTACATTCCCTCGAGGAATCTGCCCAGCTTTAATTTCAGCTTCACCTTTTTGTTTCCCAGATCCCCACCCTGCCAGTTACTCCAACAGCGTGCAGGGACATCTAGTGACTCAAGGCAATACTGCAAATAAATACATCACTACATCTATTGACTACACAGTTTTGTTTAAAATTTTTGTTTTAAATTTCTTGAAAATTAAGAAAAACCCACTCTGTTTCATTGTTGTTGTAGTTGTTGAGGTATCTGCTACCCAGTAAAACAGCCAAGGCCATGTTCACCTTGTCCTCACTCGATCTAACTCGTCAGGTCAAAACAGATCATAGAACCATAGAAAATCCTGAGTTGGAAGGGACCCACAAGGATCACCGAGTTCAACTCCTGCCCCGGCATAAGATAAGCTATTTATTTTTTAATTTAAACCTAGAAGGATGTTTTCTTTTCCTTGAAGTAAGATCTCAACAGAAAAAAGTTGTCTCACAGAAAGTTTCCTTCTTTGCACTGAACAACCAGAATTCTGACCTCCTTAAGAGGAAACTCACAAGTTTGGCTTCATCAACTGTTTCTTATGCTTCAAATAAGAAGAAAAGAGAATAAGAGAAAATAAGAGAAAAAGCAACATCCTACATAACTATAGTCTTTCTTTTTCCTGCGCATCTATAAACGCCGTCATGGAAATGGCACTGGTGAGTAAACCTGCTGCATGTCTAACATTTCTTCCTTAATAACTCCATGAGCATGGCAGGCTCTTCCTATTAACCCCATTACATCATCATTATCAAAGACGAAAGGAAATTAATTCTGTTTTCCAAAGACCTGGCAATAAGTCGGCTCTTTACTTCATCAGACATCTGCTGTTTTTCTACGTATGTCATTTGTGAAGCAGAGTTTTCCTTATGACTTTATTCTCCGAACAGTTGACCATGTGACGCTGGTTGCCAGTGAAATAAAGCGGAGCAGGATTTCTCATTTGCCCTGTAAAAGTGCAAAGCTAACATAAAGGCAATATCATAATCTTTATTTCAGTTTCAAATACTTTTCCTGGTTTAAAGTAAAGCTCAGCAAAGACTGTCACGCAAAAATAACCTCTCACGGACTCTGCCTGAAATTTATTACTCGTACTGCAGTACTTTGTTTTAACAGATGGGACTTTATCAGCAAATTATATGGGCAGGCCACCAACTTCCCTCAGGAATGGAGGAGTGCTAGTATTTACTTGGGCTCTTATCTGTGCACTTAAAGCCATATTCTAACCACGACATTCTATTTTCATTTCTTGATAGAAAAGACAAAACACAGAGGATCTTCTGTTCTAAAGCACGCAGCATCCTTGACCTTTGTCTTTCTCATGTAGGTGATAGGCAGCTACTGTCAGATATTTCACATGAGCAAAACTTCTTCTCTTTTCCTTACTAAAGTTGAATGGACATCATCATTTGCTTCCACAGAATCACAGAATCACGGAATGGTTTGGGTTGGAAGGGTCCTTAAAGATCATCCCGTGCCCCTGCCACAGGTGGGAACACTTCCCACTGGATCAGGGGCTCCAAGCCCCATCCAACCTGGCCTTGAACCCCTCCAGGGATGGGGCAGCCACAGCTTCTCTGAGAAACCAAGGCCTCCCCACCCTCAGCATGAAGAATTTCTTCCTAATGACTAATCTAAATCTTTCCCTTTCCAATTTAAAGCCATTAAATTGGAAATTGGAATACAACTGGAATTGGAATTTAATTGGAACTTAAAGCCACGCAAACCATTAATGCTGCACAAAAGGGAACAATATACATCACTTTTAAAAAATAATTAATTTGCTAAATAATTTGTTGTGGGTTTGTTTGGAGTTTTTCCCTACTGAACTGCACTGTAATTTACCCTGTAAATAGTGTTCTAAAAGAGAATTTTGCTCATGGCAAGTATTTCAAAGCTACAGCCACCAGCACCTCAGGAACTGGAAGGTTTAGTGAATGTATGCAGAGAGAAGTGGCTCCTACTCCATCCCTTATGCTCGCGTCTTTGTGTTATTCCAAAAGGGCTCAAAAAAAGAGGAGACGCTGCGGTGTACGGTACTCTGGGAGCTCCCACCGTGCCCTGCAGAAGAAGCAGGTGAGGGAGAAAAACTAAATAAATAATAACTCTGGGGTACAAAAGAAGTAGTGATAAGCACAGAGTGTCACACTACCTGCCAGCTGCTACATCCCGTTACAGAACCTGATATTTAGTCTCTCTTCTAATCAAGATCTAAACATATAAGGATCTCTTTCCCGAGTGCTAGCATCATCCTGAAACAAGCCCTTTTTGAAGGAATTTTGAAAACCTGCAGCCTTTATCTAACATGACTCCATTCAGCAGCACACTCCGAAGAAGATGGCATTCTGAAAAATATGGCACATGGCTTAGGAGGCTGAGGGGAGACCTTGTCGCTGTCTACAGCTCCCTGAAAGGAGGCTGGAGCGAGGTGGGTGTTGGTCTCATCTCCTAAGTGATAGAATGAAAGGAAATAGCCCCAGGTTGCACCAAGGCAGGTTCAGATTGGACATCAGGAAAAATTTCTTCACAGAAAGGGTTCTCGGGCCCTGTAACAGCTGCCCAGGGAGGTGGTGGAGTCCCCATCCCTGGAGGGGTTTAAAAGGTTTAGTAGTGGACAGGTACGGTTGGGTACAATGATCTCAAAGGTCTTTTCCAAAAAAGCAATTCATGATTCTATTAATAAAAGCAAGAAAATTAGTCTGAAAATATATTAGATTATTGGTCTCTATTGCACTACTGGATTTTTTTCATGGAACCCACCTATGAATATTAAAGCGATGTGTTTAAGACTCATCATTCAGTCAGATGGGGCTCTTTGTTAGTAGAAAGATTCAAAGTTAACTGTCAACTGTAAAATCCAGAATCCAGCACAGAAACAATCATTTTGAGATACAGTTAAACGAACAGTCCAACTACATATACATACTCCTGATGGCTTGATCGTCCTATTCTTCAACTACACACAAAGCCCTGCTAAGCAACAAAACACCTTCACTGTCCTCCACGGGCTTTGGATCAGATCTTCATGGCCAAAGTCTGCTTCTTTTATCCCCAGAATGAGTAGCTCCTATTCCTCAGGGAACTTCCCACAAAACACAGTGTTACTTACTGCGAGAAAACCTATGGGAAACTGGACCTTGGAGAATAACTTTATAATAGACTCCTAGCAGAGGAAGATCGAAAACGCACTCACTACATAAGGAGGAGGATCTGTAAAGAAACACTGTGAAAATCTAGTAACGGTTCCGACCCAGCGATCAGGGGTGATGCTCTAGAGTTTGCAGACAGAGCTGTTCTGAGAGACTGATTCTTCTTGGCTGCCTTAAATTGAGATTGCAGCGGAGGCAGTGGCCTTCAACACCTTATCACACTCTCACAAGCTGCACTCACTGCCCAAAAAGCCTCCTTGGAAGAAGCAGCTCCCTCAAACTCAGTTCCAGAACTTTCCTAGAAGCAGCAGAGCGGGGGCCCACCAAGAACCTATGAATAATACTCTGGAAGAGGCCATTAACACACCTACCATCCTGGAAGGATTTTTGCAGCACTGGAGCCTTGAGGTGGTGAATCTTGGCTATTTTTCTTTCATTTCCTCTTTATTTCCCTCCTTTCTTTCTTTATTTTTCCTCCCCCCTCATTGTTTCTTCCAAGGGTTTGATAAGCTGACTCTTTTCCTATTTGCAAGACTTCTGTCTGTGAGAACAAATATCTTTTAGATCAATTGTTGGTATTATTTTCTATCTTAATCAGATTATTTGGGAGTCCCCAGATTTACAGGGGGGATTCAGGGCACACCCCTCACATCCCAGGTTGAGCCACAACAGGTATAAACCAAATGTTGTGGTATGGACCACCGAAAGGACATGGGTTATTTGCTAAACAATAGCTAAAGTGGCAATAAATAATTGCCAGAGCTGTAACTCATGTGAGAGCAGTTAAGTAAAGGCAAATTCCAAGGTATTTTAGCTGAATATTGCATTCAAATTCTGACATATAAGGATAGGAACTCATGTGAAATGTGGACTTGGATTTCAATTTTAAACTTCTTGCCATTAAAGTTCAGGGTATGTTTGGGTCACAGAGCTCAATGTGGGTTTAGATCTCTACAGAATATCATGTTTTTAAAGATACTTTTTATTTTCAGATGTGACAGTTAAAAAATCCTGGGTACAATAAACCATTTGACTTGGGGAAAAAAGTTGAGCCATAAACTGAAACCAAAGTAGCTCAACCTGGGAGTGTCCCAGCTGCAGAAAACTCTTAATTTTAAAACACTCTGATTGATCCCCAATCTCTTCGAATTACACTGCAGCAAGGACTGCGCGCCCGCCCGAAATCAGGCTATGCTTCAATTACTTCATCTGCGTATAAATTTCATTGTTATTTGAAACATATGCAAAACGCAGATACCAGTATACCCTAAAATTGATTAAATATCTACCTCATTAAAGTACAAACCCTACAGTATAAGAGGCCCTGCTACGAGGGTTCACTTTGCATTAAGAATGCTAAACCTTGCCAGTGAAATACCATTCTGGATCAATCCAGTCTAGCTGTACGACATCTGTATTTTAGCAGCTGGACACTTACACTACTAATATCCTCACTAAGGTTTTCACTGAGTCTCTGCTATGGAGCAAATACAAACTGACTCGAGGAGGGAAAGTCTGTTCACCTGGTTCACTAGGGCAATCCAAACGGGAAAGGCAAAGAGAACAAACAGAACCCAGCCTCAGGTAAAAACTTGAAGTGAAAAGCTTCATCCCATGAGCTGATATTTTTGAGAACCAAATTTGGGTCAGACTGTGATCCGAAGGCTGAAGCAGCTCTGCTACGAAGACAGGCTGAGAGAGTTGGGGTTGTTCAGCCTGAAGAAGGCTCCAGGGAGACCTTAGAGCAGCTTCCAGCACTGAAAGGGGCCCCAAGAAAGCTGGGGAGGGGCTCTGGATCAGTGAGTGTAGGGATAGGATAAGGAGGAATGGTTTTAAGCTGAAAGAGGGCAGATTTAGATATTAGGAAGCAATGTTTTCCTGTGAGGATGGTGAGGCACTGGCACAGGTTACCTACAGAATCACAGAACGCCAGGGTGGAAGGGACCTCAGGGATCCTCTGTTCCAACCTTCTAGGTGACACATTGTATAAGTGAGATGGTCCAGAATCCTGTCAAGCTGAGCCTTAAAAGTGTCCAGTGTAGAGGAATCAAACGCTTCCCTGAGGAGATTATTAGAAGTTCTGGTTGCTCCACTCCTGAAGGTGTTCAAGACCAGGTTGGATGAGGCTCTGAGCACCCTGATCCAGGGGAAAGTGTCCCTGCCCATGGTAGGGGGGTTGGAACTGGATGGGCTTCAAGGTCCCTTCTGACCTAAACCATTCTCTGATTCTATCATTCTTTGATTCTATTTCCTAATGTTTTATGAATTCAAAAGCGACTTAAGGCAACATGAAACCTGACAGGCTGTTGGTCCATTCTGGGAGACTTGTTGTCTTCCAGACAATTCACAAAAGGCAGGTCTTGCCAGACTAACCTGATCGCCTTCTATGACAAAGTGACCCGGCTACTGGATGAGGGAAAGGCTGTGGATGTGGTCTTCCTGGACTTCAGCAAAGCCTTTGACACAGTTTCTCACAGCATTCTGCTTGAGAAACTGTCAGCCTCTGGGCTGGACAGGCACACACTCCCCTGGGTGGAAAACTGGTTGGATGGCCGGGCCCAGAGAGTGGTGGGAAATGGTGTGAAATCCAGCTGGAGGCCAGTGACAAGTGGGGTTCCCCAGGGCTCAGTGCTGGGTCCAGCCCTGTTCAATGTCTTCATCAATGATCTGGATGAAGGCATCGAGTGCACCCTGAGCAAGTTTGCGGACGACACTAAGCTGGGTGGAAGTGTCGATCTGCTGGAGGGTCGGGAGGCTCCAAAGGGATCTGAACAGGCTGGACCGCTGGGCTGAGTCCAATGGGATGAGGTTTAACAAGGCCAAATGCCGGGTCCTGCACTTGGGGCACAACAACCCTATGCAGTGCTACAGACTGGGAGAAGTCTGTCTAGAAAGCTGCCTGGAGGAGAGGGACCTGGGTGTGTTGGTTGACAGCCGACTGAATATGAGCCAGCAGTGTGCCCAGGTGGCCAAGAAGGCCAATGGCATCTTGGCTTGTATCAGAAACGGCGTGACCAGCAGGTCCAGGGAGGTTATCCTCCCTCTGTACTCGGCACTGGTGAGACCGCTCCTCGAATACTGTGTTCAGTTCTGGGCCCCTCACCACAAGAAGGATGTTGAGGCTCTGGAGAGAGTCCAGAGAAGAGCAACAAAGCTGGTGAAAGGGCTGGAGAACAGGCCTTATGAGGAGCGGCTGAGAGAGCTGGGGTTGTTTAGCCTGGAGAAGAGGAGGCTGAGGGGTGACCTCATTGCTCTCTACAACTACTTGAAAGGACGTTGTAGAGAGGAGGGTGCTGGCCTCTTCTCCCAAGTGACAGGGGACAGGACAAGAGGGAATGGCTTCAAGCTCCGCCAGGGGAGGTTTAGGCTAGACGTTAGGAAAAAATTCTTTACAGAAAGGGTCATTGGGCACTGGAACAGGCTGCCCAGGGAGGTGGTTGAGTCACCTTCCCTGGAGGTGTTTAAGGCACGGGTGGACGAGGTGCTGAGGGATATGGTTTAGTGTTTGGTAGGAACGGTTGGACTCGGTGATCCGGTGGGTCTCTTCCAACCTGGTTATTCTGTGTGTGATTCTGTGTGTGATTATTTCCAACATGTAATTCTGAGATCTGCAAAACTCTTGTGATTCTTCCCATGAGAATTCACAGTCTGTTGGCTAAATGTGTC
Organism: Phaenicophaeus curvirostris; assembly: GCF_032191515.1. Classification (NCBI taxonomy): domain Eukaryota; kingdom Metazoa; phylum Chordata; class Aves; order Cuculiformes; family Cuculidae; genus Phaenicophaeus; species Phaenicophaeus curvirostris. Next base: position 68,931,348 of record NC_091396.1, on the reverse strand, counting down.
TCTGTGCTGTGATATGTGGAACACACACAGTAATACTGTGCTTGCTGCCTGGACAGAATGCACCAGCAAGCATTCATAGACAGAAGGAAGATTTCATACCTCTGTTCCAAGACCAAATTTAAAATAAAAAGCAATAATTATTTTAAAATGACAGAAAAAAAACTTGTATAAACACAAAACTGTCAGCAAAAATGTAGGTATAGTCAGTCCCATCTTGGCAAAGAAGCAAACTAGGTAAGTAGTATTCAGATATTTTGGATGCTGGACCACTTTATCCTGTCCTTTCCCTGCAGCATCCAGATGCCTAAAGCACCTCCTGGGGTCTCTCAGTTTTCACGCCTGCAGGACAGCCACTAAGCAGCCCATCATACCCTTGGAAAAAAACAAAATCATGGATGTGCTGCTTGAACAGCCTGTTCACAGTCACCTCCTTTTCTTCAGTGGGAGAATGGGGAGAACACAGACTGCAAGGCACACGAACTGCTCCAGAGGTAGTAGCCTACACTTCACTGATATTCTTCACAGGAGCTCACTTCTGACACCATGTACCTCATGGAATATAAGTCTAGGAAACACACAAGGAAAATAAGGGACATGATCATCGTGTTTCTACCACCCAAACAACTCCAGAAGCCAAGAGTCCATCCTTAATGTGCTCCTGACTTGCTGCCTGAAAAGAAAGAGCAGGTTGCAAATTGGTTTAACTCTTCGAGTAAGCAATGTGCCTTTGGATTCCCAGGCTGCCCACCCTTGCAATCAAGAACCTCTCCAGGTATCTTTCAGCCCTGTTTTGCTACTACAGTTCTGTGAGAAGCAGCACAGCTCCACCATGCAAAGCAACATCTAGAAGGCCTTTAGTTAAGCAAGGAATTTGAATGGGTACTTGGTCAACAGGATGAGTTACAGAGCTTTGTCAGGTTTAAATCCATCCCTTCTCAACAGAGCACTTCAGTGTGTGATTGCCTTTAAAAATGTATGTTCCTCATTAACTTGGTGGCGTTAAGTATGCCCTTAATGATAAAAGAAGAATAAGAATATGCTTAATTACTTTACGGATGACAAGCTTCTTTGAAGGAGGACCTTCAGTGTTCCCACAGAACAGGCAAAGGGACATGTTTTTTTCCTGCAAGAGAAATTGGATGTGGCCTTTAACAATATTTCAAGTATTCAATGCAAACACAGCCTCCAGAAGAAAGCCACTCAAATCCATGTGGACATCCAAGCTATGTTACTGTGCATCTTAGTTCCAGGCAAACGTCTTCTGAGTGGGCAGGTGTCTGTCCACAAAGCCACAGGGGCAGGATGCAAAATGTCTTGGAAGATCATTTGTAAACTTGGCATGAGGTTTGTTTTCTAAAATGCTGCTGTGAACAACTTGTCACTGACTCTAAGTCTGACAAAGGCTCATCTGGATAAAGATTAGGAATGCTTCACTGGAGCTAAGGGTAAAATAAAGGCTTTGAAGGTATCACTTTTACTTATGACATCCAAAAACTATGTTAAAAGAACAGTGACAATGCAATACCAAGAATTCAAAAGCTGGGAAATGCCAAAATTAAGGTCACCTGTTACAAAAGCCTTTCAGCCCTTTTTTGAGCACACTTCATGATATAAGGGTTTTTTTATGTGATCACACACAATTATTCTCCACCATACCACTGCCTTCTTCATTGTGAGGCAAGGGATGGCTTGAGGAAAGAATTGGGATTGCCAAGGAGACAGCTGGCTGCAGAAATAACCACTCATTCAGGAAAAAAAGTGGTTATTCAATACTTCTTTCTATTCTTATCATATAATCATAGAATTATAGAATGGTTTGGGTTGGAAGGGACCTCAGAGACAACCCAGTTTTACTCCCCTGCCATGGCAGGGATACCTCCCACTGGATCAGGGGCTCCAAGCTCCATCCAACCTGGCCTTGAACACCTCCAGGGATGGGGCAGCCACCACTGTTCTGGGAAACTTGTCCCAGCTTATTTCCTCATGGAGAAAACTGAGGACATTCACTGCTGGTTTTCACTTTCAACCTTTTTTCTCTGCAGAACTTTTATCAAATTAATTAAGAAGGCAAAATAGTCTAGTTACAGAGCCATGATTCCAAGACCTCAGTGGTCTTTGTTTCCTTTTACATTTAATTTTTTTGGTCCGTATAAATTTCCTTTCCCACTTTAGCACCCTAAATTAATCAAAACATCACTGGAGATAAACTTACATCTAATCATTTGGCAGAACTCAGTACACCCTTGAGAAATGGATAGCAAGCAATAAAACAACACAATTATGAGATGGTTTGGGACAATGTTTGGTTTAACATGAGATTATAGTGTATAGTTAACAAAACCTGGGCCCTGTTGTCTCCCAAGACATTAAGTCCCTAATGGTGGTCAGCTGACCTGGAAAAAAGAGTGGAATATCAGTGTAAAATACTGTCACCCATAATACAAGGGTGCTGGGGACAGGCTGGCATGATGATGACGCTAAGCAGATGACACCAACCTGAGTGGTGAGGATGACTACCCTGAAGGACAGGATGTCATCCAGAGACACCTTCACAAACTCGAGAAATGGGCTTGTGAAAACCTCATGAGGTTCAACAAGGTGAAGTGCAAGGTCCTGCCCCAGGGTGGGAGCAACCCTCAGTATCGATACTGGCTGGGGGATGAAGACATTGAGAGCAACCCTTAGCCCTTTCTTAGAAATTAACATCTGTGGGGAGGACTTCAGCTGAAAGACAGGCAGATAGGGAAGGCAGATGCTGCTACCAAAACATATAAATCACTAAGTGGTACAAAGCAGCCTTGGTTTTCCCCTCCTCTTCTCTTAAATTGACTATGCATGCTTGTTAATTTGGTTTTAGCTTATAAATCAGCCCAACTAAGTACAAGATCCCTCCCTGTCTCCTGTGTTAACTACTTCAGCCAGAAATAAGGTCCCACACCCATGGCCACACATGGGGCAGGGATTTACATCGCAAGGCCCCAACGCTGAACTGTGGAAAAGTCTTTCAGCAGCAGGAACAGCACCTGGCTTCTTGGCTTGCTCCACACACAGTTGTGCTGACAAATCTGGAGCTGCCTTTCCCAGTGTCTCTCCCCACTTCTCCTCCTCCGTGTCATTTTTCACTCTTTGACTCGTTTTTAGCTCGACTGAAGCTGTGTGTGCTCGCCCCTACAGAATGAAGGGCCCGGATCCCCTCCAAGAACTCAACCAAACATCCACAGCGAGGCAGCCCTCTCAGCAGCCCTACATGGGGTTCCCTTAAGAGGGTTTTGCTACCCATCAAAACCCACCCCAACACAGCAACAGGCCTCCCTCTGTCACGCCCCGGATCCACAAGCTATCAAGTCACATCCAGGCCTGATGGGGTGGGGGGTCCGTTTATCTGTGCAGCGATGCGGAGGCTGATAAGGTCACTCTCATGGTGAAAATCAAAAGGAATATATATTCCGGCTCTGGCAGAAATAAACAGACCGATATACTCGGGTGCAGAGCCAAGATATGGGGGTGCAGCTTCCCAAATTTACAGGAAACAGATCCCGACCTGTTCAAATCCCAATCTGATCCCTGAACGCAGCCAAGGTCATTCAGATCCAATCCAACACACACCGATACCAGCCAAGGAACAGTAAAGTAATGGGAGAGAGAATGAGAAAGAAAGAGAGAGAGAGAAGGGAAAAAGAAGGAAATCACCACACCCATGGGCAACAGCAGTTCCTTGGGAACGCGTGGTCGCTGCAGCACCTTCTTCCAGATGGCATAGTCCAGACTGATCCCACTGAACTGATGAATGAGAGAGAGAGCACCGTGTGGAGGGTTCTTTTATAAGGCCAGTTCGTGCCCCACCAGCAGATGTTGGGAGGGTCTCACCATGTGTCCTTCAGGAGGATTCAACCCTGGGTGGTCCAGCGGGTGGAGAAAGGTGGGGAGCAGTGCCCACTGCTGCATCTCCTCCCCCTGTAGAAGCAGCTACAGGACCTTGGGCTCAGCGTGGTGAGGGGGAGCAGAGCTTACTCCTGCACCTCCTGTCCATTGAACCCAGCGCCACAGACGAGGCCCTCAGTCTTTGGGGAGCACCTGCTGCTGCACCCCCTCCGCCTTTTATTGCCACAAAACAAGGGCACAAACAGACAGCCTTCAGACTAAATGTTTAAGGCAAAGAAAGAAGCAAAGTCGCGCTTTACACACCCACACCTTAGTATCAAAGGCACCTGAATTCCAGCCCAGCGTCACTGCCGTCCCATTAAGCAGACAACAGAGGTGTCCAGAAAGTGGTGTCCTGCCCCAGAACTCCAGTTTGTCACCACCTCAACAGGAGTCAGTGCAACTTTGCATTATTTCCATAGATCTGGGATATGGGCCATAAACACAATTCACAAAGCAAGCTGAAGCTGCACTGATAAAGTGTTTTTCTTACTCGTTTAAACATTCAACGCACCAAACACATAAAACATCTTGAATATGAACCTCTTCCTGTGCGGACAAACCCACTCTAGGGAATAAACCCACTTTCTTTATGTCACATGAATGAAAATCAACCCTGAATGACAATCTACCATGGGCCCATTTAGAGTGATTTATTGTAGGACACCGCTTTTGGAATGTATTTGCTGTAAGCCACCTGAGAGCCTGACCATCTGGTTAAATATGATTTTACTAATAGATTTCAGAATGTTGTTGCACTTGGCCAATAGATCATAGAATCATGGAATGGTTGGGGTTGGAAGGGACCTCAAAGATCATCCAGTTCCAAATCCGCTGCCCTGGGCAGGGACACCTCCCACTGGACCAGGCTGCTCCAAGTCCCATCCAACCTGGCCTTGAACACCTCCAGGGATGGGGCAGCCACCACAGCTCTGGGCAACCTGGGCCAGGGCCTCCCCACACTCTGCGTAAAGAATTTCTTCCTAAAGTTGAATCTAAATCTATCCCCTTTCCAATTTAAAGCCATTCGCTCTCTTCCCATCACTCCAGGCCCTTATAAAAAGCCCCTCCCCAGCTTTCCTGGAGCCCCTTTCAGTGCTGGAAGCTGGTCTAATATCTCCCTAGAGCTTTCTGTTCTCCAGGCCGAACAACCCCAACTCTCTCAGCCTGGCCTCATAGCAGAGGTGCTACAGTCCTCAGGTCACCTTCATGGCCTCGTCTGGACCCATTCCAACAGTTCCATCTCCTTCTTCTGTTGGGGATTCCAGAACTGGACACAGGACTCCAGGTGGGGTCTCGTGGGAGGAGAGCAGAGCAGAAGGAGAGAATCCCCTCCCAGGACACGGCTGACCTTCAAGAAGGAAAAGTCCAATTACAGAAAGACATAAAGAATTCCTGATCAAAACTCGCCAGCATAGCCTCTACAGCTGCAAACTGGCATGAAGCAGCTTACACAGGGCAGGAATCCGGCAAGCCGTTTAGAAAGGAATAACCGTAATTCCACAGCATCTGAAATTATTCTTCTAGAACTCAGACAATCAGAGTTCAACAGATTGAAATGAGTATTTTACAAGCACGATGCTGCAAGATAAAAAATACGCTGGCTGTTTTCCAACCAGGAACTTGAGCATGTGCTTATCTTTAAGCTTACAAGCAGTCACACTGAAGTCCCGTGCTTCATGCCTGAAATTAAACATTAACTCAAATATTGTGCTGGATCAGAGCCAATGCAATTTTAAAAGCCTCAACTCCAAAAGCAGGGATTGTTTCAAGAACAGTTATTCAGGTGCACCTAGTATGAGCTCAGCTGACAGTTGCAGGAAGGGATGAAAGCACAGTTACCTTTCTGCTTCCCAGTAATCCCAGGGCCTGGCAGTGTCTCGTTTAAGCTGCTTTACAAACTAGGGCAGACTCAGGACTACTCAACTTCACACTGGTTAAAATTCCAGCTGGTCTGCCACTTGCTGTTCTGAGCAGACACAGTACAGCAGCTGATTGCCTCCATCCCACATATAGAATCATAGAATAACCAGGTTAGAAGAGACCCACCGGATCATCGAGTCCAACCATTCAATGCCTAAACGAGGAGGAATCCTCGGTGGCAGAGATGTCTACAGAGCAGGACAGAGTTCTTTGAATTACTGCACCACTGGACAACAGAAGACTCATTGATGTCATGTATCTGGACTTCTCTAAGACCTTTGACATGGTCCCCCACAACATTCTTCTCTCTAAATCAGAGATATGGATTTGACAGGTGGACTGTTCAGTGGATAAGGAATTGGTTGGATGGTCGCACCCGTGGTTGACGGCTCAATGTCCAAATGGAGATCAGTGATGAGCGATGTCCCTCAGGGGTCTGTTCTGGGACTAGTGTTGTTTAATAGCTTCATCAAAGACATAGATGATGGGATCGAGTGCATCCTCAGCAGGTTTGTGGATGACACCAAGCTGAGTGGTGAAGTTGACACCCCCAAGGGATGAGATGCAGCCCAGAGGGACCTGGACAAGGTGGAGAAGTGGGCTTGCGAAAACCTCATGAGCTTCAACAAGGCAAAGTGCAAGGTCCTGCACCTGAACCAGGGCAACCCTCAGTACTGATACAGGCTGGGGAATAAAGATTGAGAGCAGCCCTGAAGAGAAGGACCTGGGGATCCTGGAAAATGAGAAGTTCAACATGAGCCAGCAGTGTGCGCTTGCAGCCCAGAAAACCAACCGTATCCTGGGCTGCATCAAAAGAAGCATTACCAACAGGGCAAGGAAAGATATTCTGCCCCTCTGCTCTGCTCTGGTGAGACCCCACCTGGAGCCCTGTGTCCAGCTCTGGAGCCCTAGGCACAGGAAAGACATGGACCTGTTGGAGCTGGTCCAGAGGAGGCCACTTAAAAGATCGTAGGTCTGGAACACCTCCCCTGTGAAGAGAGGCTGAAAGAGTTGGGGCTGTTCAGCTTGGAGAAGAGAAGACGACGAGGAGACCTTATTGCAGCCTTTTAGCACTTAAATGGGGCTGATAAGAAAGATGGGGAAAAACTTTATAGCAGGGCCTGTAGCAACAGGACAAGCGGTAATGGTAAAAGAGGAGAAGTTTACACTGGATATGAGGAAGAAATGTTTTCCTGTGAGTGTGGGGAGGCCCTGGCCCAGGCTGCCCAGAGCAGCGGGGGCTGCCCCATCCCTGGAGGGGTTCAAGGCCAGGTTGGACGGGGCTCTGAGCAACCTGATCCAGTGGGAGGTGTCCCTGCCCATGGCTAAGGGTTTGGAACTGGATGGGCTTTAAGGTCCCTTCCAACTGAAACCATTCTGCGATTCTATGGTATTCTGGATGCACAGAGGAGCCTCAACATCCTTGATGCTAGTCACTCATCAGAAAATAGCAAGAACCCCAACTTCAGGGAAAGGAACTTAAAGTGTTACTATTATTTTTGTTATTTTCAGGGTTTTTTAGTTTATATTTCTATAAAGGGAATGTTTTCAAGTTACTAAACGCCTGTTAAGATAAATAAGAGAGAATAAAATTAACCCTACACAATGCCTTGCAAAATGTAGCATACGTATATCTTTATCACAATTATTTTGTCTATAACCAAGTATTTTGCTGCCTTCACCTGCAACTTCAGCTATTCAAGTGAATCAAAGAGACAGGAAGCAGTGATAGAAATCTGTAAGAAGAATAAGAGGTGCAAACTTAAACTGCTCTCTTTCAGACATGAAATTTGGTATAAAATACTCCCCTGTAAATAGTTGTCAATAAACACAACTGCTGCAAATGTATTTGGTAAATCTTGAGGTCAAAGGCCTCAACTGTTTATTGCCTTGTAAACTCAAAGGCAAGTAAATTTATTGCCCCAATGAGTCTCAGAGTATTTGGCCATCATAAAAGCTCTGTGTCCAAGGTACAAAATAGCCCATCAGCCAGCACCGCAGCTATTCCACACGTAACTCGGGGGCCACTGCGTGTGTTGTAATTCAAAGTATATTGTTGGCTCACTGAACAGGCACTGCCACGAGTCAGTGCCGACCTGCCTGTCATTGCTGTTAAGGCATCCACTTGGTGAAATTATACATTGTTGTGCTTTTAAGAGCAATTTGCTTACTGCACTACGGTAGCAGAGTGTAGCGGTACTTTTTTCTCGCATCCTTGTGCAGTTTCATGTTTTCAGAAGTCCCTAATTGACACTGGAGGAGCAGTGACTGAGAGCAGCCCCGCAGAGAAGGATTTGGGGGTGCTGGTTGATGAGAAGCTGGACATGAGCTGACAACATGGGCTTGCAGCCCAGAAAGCCAAACATGTCCTGGGTGGCATCAAAAGCAGCGTGGCCAGCAGGGCAAGATTGGGGATTCTCCCTATCTGCTCGTGAGACCCCCACCTGGAGTCCTGTGTCCAGTTCTGGAATCCCCAGCATAAGAAGGAGATGGAACTGTTGGAATGGGTCCAGAGGAGGCCACGAAGACGACTTGAGGGCTGGAGCACCTCACATATGAGGCCAGGCTGAGAGAGTTGGGGTTGTTCAGCCTGGAGAAAAGAAGGTTCCAGGGAGACCTTAGAGCAGCTTTCAATCCTGAAAGGGGCTCCAAGAAAGCTGGGGAGGGGCTCTTCATCAGGGATTGCAGGGATAGGATGGGGTGGGATGGTTTTAAGCTGAAAGAGAGGAGATTGAGACGAGATATTAGTAAGGAATTTGTTATTGTGAAAGTAGTGAGACACTGACCCAGGTTGCCCAGAGAAGTGGCTGCCCCATCCCTGGAGGGGTTCAAGGCCAGGTTAGATGGAGCTTGGAGCCCCTGATCCAGTGGGAGGTGTCCCTGCCTATGGCAGAGGGGTTGGAACAGGATGATCTTTAAGGCCTCTTTCAACCCAAACCATTGTATGATTCTATGATTTGCTGCACAATGTAAATCGAAGGCACAAACAACTTGTCAAATTAAATGCACTAACATTTAAAATAAAGCATATTGCACAAGGTACTGCCATGCTGACCCTCTTTTTCCTCTTTATATCTGTAGCTTTATGAATATGTGATTAATCCAAAACACACATAGCATACGAGAAGCATAATACTGTGAGATGGTTGTGTATGAGAGGGCAAATCACAAAATTTAATGTTTTTTTTCCCATGTTCCCAGAACAGTTTTATCTTGGGATGCTGATGCACAGAGGCCAAATGCAGTGCGCTTATGACTGAAGCCTTCACTGAAGCAAATAATTTCTACCTCCAAGAAATGCAGTGGGAACCTTGTCCCTCTGTGATCAAAAGGAAACAAAAATGGAAGAGAGCTCAAAGAGTGAATGAGCAGCATCTCATTGCCTGTTGCTAAGGAAGGCAAAACACAAAGATGCACAGATGTTGCTTAGAGTCCTCCAGGCTCTGTGCAGGAAAATGTAAACAGACAGAGAGAAATGTTTTTTCTGTTTCTTGCAGCTGAGCAGGTAGCTGCCTTCAATTCCAGCACAGAGCCCAATTGGTTCATGTTTGCACAGCAGTACACAGTATAAATACTGGCCTTGACATAGAGAATCCATCCCATATATAGGATGTGATGTAAGCGGTTCCACAGGTTGGCTGTTCTTGCTTATAAAAGACGTGATTCCTTTCTGCACCTGGGACATCTCACACCCTCAGGGCTGACAGTTCATCACTTTATAGGTTTTGACTTCTTGGGGAGAGGGTAAGAAAGCAGTGCCTCCCTCCTTAGTTAGCTTTACCCAACACACAGCACCTTCTCTGCTTCATACAGCAAAGCCATCGCCCCAGGGCCGTCCCATCCGCAATACAGCTGGGTCCAGCCTTGAACTGTAACTCCATTGATCGCCAGAGCTCAGTGCTGGCTCCAGTTCTGTTCATTATCTTTATTGATGATCTGGGTGAAGGGACTGAGTGCACCTCTAATGAATTTGCAGATGACATTCAGCTGGGAAGAAGTGTCAATCTGCTTGATGGTAGGGAGGCTCTTCAAAGGGATCTGGACAGGCCAGATCGATGGGCTGAGACCAGCTGGATGAGGTATGATAACGGCAAGTACTGTGTCCTGCACTTGAGACAAAACAACCCCGTGCAGCTCCAGGCTTGGGGGAGAGTGGCTGGAAAGCTGCCCAGCAGAGAAGTACCTGGGGGTGTTTTTTGACAGCAGCTGAACATGAGCCAGCAGTGGCCCAGGTGGCCAAGAAGGACAGTGGCATCTTGGCTTGGATCAGGAATAGAGTGGCCAGCAGGTCCAGGGAAAGGAGTGTGCCCCTGTACTTGGCACTGGTGAGGTGACATCTCGAATACTGTGTTTGGTTTGGGCCCTTCACTATAAGAAGGTCACTGAGAGGCTGGAGCATGTCCAGAGAAGGGAAAGGAGCTGGGGGAAGGGGCTGGAGAACAAGTCTTATGAGAAGAGGCTGAGGGACGCGGGGTTGCATAGTCCGGAGGAGAGGAGGCTGAGACCTCATCACTGCCTGAAACTGCCTGAAAGGAGGTTGTGATGAGGTAGGTGCTGGTCTCTTCTCCCAAGTGACAGGCCAAAGGACGAGAGGAAATGGCCTCAAGCTGCAGCAGGGCAGGTTCAGATTGGATATCAGGAAAAAGGTCTTGACGGAAAGGGTTCTCAGGCCCAGGCAGAGGCTGCCCAGGGAGGTGGTGGAGTCCCCATCCCTGGAGGGGTTTAAAATATGTGAGGTGCTCAGGGATCTGGTTTAGTAGTGGACAGGTACAGTTGCACTCAAGGATCTCAAAGGTCTTTTCCAACCAAATAATTCTATGATTCTTAATTAGACCTCACTGCCTTACTGTCCTCAGTCACAGGCAGAAAACCTATCTCTCCGTTTTCACCTTCCATCAAGAAGAGAGAAAACCTCTCAGCCGCACAAAACAATTATTAGTTTGTTATGAAAAGAGGCCTTTTTCAAAAGTCACATCCATTTTTTTTTATCCTGGATGAAATTTCCCATTAATTTGTGCTGTATTTTTCAACAACTACCAAGCTGTTCTACAAACAAATTTGTTCTCATGCTTGTGTTTGGTGCTTTGTGCTACGTGGGGAATTAGTGCCTCAGCATCAATTTCTTCCTTGCAAATCACGAGCTGAAAATAGCAGGTGATGGGAATAAAATCAGAGCAGAGATACATGTCGCAGTAGTTCCACTGAGGTTAATGGGGCTGTTCAGTAGAATGGGGGGAAAACAAGCCAACAACTACAATGTACAAATATTAAACATTAAACACTTCCAGGTACTTTTGTAAGTCTGTTTAGTTACCAGAATAACAAATAAGTAATACTACATTACCCATCCAGCACATTTTCACTCAAGAAACAATGCAGCCATGGACTTTTCTCAGTGTAACATGGGATATGAATGGGGCACTGTTGCTTAATCATTCTCCTGAACGTTTATAGGATGGAAATAAGATCTTAATATAACTAGAGGGGCCACAGGAGGGACACTTTAAAGGCTGCCCTACCATGTGTGTCAATACCAAGAGCTCAGCAACATCTGGTTTAATTCATTTTCTGAACTGTTTACTAACTGGTGACTAGGTGTTATTTCCTCTTTGAGATGGGAAATGCCGTTAATTGATGCCAGTGCGTCTCCCTTGTGCCAAATGGGCACTCACAAGACACTATGAAAACCAGTCAACCACTTGTGGGAGAAACAGGGGCTAGGATTTGGCTAGAGTGACTCTTTAGGTCGCAGGCTCTTGGAACAAAGGCTTTCTCTTACTGTGCATGTCAGTATCCTGACAGCATCTCTCTTACTGTCCACGTCAGAGAAGGACTTGGGGTGCTGACTGATGAGAAGCAAAACATGAGCTGGAAATGTGTGCTCACAGGCTAGAAAGCAAACCATATCCTGGGCTGCAGTACAAGAAGCATGGCCAGCAGCGCGAGGGAGGGGGTTCTCATCTGCTCCGCTGTCATGAGACCCCACCCGGAGTCCTGCATCCAGTTCTGGAATCCTCAATATGAGAAGGACAAGGAACTGTTGGAACAGGTCCAGAGGAGGTTACGAAGATGACCTGAGGGCTGGCTGGAGCACCTCCCATATGAGGACAGGCTGAGAGAGTTGGGGTTGTTCAGCCTGGAGAAGAGAAGGCTGCAGAAAGACCTCAGAGCAGCTTCCAGTCTAAAAGAGGCTCCAGGAAAGCTGGGGAGGGGCTTTTTACAAGGGCCTGGAGTGATAGGATGAAGGGGAATGACTTTAAATTGGAAGGGGGAAGATTTAGATTCAACATTAGGAAGAAATTCTTTACGCAGAGTGTGGGGAGGTCCTGGCCCAGGTTGCCCAGAGCAGTGGTGGCTGCCCCATCCCTGGAGGGGTTCAAGGCCAGGCTGGATGGGGCTTGGAGCAGCCTGATCCAGTGGGAGGTGTGCCTGCCCATGGCAGGTGGTTTGGAACTGGATGATCTTTAAGGTCATTTCCAACCCAATCCATTCCATGATTCTATGAGTATCATATTCGGTGCTATAGAGCTTGAATTCTGGTACAGCTTCTCAATGTTTCTGGACCACAAATATATAAGATTGTTATTCCCAAAATCTATTCCCTCCTTCGAACAAAGGAAATTTATCACTTTATCATCCTATTTTCCAAAATGTCTTCCAGGACAAGGTATCACCTTTGAGGAACTCTGCCCCCCAGTTATTTTCAGAAAAGCAATTATTAAAACAATCACCTGTTGGCTATTCTGGTTTGGGGAGACCTCTCAATCAGTCAGACTTAGTTTGTCTCACTATAATTAAACATCAGCAAAGCTGTTCATGAAGAGTTTTTCAGAAGAAATTGTATTTTCACATCCATGTGCAGCTTTGCGATCACAAAACCTGAAAGCAGAAACAATTTGGGACTTTTAGAGGAAATTCAAACTACAGATCCTCTGAATCAGCAAGCAAGTTTGAAGCACAGCTGCAGACAGGCTCTTTGTGCACTCACACAAAACACCAAACCACATTAACAGCCACGTGAACACGCCAGGAAAGGTCACTTGGAAATCATTATGCGTTCATTTTGAAGAGTAACACCTTAAGACTCCCACTGTGAATGTGGTATCACAGCCATTTCCTTTTCTATCAGAAATCAGGTTTGGATGTTTGGCAGAAGAATCGCACTAATATTTTTGTTAAGACAAATTTCAGATGTCACCATAGCTCCTTGAAAACACCAGTGTAATGCAAGTCTTTGAAACTGGATTGGAAATGATAAAAATCCAACTTTGTCTTACATCACAATAAAACCACTTCAAAGCTAATGATCAGTGATCTGCATGCAAGAATTGAGTGCACCCTTAGTAAGTTTGAAGATGACACTAAGCTGGGTGGAAATGGAGATCTGCTTGAGCGTAGGGAGGCTTAACAGAAGGGTCTGAACAGGCTGGATCGATGGGCTGAGACCAGCGGGGTGAGGTTCAACAAGGTCAAGTGCCTTGTTGAGACACAACAACCCCATGCAGAACTGCAGGCTTGGGGAAGAGTGGCTGGAAAGCTGCCTGGCAGAGGAAGGCCTGGGGGTGTTGGTTGACAGCAGCTAAACGCGAGCCAGCCGTGGCCCAGGCAGCCAAAAAGGCCAATGGCATCTTGGCATCAGCTGGCCTGAAACAGCGTGGCCAGCAGGACCAGGGAAGGGATCACAGCTCTGCACTCAGCATGGGTGAGGACACATCTCAAATCCTGAGTTCAGTTTTGGGGCACTCACTCCAAGAACACTGAGGAGCTGAAGCACGTCCAGAGAAAGGAAAGGAGCTGGGGAAGGCGCTGGAGAACAAGGGTTATGAGAGGCAGCTGAGGGAACGAGGGGTGTTTAGCCTGGAGAAGAGGAGGCTGAGGGGAGACCTTATCACTGTCTACAACTGACTGAAAGGAGGTTGTGGTGAAGTAGGTGTTGGTGTCTTCTCTCAAGGAACAGGATGAGAGGAAATGGCCTCAAGCTGCACCACGGCAGGTTCAGATTAGACATCAGGAAAAATGTGTTCACTGAAAGAGTTCTCAGGCCCTGGCAGAGGCTGCTGAGGGAAGCGGTGGAGTCCCCATCCCTGGAGGTGTTTAAAAGACAGGTAGATGAGGTGTTCAGGTTTAGTAGTAGACAGGTACAGTTGGACTTGATGATCTCAAAGGTCTTTTCCAACCAAACAATTCTGTGATTCTATGATTCTCATTTCAGTCTGGTCCCAAGAGAGCACTCGTCCATATCATTAAAACCAGTGTTTAATTTAACCCAATTACATACACATGCCAGTGCAGTCAGATGCCCAACCAGAATAGTGGATTTAAGACAGGTCAGGATGAAGGTGCATGGGTGAGGCTTGGCAGGGAATCCGGTTTTAGTGCTTTTGGCTCTAGTTGAGAACATCAGTTTCTCGTTGGTGAGTTCTGAAAACAAAGTGCTTTGCAAAGGAAAAAAAAAAAAGAAATAAAAGAAATCCCTTCAGAAATTCTACTTTGGGCATCTGTGTATCAGTATCATAACTCAAAAACGACAAAGCGTACAAAGGAGGTGAATCAAAGTTAAACACATCTGCGGACATTACATTCTTTGCTTCTATTTCTTACACCTACTTTTAAAAACAGACTTCTGACGCATCAGACGTGGTTGGCAGAAGCGTTTTATTCACATTCTCCCAGCCAGTGCTCCGCCATAGGTATTAACTCCCCCTGGGGAACACAGGCACAGAGGTAATAAACATATTCGTTTCATGACGACATCTTAAAAAATGTAAAAATGCTAAAAAACCAACTGTAAGCTGACCTCCAGCCAAAGTACACATTAATTATACAGCTTAAGTCAGGCGGATGCTCAAGGAAAAGAGATCTAATGTTACACCCAGCTGGATACTTTGTAGTTAGCACAAATGTAATATAAAGCGTACCAGAGTTTGTCAAGTGTCTGTCTGGATTTTCAGTTTTCATTAGTACTATAATTAAAACCACATTTTCAGCTATATTACCTATAACAAGAAAGGAATGAGAAATGAGGTTGTCAAGGTCAGCCTCTTTCTGCTCTTTATACTGAGTATCTGCAGGCCACAAGTTGTTGAATTTGGTGTAAACCAGAGTAATAGGATGGAATGTCACGTTACAACCAAACCTTTGTGGCCGAAGAGACAAACACATGAAGTCACTTCCTTTCAATCGCCAACGGAGCGTATTTATCAACAGTCATATAAGTCAGGGAGACGGGCAGGCAGATGACAGACAGACTGACAGATCTATGGAAACACAAACACCCTAAACACTGACCCAACAGAGCCAATGCACAGAAACATTCCTTTTTGGAGCTGTGCTTGATCTTACACTGTCATAGTCCTTCCCATTTATAAATGATGCCACTCTAAATTCTTTTTATGCCCTTTCTACTGCTTGTTCACAGAGGACACGGCAAAGATTAGGAATATATGAACAACGAATAACTTGGACAAGAACAAGCAAAGAAGTTTCGGACCCAGATTCCTGTTTTTAACACTTTCAGAGTCACAATTTTGCTTAAGACCTATACAGGTAGCAGATAGCAGAGGACATATTGTTCCAATCATTCTAGTGGATGCCTTAATTAGATATCGGTGGTGAAAAGCAGCACAGCTCCACTGAACTCAGCAGAGGTCAGCATCCTAGCAAGGATCCGGTCCATAAATTTTAGTATTTAAAAATGCATTTCTTTTCATATTCAAGTGTAAATAAGTATTTCAGGCAAGCAAGGCGCAGTGAATGTAAATGGGATTCCCCAGATGAGCACTCAGTCTAGAAAGTAAACATAGGTTTAGCTTGCAGAACCAGGGTGGGGGAAAGGGGGGAACAACAAAAAATAATCCGAAGCAAAGCAGGTGATCAGTCACGTTAAATATAAATGATGGATTATTTGTGATACTAAGAAGGGATTTTAGCTTCATTTAAAAAAAAAAATTGCTATTAAGGAGATGAGTGAACTATTACGACACTGAAAGACTTAAGAGATACCCCAAGAGATAACATTCTGAGAATAAAGTGAAAGAGCTTCTATAAAATACAAAAGGTGTGTTGTAAGGAAGGATCAGAAGGGCAGACTTTGAGCTTCATCTAGTCATAAATCAAAAGCTTGTTCTCCATCATTCTGCTCTATGAGGTCAGCTTTGATTCCCAAGCTACAATTCCCAAGGGATGGAGGTATTTCTATTGGCAAGTATGTGTCTTTCTTCCCCCAGGCTGGCTCTGCCAGCCCTGCTGTCACCATGGAGTGTCATTATCTCAGTCTCTTTACGGCCCCGGATTGTTCCGTTCTGGAGCCACAGGGAACTATCACAGGGCTGTGAGAGGAAAGCCCAGTTGGAAGACCGAGGGCATTTGCAACAGATTAATTGACCAAGCAGTTTATCAAGATAGGCCATCTACAATTGTTCAGTCATTCTCCTTCACAGAGGCCAAATGCTTTTATGCAGTCGTCCCCAGGTGACACGTTAGGAGTACAAAATGTTATACACAATAAAAACAATTGTGTTAAAAACTCTGCAGTTTAGAAACCAGCACCAAAAAATAGTCAGAACTACAAGTCTCAACCTATTCATAGAATCATAGAATCACCAGGTTGGAAAAGACCCATTGGACCATCGAGTCTAACCATTCCTATCAAATACTAAACCAAATTCTCGTGCTTCACAGTTTGTGTTCAAGCAACTTAAGCATCAATCTTTTGGCTTTTATTCATGCAGGCTGTCCATGCTCGTAAGAATACTCTGTGTGTACAGAAATACCCATCTGAACGCTGGAGGCCGGCATAGCACCTCAATTTTTGATCAGCCATCTCCACGTACACAGACAAGGGACGACAACTTCCCAACAGACACATTTACATTCAGAATGTTGTCTCCCTGATTTTCATGTAACTTATTAAACCAGACAATCACTGTCAGTTTTAGCTACATTTCATGAATGAAAATGTTTCAATATTTTTTTTTATCTTGTCTAAAAAATTGTTTATTTTGGGATACCTCTTGGGCATGATGATGAAAATGAATCTGAGGGCTGGAGCACCTCCCATATGAGGGTTGGGGTTGTTCAGCCTGGAGAAGGCTCTGGGGAGACCTTAAAGCAGCCTCCCAGTACTGAAAGGGGCTACTGGGAAAGCTAGGAAGAGACTTTTTACAAGGGCCTGGAGTGACAGGTCAAAGGTGGAACGGCTTTAAATTGAAAGGGGGAAGATTTAGATTAGATATTAGGAAGGAATTCTTCATGATGAGGGTGGGGAGACCCTGGCACAGGTTGCCCAGAGAAGTTATGGAACACATCCCTGGAGGTGTTCAAGACCAGGTTGGATGAGGCTTGTAGCCCCTGATCCAGTGGAGGTGTCCCTGCCCGTGGCAGGAGGCTTGAAAACTGGATGGGCTTTTAAGACCTCTTTTAACCCAAACCATTGCATGATTCTATGATTTCTAAGTTACAGCAAACTTTTGCTCTGCTGTTGTACAGTGGTTTCTATTATTTGGTCTATTAGTATTACAATAGTTTTACTTCAGTAATTCTCACTTAATATAGAGAAACGTTGCTGTGTGGTGCAAAACCTGATAGTTACTGCGAGTATTTTTAACAAAGATAACATTTACAGAGAATAATACAGACATCTGATCCTCTGTGTTTCTAGAGATAAACCCCCTCGTTCTCTCGGCAACAATTTGTAAAGGCAAAGCACTGATAGATGAAAAGATTGAATTTTTAAGACAAGATCGCCCTCTACTGCTTCGAGAGAGGGTAAAACAAGGGTGGATCATTCTAGGATTCTGTGCTGTCTTATTTAGATTAAGGGACTAAAACCCCTAAGTTAAATGTAAGGTGATAGCAATACAGCTAAAGAGATTTTGATGAGAAAACTCCCTGGAGATACAAAATTACTAACATGCTTTTTCCAGTCATATTGGAGGCAGAACTTGTCAGGGAATTTTTATGTCTTATTGACAGTGGCATAAGAGGAATCCTTAATGAAGATACAGTTCAAGCTGAAGACTAAATGAATTATTTGAATCAATGTTCTTTGCAGAGCAGCTTAGGGATCTTCTGAGACTGGTTTATTTCTTTATTCAAGATATCTCTGAGGAACTGCCTCAAATTGTAGTTTCAGGAGGAGTTTAATAGAAAGCAAAACAAAAAAAAACCAAAAAAAACCCCAACACAATAAAAATGAAGATTTAATGGCTTGAAGCAGGTGTTGATTCAAGAATTTTCTGATAATGAGTTCACCAAACTGGTGTGCTGCTACTTGCTCTTGAAACAGAACAGAGATCACTAGGATGGCAGGTGGTGCTAGAAGAGTGCCAACCAACATCCAAGAGAGTTACGTGGGTCTGACTGCAATATTACATTGGTTGAAGCAATAAAAAACATAAAATTAAGAGGCACTTTGGTAAGTAACCTAAAATGACAAAAAGTAAGCACTGCTTTTATAGAGGGAAATCAGACCTCAAAGATCTGCTAGTAGTTTTTGGAAAGAATCAAGAAATTCACTTTTTGGTGCAATTCTCTTGGTTACAAGAATGATTTTGATCCACTCCCCATGTTGGCTTAGTGTGTTTTCTCATTCCACCATATGATTTTGGACGTATGGTCTTACTGTTCGTAAGCAAGCTTATAACACTTAAGACAAAGATCATTTGTGATGCATTATAATACTTATTTAAGGATGCTATCCTATTGCAATATCTGATTCTTTTCCTATGAGTCTGGAAGCACTGAATACCAGCTCAGGAGAAGGCAAGGCCTGCATGCAGTAAAGGGCAAGCACACCATGCAAATGAGCCTCCACCAGCTTCCCAGCACTCCGAGTTATGTACCAGTTTCAGAGAGAGTCAAGGCTGTGTGGATAATCATAGAAAGGTTTGGGTTGGATGGGACATTAAAACCCATCCAGTTCCAACCCCTCTGCCACAGGCAGGGACACCTCCCACTGGATCAGGTTGTTCCAAGCCCCATCCAACCTGATCTTGAACATCTTCAGGGACGGAGCATCCACAGCTTCTCTGGGCAGCCTAGGCCAGGGCCTCCCCACCCTTACCATGAAGAATTTCTTCCCAATATCCAGTCTAACCCTCTCCTCTTTCAGTTTAAAGCCATCACCCATTGTCCTATTGCTACAGGCCCTACTAAAAAGTTTTTCCACATCTTTATTATAAGCCCCCTTTAAGTATTTAAAGACTGGATTTTTGACAGATACCTACCAGCCTCCAGCCATGTTCTCTTCTCTTCTCTATTCTACTAAGTAATTAATCTTCTTTTCTTTTTTTTTTTTGTTCCAGTTCTTTAATGCTTCCTGACTCCAAGAATCCAATTGACCTGGTCACCTTGACAGTTCAGCTAAGTTTTGCTGAGTTTTCCTACAGTCTTCCCTATCCAACTGCTGCTGAAACCTAAACCTACTTTAAAAAAAAAAAAAAAATATCTGAATTGCACTGAAACCCAACTTCAGGATGACAGCAAGGACTTGACACATTCTAAGTGAATCGCAAATTCCTGTGTGCGGGATTTGGATTTACAAAGATGTAAAGCAACCAGAAGATTGCAAAACCTATCTCACCAGAAGTTTACTACTGAGCTAACATCAACACTTTCATGAAGCCTCAGGCACAGCTGGAGATGGAAGTTCAGACAGGCTGGACAAACTGCTTGGGTGATGCATTTTGCTTACAGATATTACAATCACCACATTTTGAGCCAGGATGATTCTCTCTGAAGTGAAATGAGAAGACACACAGCAAAATAAATTACATACCTGCTGGCACTGAGTAGGTATAATTCATCCAGTCATTTTCCTTCCATTGCACAAGCTTCTGGCACGTACGGCACTTCGATTTCTCTGTCACCACCACTCAACCTAGAATTATAGAGTTGCTTGGTTGGAAAAGACCTTTGAGATCATTGAGTCAAACCATACCTGTCCACTAGCAAACCAGATCCTTGAACACCTCATCTGCCCAACTTTAAAACCACTTGAGGGACGGGGACTCCACCACCTCCCTGGGCAGCCCCTGCCAGGGCCTGAGAACCCTTTCGGTGAAGAATTTTTTCCTAATGCCCAATGTAAACTTCCCCTGGTGCAACCTGAAGCCACGTCCTGTGGTCCTATCACTTGTTACTTGGGAGAAGAGACCAGCACCCACCTCACTACCACCTTCTTTCAGGGAGCTGCAGAGCGTGATGAGGTCTCACCTCAGCCTCCTTTTCTCCAGACTAAACAGCCCCAGTGCCCTCAGCTTCTCTGAGAACTGCTTGTCCCAGGCCCTTCCCCAGCTCCGTTCCCTCCTTGGGACACGCTCCAGCCCCTCAAGGTTCTTCTTGTAGAGAGGGGCCCAAAACTGGATGCAGGATTCAAGGTGCAGCTTCACCAGCTCCAAGTGCAGGGGCACAATCCCTTCCCTGGCCCTGCTGACCACACCTTGGCTGACCCAAGCCAAGATGCCGTGGGCCTTCTCAGCCACCTGGGCCACTGCTGGCTCACGTTCAGGTGCTCTCAACCAACATCCTAGGTCCTTTTCCGCCAGGCAGCTTTCTAGCTGCTCTTCCCCAGGCCTGGAGCGCTGCATGGGGTGGTTGTGTCCCAAGTGCATGACTGGGCACATGGATCTGTTGAATCTGATCCCATTGGCCTTGGCCCACAGACCCAGCCCCTTCCTGTGAGGGGCCAATCCTCTCCCTACACCAACGCGCGAGAATGCTCGCCGCACTATTTATAGACGCATAAGCCCCGCCCCATCGCTGTCGACCAATCAGAACTCGCCTCGCGCTCTCCGCGCGCTCCCATTGGTCGAGGGGCTGGCGGGCTCGGCCAATGGGCTGCGCGGGGCCAGTTCAAACGGGCGGGGGGGGGGGCGACGCCGAGGCGAGAGCGGTGAGAGCGGGATAAGGGCGGGGGGGCGCGGGGCCTCAGGGAGACCTCAGAGCAGCTTCCAGAAATGAAAGGGGCTCAGGGAAAGCTGGGGAGGGGCTCTGGATCAGGGAGGGCAGGGAGAGGACGACGGGGAACGGTTTTCAACTGGAAGAGGGGAGATTGAGATGAGATCTTGGGGAGAAATGTTTTGCTGTGAGGGTGGGGAGGCCCTGGCCCAGGCTGCCCAGAGCAGGGGTGGCTGCCCCATCCCTGGAGGGGTTCAAGGCCAGGTTGGATGGGGCTTGGAGCCCCTGATCCAGTGGGAGGTGTCCCTGCCCATGGCAGGGGTGGGACTGGATGGGCTTTGAGGTCCCTTCCAACCCAAACCATTCCATGATTCTATGATCAGAACAGAAAGAATCATAGAAAAACTGCTTGTTTTCTGAATGAGGAGGCATTTCTGCATCCAACTGCCTCCTCAGCAACGCCAATACTTTACTCAAGGTTTTGAGGTCCCTTCCAATCCAAACCATTCTGTGATTCTTCATAGAATCATAGAATAACCAGGTTGGAAGAGACCCACCGGATCATCGAGTCCAACCATTCCTATGTAGTGATAGGATGAGGGGAAATGGCTTTAAATTGGAAGGGGGAAGATTTACATTAGACATCAGGAAGAAATTCTTCACGATGAAGGTAGTGAGGCCCTGGAACAGGTTTCCCAGAGCAGGGGTGGCTGCCCCATCCCTGGAGGGGTTCAAGGCCAGGGTGGAGGGGACTTGGAACCCCTGATCCAGTGGGAGGTGTCCCTACCCATGGCAGGGGATTGGAACTGCATCACCTTCAATGTCCCTTCCATGCAAACCATTTTATCATTCTATGATTGAAGGCTCAGCTGGGGGACAATAGAGGTTGCAGCAAGCCCCTTGCTCTTCTCCCAACGCAGCCTTGCGCCATGCAAGCGAGCGACTTCGACTCGTCAGAGGAGGATGTAGCAGACGAAGCTCTGAGCCCACTCTCCATCTCCTGGTGAGGCACGTTCCGGGGGTCTTTTCCCACAGGAACAACACAGACATTAGCATTAAATCCTGTTCCTGCCAGCTAGTCAAGGAAGGGGATTGACCCACTCTGCACTGGTGCAGCTTCATCTCAAGTGCTGGGTGCAGTTTTGGGCACCACAAGACAAAAAGGATCTGAAGCTACTGGGGAGCATCCAAATGAGGCCATAAAGTTTGTGAAGGGTTTAGAGGGAAAGCTGTGATGAGGAGCGGCTGAAGTCACTTGGTCTGTTCAGCCTGGAGAAGAGGAGACTGAGGAGACACTTCCTTACGCTCTACAGCTTCCTCACCAGGGGAGGAGGAGCAGACGTTGAGCTCTTCTCTCTGATGACCAATGCCAGGAGCCGTGAGAATGGCAGGAAAATGTGCTGGGAGAGGGTTAGGTTGGACATTAGGCAGGGCTATGTGATGAACTACAGTATAAAAACCATGTTATTCCCTTCTCTGCTGTTGTAGAAATAAGTCTGGAATACTGTTTTATTCTTAAGTTATAGGTAGGTAATTCTCTCATGGTCCTACATAAAATGAATGTTTAGGGGTGAGTTATCTCTGTTCAAATAATCAAAATGCTCTGTTCTGATTTTTTTAATTACATGTTTTATTTCCCGGTAGGTTGCCTTTGTCTCCTGTCTACTCTTCTGTGTTCCTGGGATTATGTTCCCTTCCAGGTAAGAAGCATTGGCTGACGTTTGCAGCATGTTTGAAGCTGCAGAGAGATAACATCTTGTACCCTAAACTCCTGCTTTCCTTTCACTTGGTGAGGTGACTTGTTTTGTGATCCTACCACTGGAATAATTGTTTCAGAAATACCAAGACTGAGAGAATATCTTACTGAAAGATCATCTGAGAGAGGGGTAGGAGAACAGTGCTTGTTTTCTACCATCGGTTAGAACGGGCTGAGAGAGTTGGGGTTGCTCTGCCTGGAGAAGAGAAGGCTCCAGGGAGACCTTAGAGCGGCTTCCAGCACTGAAAAGGGCTCCAGGAAAGCTGGGGAGGGACTTTTTACAATGGTCTGGAGAGACAGAACAAGGGGGGATGGCTTTAAATTGGAAGGGGGAAGATTTAGATGAGACACTAGGAAGAAATTCTTTGTGATAAGGGTGGGGAGGCCCTGGCCCAGGTTCCCAGAGAAATAGTGGATGTCCCCTCTCTGAAGGTGTTCTTCCAACTCAAACCATTCCACGATTCGGGCATTTGTGAGAAGTAGTTCCTCAAAATATTTGCACTGTCTTCCCTCTGTCTACCCTCCTTCTAATTTAAAGCCATTTCCATCCTATCACTAAATGCCTTTGCAAAAAGGCACTCCCCAGCTTTTCTGCAGCCCCCTTCAGGTACTGCTGTGAATATTGCAGTGCAGTATTCTCTAAAGGTTGACAGATTTCCTTGTAGCATGATATGAGGAAAAATGGAAGTTGCTATACGCCAAGAATTGAATAGTAAGGAGGATTTTTAATGTGATTTGTGCTGAATAACAGAACAGGGAACTTACTTTCCTACCAGTCAACCAGGTGGCTCTTAACTAATCTCTATCCAGCCATTTTATTTGTTTGTTGGGGTTTCTTTTTGTGGGGTTTTACTGTTGTTTTTTTTTAAGCTGTACCCTTATTGTTTATATCGCAAGCTTTTCATCTGGAGAATGCATAGCAGCTTGAAACCTTGGGCAGATTTTTTTTTAAGCCTATTAATCACTGTATTAAGCAGATAATGGTGTTTAAACTGTCTTCTGCACTAGTGATCTATTTGCAAAACTAAGAACTGTGTTTTATTTGAGGTGTGACTTTGTTGCTTGCTTTGCATTTCGGGGTGATTCTGTGCTGTGTTCTACAGCTGTAGCAGCCATTTCATAAATTGCCCAGAGTGGTAATTATCGTTCATTGTTTGGTTTAGGTTGCAGGTTTAAGGATGTCAGAAGAAATCTTCAGAAAGATATAGGTAAGTCTTCTGTCACTGTGTGTCTCTTATTTCCATGTAATGGGTATGGTTTCTATACAGGCTGGGGGGCGACATAAATGAAAGCAGCTTATGGAGAAGGACTTGGGGTCCTGATTGATGAGAAGCTATATATGAGACAGCAATGTGCGCTCACAGCCCAGAAGGCCAGCTGAGTCCTGGGCCACATCAAATGAAGCGTGGCCAGCAGGGCAAGGGAGGGGATTCTGCCCCTCTAGTCCGCTCTTGTAACACCCCACTCGGAGTATTGCATCCAGTTCTGGAGTCCTCCACATAAGAAGGAGATGGAACTGTTGGAATGGGTCCAGAGGAGGCCACGGAGATGAACTCCAATGGCTGGAGCACCTCTGCTGAGGCCAGGCTGAGAGAGTCGGGGTTGTTCAACCTGGAGAAGAGAAGGCTCTGGGGAGATGTTATGGCATCTTCCAGCACTGAAAGGGGCTCCAGGAAAGCTGGGGAGGGACTTTTTACAAGGGCCTGGAGTGATAGGATGAGGGGAATGGCTTTAAATTAGAGGGGGTGAGATTTAGATGAGATCTTAGACAGAAATGTTTTCCTGTGAGGGTGGGGAGGCCCTGGCCCAGGTTCCCCATGGAAGCCATGGCTTCCCCATCCCTGGAGGTGTTCAAGACCAGGTTGGATGGGGCTTGGAGCAACCTGATGCAAAGGGAGGTGTCCCTGCCCATGGATGGGGTTCAAGGTCCCTCCCAACCCAACCCATTCTCTGATTCCATGAAATATCATAACACAGTGACTGGTTACGACAACTAGATAAATGTGCAGCGCCGCTTTTCCTGTGGCCTCTCTACCAAACATTGAGTAAGTAGTTAGGGTATTTCTAGGATGAAGCTATACAGACACATGTATCTTCGACAGGAGCTATGAGCTCTGCTAAGTTCTGGACAGCAGGCATCTTCAAAACGGCTAGACCAAGAAGAATTACAAACCTGTAATCTTCTTTTCCCAGAGAAAAGTGAAATTGGGATAGAAATGATGGAATTGCGTGAAGGTTTGTGCCTAGTATTCATCTGCACTAGAAGAGCAGAGACCAGTAGCAAAAACCTACAGCATTTGGGTCTTGACCCACATGGTTACAGCTGGAGGCAGACAGAATCGCGCTTAGGCTGGCAGCAGCAATCAGACTCTTCCGAGCACTGAGACGCTTTCCTGTGAGGAAACGCTCAAGGCTCTGTGAACTGAGAAAACTCCTCTTGGGGGTTACCTGAAGCCAAATGCAGGAGAATCATGGAATGATTTGGGTTGGAAGGGACCTCAAAGCTCATCCAGTTCCAACACCCTGCCACCTCCCACTGGATCAGGTTGCTCAAAGCCCCAAAAGAGACTCTGTAGAAGTAAATGCTGCTTAAAACAAAATTGCTAACTCCTATTGTCTTAACCTCAAAGATTAAACAAGAGAATCAGTACCAAGTAGCTTATCAGTTTATCCTTAAGCTTGATAGACTTTTGTTTATTTGCCAACGTCCTAATCTCTTGGCAGAAGAACTAAAGACCTATGGGACCCAGGATATATTTGTACTTTGTACCAGAGGAGAGCTTGTGAAATACCGCGTACCCAACCTTATAGACGCCTACCAACAGCACGGGATCTGTGTGCACCACCATCCCATTCCTGATGGGGATGCTCCTGACATTGACAAGTGCTGCAGAATCCTGGAAGAGCTAAGAAGCTGTTTAGAAAGAAACCGGAAAACAATCATACAGTAGGTTCTGGTTTCCTTCCTTTTGCCCTACGTACCTGTAAAATATACCTGCTTCTTTCTGGAGGTATGACCAGCTAAAACACAAATGACAGGTGCAGCTTTTAGGGCTGGTTCAAGCTCTGAAAAGCTCCTCATGCACCCTTTTGGAGCTAAGCAGTCTTTTGTAAGATTTGAGTCTCCCATTTTTCCCTTGCTCTCTACAGCAAGTGCTTTAAAATGTGTGTTGAATGGTGCCATGTGACACCTTGCTGCTAAGCTAGTTGGATATCAGGTGTACAATATGCGCTGGAAGCTAAAGGCACTCTCGTCAGGGAATAACGCACCTCGGTGCTGTTTGCTGGAACACAATGAGTCCCTGGTAGTGCAAAATTCACTTCTAAATTGCACGAGACTGGTTTAAAGTGATTTCTTCAGATGCTTGTTGAGTTCAGGGTAGAGAGGAAGTGCTTTCCAAGTTCCACATTCCTGAACGATCCTGCTGACAGCTCCCTGCTCAGACATCCAGAGTCCTCAGGCTTCCTGCTGACCCAGAACCCCACTGCTGTCAGTAGCTCACAACGATCATCGAAGACTGAACCTGGAGTAGGATTTAAAGAAAAGTGAGGTGGTCGTCATGGTTTGGCTCTCAATTCCCTTCCCATCCACTCCCAGGGAAAGGGAAATAAGAAAAAGACTTGTGGGTTGGAAACTAAAACTACAGCTTTAATTAAATAATAATATAATAATAATGATGAAAATAATAAGAAAGTAATAATCTATACAAATATGAAATCATGCCTCCACCTTTCAATGACTGTACATCACCACAAACGTTGCAGAGCAGACACGAGAGGAGGGGTCTGAGGCTGGGAGGGAGCTGGGCTCAGGAACTGGATTTGGGAACGCACAGATCCAGCTCAGGGGCAGACAGACAGACAGACAGACAGTCAAGGTCCTTGCTGGTCATCAGCCATCATGGAAGACAGAGACCCTCATGATCTCTTAGTTGTGTGCCAAGTGTGAGGTATATGGGATGGAATCCTCTGGTCAGTTGGGGTCAACTCTCCTGTCTGCCCCTCCCTGCAGGTGTGACCTGCTTATTGCCAGCTCAAGGATGGCCTTGGTTTCCATAAAATAAGTGTAAGCATTGGCTCCTGCATCCCAGTGTTATCAGTTCTAGAGACAAACAACTGTAAAAACCATGCAGTTAACTTTCAGAAAATGAAGCTATCTAGATGAGACTGAGCTGGAGTCAGAAAAATGATTCTGCTTTAGTACAAACCACAACAGGTGTCCATTTTTATGCTGTTTTCTGTCATCCTGTGCCTTTGGAACTATTACCATGACTGAAGATGAACTTTAAAATTGCTCTTTCTCTAGAAAGACACTGCTTAAGGGAAGTTTAAGGAATCAATGGATGAGTGCCTTGGAGGCATAACCATAAAACGGTTTGGGTTGGAAGGGACCTTAAAGCCCATCCAGTTCCAACTGGACACCTCCCACTGGATCAGGGGCTCCAAGCCCCATCCAACCTGGCCTTGAACACCTCCAGGGATGGGGCAGCCACCACTTCCCTGGGCAACCTGTTCCAGTGCCTTACTGCTCTCATTGTGAAGAAATTCTTCCTTATGTTTTGCCTAAATCATCTGCCTTTCTCCAGTTTATAGCCATTGCCCCTCATCCTGTCACCACAAGCCTCTGTGAACAGCCCCTCCCCAGCTTTCTTGTAGCCCCTTTCAGGTAACGGAAGGTCGCTGTAAGGTCTCCTCGGAGCCTTCTCTTCTCCAGGCTGAACAACCCCAGCTCTCTCAGCCTGTCCTCGAACGGGAGGTGCTCCATATTCCTACTTCCTTGTACCACTGCTCCTCTTGATCATGTTAAGGCAAGAATGTGTCTGTATGTTTATATCTCGAGGGGGCTCTGGGTGTTGCCGTGGAGTACAGCTTGTTACAGCCAAATGCTCTCTCCTTTTCCAGCTGCTACGGTGGCTTTGGACGCTCGTGTCTGGGTAAGCAGCTGCCTTCTCCCTCTCCATGCTAACCAACCCCTCCTACAAGCCTGTTCTCACGAGACAGCGCTGTCTGAAGGAGCCGCATCCTGCCTGAAGCCTAAGGGTGGTTACAGTGCAAACTGCCACTGCAGGTAGCAGGCTTAGTTAATATGTTTGGGCCCATTCTTGGGAGAGGTGTTGTCAAAGGGTAATAACATCAGCTGCCTGTACAGAAACTGTTGGTGGTGAGTGATGTAGACCTAAATATGTAGGTAAGGGGATGGAGGGTCAGGCACAGTTAGTCTTCCAGTGAGGCTGGTAGAAAACTGTCTTTTACTTTCTGACTCTTTCTCTGTTTTCACAGCAGATTTAAGTCTCGTCTGACTGATGGGACCCCTCTTCCCTGAACATCTCCTCAAGAAAAGGAGATGAACCTATTCCTCTGCATCTTTCTTCACCTCAGTGTTCCCCTTAAGGCTTTCAGGGGCATTAATTATTGTGTGAGCCCCAGAAGGCAGGGGTGGTGATATTGCCAAAAAAGCAAATGTGGTCAGAAGATGCAAAGGGGACTTAACTGAGTCTCATGCTTGAAAAGCCAAGAATTTGCCTTCCAAATGCTGCGGGGAAGGCAGGGGGGAAGCAGTGGGAGGACTTTCCCCTGTTTCCAAAGCCTGCAAGCTTGGGCGGGAGCAGCAGGCGGGTGGAGCCAGCGCCAAGAAATAATATTCAGCAAGAGATCCAGCAGGTCTGTGACCCTGATGAGATTGAGTTTTGCTAAACTGGTTTTGATGGAACAAACCTATTGCTGTGCTAAAGTGGTGCTGTGTGCAGCAAGAGGCGCTCAGTAGTATATATGCGTGTATACCTTCCCTTTACAGTAGCTGCCTGTCTCCTGCTTCAGCTTCTGGATGCGCTGGCACCTCAGCAAGTGATAGACAGCGTCAGAAACCTCAGAGGACCTGGGGCGATACAGACCATCAAGGTAATGAGGCTACAGCAGGTAATACACATGTGGAAAGCAAAGTGGAGGGGATCATCTGAAGTAAGCGAAAGAGCAAACAAGCAGACTAGAGGGTGCAGTTTTCATCCAGGGCTATCAAACAGCTTTTTAAGACAGGTGGTGGCTTTTCTCAAAGCGTAGAGCACTCATTACATACCTGGTTATGCCTTTTCAGCAATACAACTTCCTCCACGACTTTCGAGAGAACCTAGCTGCACATCTGGCAACAAAGGATACTGAGTTGAGATCGGTGTCACGATAACTGCTGTTGGTGTGGAGTATTGTGCTGTTTGCGTGGCTGCGGCAGACACCTGGACAAGACATCTCACTGACCTTTACGGTTTCCCATCGCCACTGCCTATGTGACGCAGCTCCTGGCTTTAACTCCTGCACGTACAGTGCTGGTGGGTGAAGGACAACCTGCAGGACGTGGAGCATCTTCCTCTGTACAGCTGTCTTTTAATACTCAGTGTTTTAAAATTACATGACAGTGTATTTGTGTTGATAACTGCTCTGCCTGCATGCCTAATGGCCTTGGTTTTGAGACAATGACTCTTACACCATGTTTGCTTCACATTTAACTTCACTTGGTATCAAGAGCGTAGGCATCAGCTGCCATTGAACTGTTAGGGTGATGTTTTCACCTTGGCACCCTACAGGCTGCATCAGTGAACTCGCCAAGCTTTAAATCAGAAACTGAATTCCATTTTTAGTTCATCTTTAGAGGGAAAACTTTGAGGAGCGGCTGAAGTCACTTTGCCTGTTCAGCCTGGAGGAGACTGAGGGGGGACCTCATTGCAGTTTATCGCTTCTGCACCAGGGAACGAGGAGGAGCAGGTGCTGAGCTCTTCTCTCTGGTGACCAGTAACAGGACCTGAGGGAATGGCAGAAAGATGTGCTGGGGAGGGTTCGGTTGGATACCAGGAAAAGGTTCTTCCCCAGAGGGTGGCAGAGCACTGGAACAGCTCCCAAGGAAGCAGTCACAGCGCCAAGCCTGACAATATTCCAGAGCACTTGGACAATCCCCTCAGACTCATGGTTTAAGTTTTGGGGTTGCCCTATGCAGGGGTAGGAGTTGGACTCTATGATCCTAGTGGGTTCCATCCAACTCGGGTCACTCTGTGATTCTATGATCTCTGTTTAACACACCATGAGAAATGGAAGAAGCAATTGGGCTTGAAGGCAGGACAGGGAGCAGCACAGTCTGTAACTCCCCACAGTGAAGTGCAGACTTCCAGTGCCAATGGGCTGGCTTCTACTCCAGTGTGTAGGGGAAGAGATGAGAGAGAACTTCCTTCTCTACTGCCTTTGTAAGAGAGTCCTGCTGGAATAATGTACGTAGATTAAAAATTACATCACTGGAGCTCTTTCAAAAAAACCCTTAGCTATATCTTTAAACCAAAGGAAAGTCGAGCATGAAGTTTCCAGCGGGAGTGCTCCTCCTTTATAAACCATCAAGAACTCATTCTAAAATACAATGGTTCCACTCAGCATGTTCAGTGATGTTCAGGAATGAGAGTTCTCGCTCAAACAAGATGAGGTTCTACACTGAATATCTGTGACAAACCAAGCGGGGATGGTTTTTCATAGAATCCCTAGACTGGAAAAGACCTTTGAGACCACGTCCAACTGTACCTGTCCACTACTAAATCATATCCCTAAGCACTTCATCTGCTCATCTCTTAAACATCTCCAGGCGTGGTGACTCAATCACCTCCCCGGGCAGCCTCTGCCAGTGCTTGAGAACCTTTTCAGTGAAGAAGTTTTTCCTACATCCAGTGTGAACCTCACCTGGTGCAGCTTGAGGCCCTTTCCTCTTGTCCTGTCACCTGTGAGAAGAGACCAACACTAACCTCTTTACAACATCCTTTCAGGAAGTTGTAAATGGTTTGTATGAACAGGGCAGGAACAGACACTGCAGTTGCGGCACAGGTGCTTTTGTGGCAAGACACTGCTGCATGCTAACACCACAGAAAGTAAATAAACAATCAGCTGTGAGCTGGAGAGGACAGTGAGGGGCTGGAGCGCGTCCAGAGAAGGGAAACAAAGCTGGGGAAGGGGCTGCAGAACAAGTCTTACAAGGAACAGTTGAGGAACCTGGAGTTGCTTAGCCTGGAGAAAAGGAGGCTGAGGGAAAACCTTACCACTGCCTACAATTGCCTGAAAGGAGATTGTAGAGAGGGGGGTGTTGGTCTCTTCTCCCGAGTGACAGGACACAGGATGAGAGGAGATGGCATCAAGTTGTGCTGGGGGAGGTTCAGATTGGACATCAAGAAAAATTTCCTCACAGAAAGGGTTCTCAGGCCCTGGCAGAGGCTGCCTGGGGAGGCAGTGGAGTCCCCATCCCTGGAGGTGCTTAAAAGACAGGGCGACAAGGCGCTCAGGGATCTGGTTTAGTAGTTGACAGGTACAGTTGGACTCAATGATCTCAAAGGTCTTTTCTAACCAAGCCATTCTATGGCTCTATGCCTGTAACAGTCCACAACCCTCCTGTTTAAATATAACCTCTCAGAAAGTCCAGAGAAGATGCACATTCCTGAACGTAGAAACTAGTCCTGTCCTGTTCTGAGGAAGCAATGATCATCCACCTCACTGTTAACATCTAACACGAATAGTTCTCCAGAACAGGCAAATGAAAAAGTTCCCTAATTATTACTCCTAAATTAAGTAGCTCTTTGTGGTCACAATTTACAATGCAATACGATTAGTTTAGCTGAAACATCTTCCCGCTGCCTCACCTACTATTTATCTGCTGACCCAGGAAAAAGAAACAGGAAATTAAAGCATCCCTTTTCCAGACACAACTTGATTCCATGTTCTATTTTTAAAAGTTAATGCAATTACCCCTCATAAACCCAACAGCTGAATACAGCAACTACCTGTTCCATTTAGAAACTAAGCAAGGCACCAGGTCAAAATGAGTGTTTCTGAATATGAGAGATTTCTTTTATTGTTTATTGCACTAAGGAACAGCAGGGCAGTTTCACAATCTCACTTTCTGCTTTGAAAAGGTCTGTAAAGAATGTTTTCATCATCGGCCTTGATGAATGTCGCAGGTTTGTCCAGCTGTTAATAAGACTGCACAGACATTGAAAAGAAATAATCACCGCCACTTAAATTTATTCCTTCGTGGGCAATTCAGCTTCTCCTACCACAATGACATCGGCTTCAGATTAAAGCAAGGTTAGTGTTCATTGTAAACACCGAAGCCTCTGAACGATGCGTATAAAGGGAAAGAGAACCCAAATACAACAAAATAAAGCCAAACAAACCAAAAGAGAACTCCTAGTTTTGCAATTGTGCCCATGAAGTCATCTCTTCAGACCAACGTCGCCTACAGGCGAAACAGCCAGCACTTCCAGCCCTTCTCAAGCACCCGGCAGCTACAGCGGATTTAGAATTCGAGTGGGATACACAAGTCCGAATGAGCCACTATGAAGCCCAGCCTAAAGAAAACCCCTAGCACGCTACGGCTACTCAGTAACAAAATGCCTACTTGATTACAGTTGTTCCTTGTGGAGTGCAAAGTCAAAACGTTTCAAAACCCAGTAATGTTTATATTAATTAACATGTTATTCCTTAATTTCAGTGTCCCGGTAACATAAGAAAACAGTCTTTCCACAACAATAAAACGTGGAAATGTATTAAAAATAGGGGAGTCATTGTTCTCTAACACAGACATGGTCATCAGGTTCCATCTTTAGTCTTGGTAAGAGGTCCTCCTTGTAAAGAATCCATGTGTTGTGGCTTTTGCATGCACTTAACTGGAACAAAGCTTGCCGAATGTCTTCTTAAGAGCTCACCAGAACATAAATCATGCTGGGAAAAAAGACAATAAAAATATTAAGATGCATCGTTTTGATTAGCGTTATACATTTAATTACACAGTCGTGTCTTCCACAGAACAAATCTGAGCGAGGTACATGGATTGTGACTGAAGATCTCACACAAAGTCACAGACACGTCATTTATAAAGCGTGACACGAACTGCTGCAACAACCAGTTGTCACCACATCAAGTGGCGTTGTAGCAGGGAGCCCAGTACAAGGTGATGCGTACATGTTAAAAGCCGGAGCTGTTCCAGCTGTGCTGTAAGTCTCAAAGCACCCGGAACAGATGCGGACACCAAGCAGCGAGTTGGCTTTTGGCTTGAAGGAAGAATCGGGAGGAGTTTTTGTGCCTCCCACCCCTTTTCACTCTTCTAACTTTGGCTTCAACAGAAACCACATTTACATCTCACAAATTGTGGAATGGTTTGAGTTGGAAGTGACCTCAAATCCCATCCAGCCCCACCCCTACCCTGGGCAGGGACACCTCCCACGGGATCAGAGGCTCCAAGCCCCATCCAACCCGGCCTTGAACCCCTCCAGGGATGGAGCAGCCACCCCTGCTCTGGGCAGCCTGGGCCAGGGCCTCCCACCCTCACAGGAAAATGTTTCTTCCCAAGATCTCCTTTCAATCTCCCTCTTCCAGCTGTAAACCTTTCCCCTCATCCTACCCCTGCACTCTGTGCTCAAGAGCCCCTCCCCAGCTTTCCTGGAGCCCCTTTCAGTACTGGAAGCTGCTCTAAGGTCTCCCTGCAGCCTTCTCTTCTCCAGGCTGAACAACCCCAACTCTCTCAGCCTGGCCTCATATGGGAGGTCCTCCAGCCCTTCTGTCCTCAACTAAAGCAACATCTTTCATGACTGGATGGAGCAGGTGCTTCAGCCCTCGGATCATCTCCATGGCCTCCTCTGGACTTGCTCCAACAGCTCTTTGTCCTTCCTGTGCTGAGGACTCCAGAACTGGGCACAGGACTCCAGGTGGGTCTCATGGGAGTGGAGCAGAGGAGCAGAATCCCCTCCCTCGCCCTGCTGGTCCCGCTGGTTTGGATGCGGCCCAGGGCACAGTTCGCTTTCTGGGGCTGCACATGCAGAAAACCTTCTTACTCTAAAAATGCCACTGTCACAGCTTCTTAACACAGACAATAGGTGGGGGGGCATTATACTATGCTTAAAAGAAGAGAAGCTTGGAGCTTCCACATCTCAAATCATGGCATATAGCTTCAAAAGAGCAATTCTGACCAAATTAAGACTTGTGTTTTAAAACAGAACAAACAGCGATGGATTGTTTTCCAGGACAGCTGGCACTAAGTCCAACGTTTCTCTTGTGCACTGAGCCAAATCAAAAAACCTCAGGACTGAAGAGTAGATGGGAAACAGAGGAGGAAAAAAAAAATACACCAAAAAAAACTTACCCATATAGGTAGTAAAAAAATGATAGAAGGTAGAATGCTAATTTGCACCATCCTTCTTTCTGGCAATAGGCTAAAATATCTGCATTCATGATGGTTGTAGGATCATACAGACCGGGGCCGCTCATCACAGGTCTACTCATGTACCTGAAAGTGATGAACAGTTAGTTCTGCGGTGACGGCGAGGGGGAAACATCAGCTCCTGCCCCCACCCACCGAGTCAAACCAGAACTGAGGGAAGGAATCACGCCCCTCGCAGCCAAGTCCATCAGCTCCACGTAGGAGATGGCAAACTGACCAAGCTCCAAACTAAACATGCCTACGGAAGAGCTTTCACAGATGGTGCCGCGATCGCTTACCTCAGCCTTAAACCATGCTGAGCTCTGGTGCACCAAAAGGAAACAGGACAAATGTATAAATAAATGAAAACCGGGATTCCTCATGAAAGGGTTGGAAAAGCTGGAGAAGAGACCAACGCATAACCCTACATAACCTACAGCTTCTACTCATTAGCAAAATGCATGCTGGCTACCATGCCGAAGGGATACTCACATGGGTCAGTACAGAACGATCCCGAAATTGTAGTGGAACAGTCCTACCTCCAACCCCTCCGACTCCTCCACACACCGGGACAAAGCCACGCAGCGAAAGCTGTTTTGCTGGGTTACGTTTCAACCAGATCAGCTCCCTCCACAGGACTTAACACCAGCACAAGAAGCGGTGGAGCCCGTGGCTTAGCAGCAAGAGGAAAGCGTGACCGCCGCCTCTACCGGCGATCCCGGCCGTGACTGCAGCACCCGTCCAGCTGCCGCAGGTCAGTGACCTTTAACGCGTGCGTTAACACAACCCGGTTCTTGCACGGCACAAGAGAACGACAAATAAAAGCAACCAAGAAAGCAGAGCGATGGCTCTTAACTTTATAGCCATGGCATAAACTTTCTCAAGGTCACCTCAAGAAGCATCTTTATTTGCCAAAAAACACAGAACACTTAACGGGAAGCACGGCCACAGGCGAATGAGTAACAGGTAAGGTGAGAACAGAGATCCCGGACTCATCAATATTACCTCCAAATATGATAAGCCAACAAAGGCATATTGAGACCCAGTGTGAGCCACTCTGCTGCGCAGAGGAACATAACACAGAAGAATGCATGGATGAGGTACTCTGGAAGTACAAGCTGGAAAAGAAAAAACATGAGTTAGAAGTTTTGATTATCCAAAGCAAGAACGCGTGGCGTTCAATCTATTTTGGAGGTAAGCTCCTGTTTAATAAGTAATATTAAAACCCAAAGATGAACAAGGCTGTGGAATCTTAGAATCATGGAATGGTTTGTGTTGGAAGGGATCTTAAAGATCATCCAGTTTCAACCCCCTACAATGGGCAGGGACACCTCCAACTAGAAAGTGGAAACAGCAACCAGCAGGACACGCTTTGCTGTTTTCACACGATAGTCATGAACCGAGGAAAGAAGTTTAGAACATTAATGCTCGGATCGATACTTTTTAATTGTTTCTATTAAATCAAGTGCACTGTTAACAGACTCCACGCTTTACACGTGACCTTCGTAGTAGAAGATACCACTGAGATATTTCTGCTCATGCAACAGAGAAATACCAGTCAGAGACAGGTTCTGTGGGATGGTTTAAAGGAAAAAAAAAAAGAGCGTTTGTGTTTTACTGGTTTTCTTTTATCCAGCAAAATGCAGGAACACACACGGCTCTGCCCAGGGACAAGCACCGGGCTGCTGTGACGTGGGAGGACACCACGGCCCCTACGCCCACACAGCTCCAGGCTCTTCTTTCCTTCACAAGGACCCAATCATAGAATCACAGAATGGTTTGGGTTGGAAGGGACCTCAAAGCCCATCCAGCTCCAATCCCCCTGCCACGGGCAGGGACACCTCCCACGGGATCAAGCCGCATGCTTCAAAGCACCATGCTTTTCAGCAGAAGCCCACAGAGCTCATGATCAGTTTACTACGAACTCGCGGAAAGCGTGAAATGCCAGGTAGTATTAGTGTTATTAACAGGAATAACGTGGAGAGATACCGAGATTCAACGCATGCAAAGAGCCAGCACCATCTCACGCCCACCACAAGA
The DNA here is from genome assembly GCF_032191515.1 of Phaenicophaeus curvirostris. NCBI lineage: Eukaryota > Metazoa > Chordata > Aves > Cuculiformes > Cuculidae > Phaenicophaeus > Phaenicophaeus curvirostris. The sequence goes on along the minus strand of NC_091396.1, from coordinate 68,895,601 downwards.
GGAAAATCCGGTAAAACAAGACCATCCCATGATACCATTGACTCGCTTATCACATAATTTGGGAAAAAGGAAAGCTATAAGCTTTTCACTTCTCAGCTCGGGACTGCTGAAACATCTTCTCGTGAAAAATACTCCATGTACACGTACAGAATCAAACAGTCTGTGTGTGTGCCCACATGCACACACCGCACGCTGTGTCTCTGAGAAATGTGCGGGACAGTGACAGCTGCACGGGAGACTACGCTGGCATTTCAAGTGGCATAGAACGGTTCGTATTTTCTCTCAACAGACAGTTCTTCAAATCAGAATCATAGAATGGTTTGGGTTGGAAGGGACCTCCAAGTCCATCCAGTTCCAACTCCCTGCACTGGACACCTCCCACTGGATCAGGGGCTCCAAGCCCCATCCAACCTGGCCTTGAACCCCTCCAGGGATGGGGCAGCCACGACTTCCTCAGACAACCTGGGCCAGGGCCTCCCCACCCTCACAGGAAAAGATTTCCTAAGATCTCATCTAAATCTCCCCCGTTCCAATTTAATGCCACTTCCCCTCATCCTGCCACTGTGAAAAAGCCCCTCCCCAGCTTTCTTGTAGTCCTTTCAGTACTGGAAGCTGCTCCAAGGCCTCCTCTGAGCCTTCTCTTCTCCATACTGAACAATCCCAACTCTCAGCCTGTCCTCATAGCAGAAATGCTCCAGCCCTCAGATCAACTTTGTGGCCTCCTCTGGACTCAGAATCCCCAGAACCCCAAGAATATCCTCCAACAGATCTAACAACCACCAGCAAGCAGGCAATCTTACCTCCTCCACTCTATTCTGCTACTCTAAACAAAGAATAAGAAAGAAAGAAAGCTGGCGTGACTGTCACACATTAAAAGGTTCAAGTAACTATTGTGTCCAGAACCTTCTCTCTATTCTTACCATTTATAAACTGGCAATTATTTATAGAAGAACAACAACAAAACACCTGTACAAAACAGGATGTGTTTGGCAGCCTGCTGAGACAGATTTATCCTGTCTCAGAATGCACAGTTTATCTTACTACAAATCTCAACCCCCCTTCTTTACTGGGTTTATTCTCCAGGTCCCTAAACACCTCGCTACCTGTCTACATCTCCAGAGACAGTGACTCCACCACGTCCTGGGCAGCCGTTCCAGGGCCTGAGAACCCTTTTGGTGAAGAAATTTTCCCCGATATCCAATTTGAACCTGCCCTGGTGCAACTTGAGGCCATTTCCTCTCATCCTGTCACCTGTTACTTGGGAGAAGAGACCAGCACAACCACAACCTCCTTTCAGGAGCTGCAGACAGTGACGGGGTCTCCCCTCAGCCTTCTTTTCTCCAGACTACACAATCCCAGCTCCCTCAGCCACTCCTCATAACCCTTGCTCTCCAGCCCCTTCCCCAGCTCCGTTCCCTTCTCCAGACAAGCTCCAGCCCGTCAACGTCCTTCTTGGAGTGAGGGACCCAAACTGAACCCAGGATTCGAGGTGCAGCCTCATGGGTGCCGAGTACAGAGAGAAAATAACCTCCCTGGACCTGCTGGCCACGCTGTTTCTGATCCAAGCCAAGATGCTACTGGCCTTCTCAGCCACCTGGGCCACTGCTGGCTCATGTTCAGCCACTGTCACCCAACCAGGTCCTTCTCCTCCAGGCACTTTCCAGCTGCTCTTCCCCAAGCCTGGAGCCGCACGGGGTTGTTGTGGCCCAAGCACAGGACTCAGCACTTGGCCTTGTTGATCCTCATCCCGCTGGTCACAGCCCACTATGCCCTAACTCCCACACCAGAATAACCTGTCTGTCTTCAAACCTACCATGTTTTATCCTCCCTCACTGCTATAAGGGAAAATTAACCACGCCACATTTACTCTACCATGACATTTACCAGAGAAACGAGGGAGGAAGAACTCCCGTTGTGGAGAAAAGACAGGACTATAATGGGAGCAGGGAAGAGAAGGCAGCAGCAGCTTTCTAAGCAGTTACTATTTTGGGCTAATCTTTCTACTGAAGTGTCTCCATCCTACCAGGATTTTTGATCCTTTCTACCGGAAAAACCACATGCCAGCATGTTTGTCCGGCATCCCAGATCCCCTCAAGAGTACAGATTCTAACTTTGCTTTGAGCAGCCAAGCTACTTTCACAAGAAAAGCAAAGATTAAGTTATTTCATAGTCTAAGTCACGCAGCTATCGTATCGAATAAACACTCCATGCACGTGGGTTAACGGAAGGTTAATATTGGCGTTCGACATGCGCATCGTAACACTGCAAAGGTTGAGGTAAGACCGGAATGGACGGATGTAATGGGAATTCGCCTTCCCCCACACTGCAGCAGGAATGACAGCAGAACAGACCAAGCAAGGGAAACTGTTAGATGCGCAGCTACCCGAGCAGCCCACTTCGCGCTCCGAGATGCTGACCACCTCTGCTCCTCTCCACCCTCTCTCCCTCTCGATTTATGTGCTCTGTGTCTAACACACAGGGGCTTTTTTACAAGCCCAGCTCCTGGAAATGGATTTTCCTTTTCATAATTCACTTAACTTTTCAAAACACAACAGCCAGTCCCAGTGCTGCTGTGCTGCCCTGCATCCCACCTCAGCCTGGCCACTCCAAGCCAAAAGAAATCATGGAGTGGGTTGGGTTGGAAAGCATCTTAAAGCCCATCCAGTTCCACCCCTGCCATGGGCAGGGACACCTCCCACTGGATCAGGGGCTGCAAGCTCCATCCAACCTGGCCTTGAACCCCTCCAGGAAGGGGACATCCACAGCTTCCCCAGGCAACCTGGGCCAGGGCCTCCTCAACCTCAGCGTGAAGAATTTCTTCCTAATGTCGAATCTAAATCTTCCCCCTTCCAATTTAAAGCCATTCCCTCTTGTCCTACCCATCCATGCCCTGGTAAAAGCCCCTCACCAGCCTTCCTGGAGCCCCTTTCAGCGCTGGAAGCTGCTCTAAGGTCTCCCTGAAGCCTTCTCTTCTCCAGGTTGAACAACCCCATCTCTCTCAGCCTGTCCTCACAGCAGAGGAGCTCCAGCCCTCACACCATCTCCATGGCCTCCTCTGGACCTGTTCCAACAGCTCCATCTCCTTCTTACGCTGGGGAATCCAAAACTGGACACAGGACTCTACATGGGGTCTCATCAGAGCGGGGCAGAGGGGCAGAATCCTCTCCCTTGCCCTGCTGGCCACGCTGCTTTGGATGCAGCCCAGGACACGGTTGGCCTTTTGGGCCGCGGGCTCACATTGCTGGCTCAGAAGTGCACAAAATCCCTCCTCTACCCAACTGTGTATTCTTTAACAATCATCCCTTCTACTGTTGGCCTGTTAGATTCACCAGCAAATGGTTTTGCCTCAAATGGTTTTCACAAACCAAGGAGTGCCAGAGTTGCATCCAAGAGAGGACACCAAGATACAGCCCTGACCCCAGAACCAAAGCAGAGATGCCAATGCCCAGCAGATTATGGCCACCCAAACCCTTAGACAAGAGCAGCATTTATTGGGTCAATGCTTAAAAACCAGCTGCTCTCCTGTCACCTCAGAGTTGAGAGCAGCTTGCTTGAACAGCACTGTTTGTTTCTGCTGGAGGTAACCTCAGCTATCGATAGGACGTCTGTAACGGGCATGTAACAGTTTTCCCCGCTTCACTGGGTTAAGCAAGTGGAATTTTGGCACAAAATATGGAAATTCATGGAGTTGTTATAAACCCCAACAAACAAAAAACGAGCAGATGAACAGGCAGGCTAAACGAAACAGCTTAAGAGAATTACAGATGTTCCTAACGGGATGAGAAGGGAAGAGGCATTGAGAACAGGAAACTGAAAAGCAGTACACACCTTTAACGCAATTTTGACTCTTTTAATCTTTTTGACCTTTTCAACTGTCTTTGTGCCGAAAAATGTAGAAAGCAGATTGAAAGAATGTTAGTACGACAGCTGACAAGATCACTGGCAGATTAACAACAGTCAGATTATTCCCGATGAAAGTCAAGGAGCAGACAAAGCATTCTCCCTACGACTTCTACTGGACGGCCAGGTCTTGTCTGCCCCAGTGCAAGCTCTTGCCCAGTTCAATTGTATCAAGATTACACCAAAAACAACCACTCGACATACATTTATTTAAAAGAACCAGATATTTGGCATGCGACTTACAGGGTTGAGGGTGTTGCACTGGTCTATGGGGTTCTTATAGTCAGTCTTCAACTCGTCGAATGCTATAATCTGGAAAAAATTGAGGCTGTTAGAACCATACAATCATCAAGGGTGGAAAAGACCTCTAAGCTCTAAGACAAGCCGTCAGCCCAACACCACAGTGCCTGCTAAACCACGTCCCCAAGTGCCACGGCTACAGACTTTTTGAACCGCTCCAGGGATGGAGATTCCACCACTGCCCTGGGCAGCCTCTGCCAGGGCTTCACCACTCTTTCAGTAAAGAAATTTTCCATAATGTCCAATCTGAATCTCCCCGGCACAACTCGAGGCAATTTCCTCTTGTCCTATCACTTGTGAAAGCTCATCTGGAGTCCCGTGTCCAGTTCTGGAATCTTCAACTCCTCATTGACTTCCTCTGGAAGGAGATGGAGCAGTTGGAACGGGCCCACAGGAGGCTGCAAAGATGATCCGAGGGCTGGAGCAGCTCCCATATGAGGACAGGCTGAGAGGGTTGGGGTTGTTCAACCTGGAGAAGAGAAGGCTCTCGGGCTAACTGGGAGGCCGCTCTCGGGCTAACTGGGAGGCCGCTCTCGGGCTAACTGGGAGGCCGCTCTCGGGCTAACTGGGAGGCCGCTCTCGGGCTAACTGGGAGGCCGCTCTCGGGCTAACTGGGAGGCCGCTCTCCGGTTAACTGGAGGCCGCTCTCGGGCTAACTGGGAGGCCGCTCTCCGGTTAACTGGAGGCCGCTCTCGGGCTAACTGGGAGGCCGCTCTCCGGTTAACTGGAGGCCGCTCTCGGGCTAACTGGGAGGCTGATTTCTGGCTAACTGGGAGGCCGCTCTCCGGTTAACTGGAGGCTGCTCTCGGGCTAACTGGGAGGCTGATTTCTGGCTAACTGGGAGGCTGCTCTCGGGCTAACTGGGAGGCCGCTCTCTGGCTAACTGGGAGGCCGCTCTCGGGCTAACTGGGAGGCTGATTTCTGGCTAACTGGGAGGCCGTTCTCGGGCTAACTGGGAGGCCGCTCTCGGGCTAACTGGGAGGCCTCTCTCGGGCTAACTGGGAGGCTGCTCTAGGGCTAACTGGGAGGCTGATTTCTGGCTAACTGGGAGGCTGCTCTCGGGCTAACTGGGAGGCTGATTTCTGGCTAACTGGGAGGCTGCTCTCGGGCTAACTGGGAGGCCGCTCTCTGGCTAACTGGGAGGCCGCTCTCGGGCTAACTGGGAGGCTGATTTCTGGCTAACTGGGAGGCCGTTCTCGGGCTAACTGGGAGGCCGCTCTCGGGCTAACTGGGAGGCCTCTCTCGGGCTAACTGGGAGGCTGCTCTAGGGCTAACTGGGAGGCTGATTTCTGGCTAACTGGGAGGCCGCTCTCGGGCTAACTGGGAGGCTGATTTCTGGCTAACTGGGAGGCCGCTCTCGGGCTAACTGGACGCTGCCTTAGTGGTAACTGGGAGGCTGTTCTAAGCTAACTGGGAGGACTGGAATAGCGCCAGAACAGCATCCCCCGCCCCCTCTCGCCCCACCGCCGGCTCCAGCCCCTTTCCCCCCCCCAGATGCTCTCAGACCTCCCCCAAAAGCCCCCCAAACCCCCGAAAATCCCAGGAATTCGGCTCTCCGTGCATCCCGGGGCCGGGCCGGTGGGGGTGGGGAGAACCCGGGAGCGGCGGGGCCGCGCACACAGGGCCCCTCCCGCGCACTCACGTGCCAGATGGCGAAGAAGATGAGCGCGGCGGTGAGGAGCAGCGCCAGCATGTAGCAGAAAGCGGCGAAGGTGAACGCCATGGCGGCCCCGGGAGCGGCGGCGGCGGCTGCGCGGGGGACGCGGGGCGCGGCGGCTCCGCCCCCATTGCCGCCCATTGACCGCGGCGCCCCCTGCCGGCAACGAGGGGTCATTGACGCCCATTGACTGCAGCGCCCCCTGCCGACTGGGAAGGGTCAGTGCCGCCCATTGACCGCAGCGCCCCCCTGCCGGCAACGAGGGTTCATTGACGCCCATTGACTGCGGCGCCCCCTGCCGGCAACGAGGGGTCAGTGCCGCCCATTGACTGCAGCGCTCCCCTGCCGGCTGCGAGAGGTCAGTGCCGCCCATTGACTGCAGCGCCCCCTGCCGGCAACGAGCGCTCAGTGCCGCCCATTGAATGCATTGCCCCCTGCCGGCAACGAGGGTTCATTGACGACCATTGACTGCAGCGCCCCCTGCCGGCTGCGAGTGCTCAGTGCAGCCCGTGGTCCAGGCCCCCCCCCACCTATCAGTGTGAGGAATTCCTTCATAATGTCTGATCTAAATCTTCCCACTTCCAAATCAAAACCGCCCCCCCTCATCCCATCCCTGCACTCCCGGATCAAGAACCGCTCCCCAGCTTTCCTGGGATCTCAAAGCTCATCCAGTCCCACCCCCTGCCCTGGGCAGGGACACCTCCCACTGGATCAGGGGCTCCAAGCCCCATGCAACCTGGCCTTGAACCCCTCCAGGGATGGGGCAGCCACCCCTGCTCTGGGCAACCTGGGCCAGGGCCTCCCCACCCTCAGCGTGAAGAAATTCCTCTTTATGTCTAGTCTAGCTCTGCCCCTCTCCAGTTTGTCCAGAGAAGAGCAACAAAGCTGGTGAGGGGGCTGGAGAACAGGCCTTATGAGGAGCGGCTGAGAGAGCTGGGGGTGTTTAGCCTGGAGAAGAGGAGGCTGAGGGGAGACCTCATTGCTCTCTACAACTCCCTGAAAGGAGGCTGTGGAGAGGAGGGAGCTGGGCTCTTCTCCCAAGGGACAGGGGACAGGACGAGAGGGAATGGCCTCAAGCTCCACCAGGGGAGGGTCAGGCTGGACATTAGGAAAAAATATTTCAGGGAAAGGGTCATTGGGCAGTGTCCGAGGCTGCCCAGGGAGGGGGTTGAGTCCCCTTCCCTGGAGGGGTTTAAGGGACGGGTGGACGAGGTGCTGAGGGACATGGGTTAGTGATTGATGGGGATGGTTGGACTCGATGATCCGGTGGGTCCCTTCCAACCTGGTGATTCTATGATTCTATGATTGTCCCTCGTCCTATCACCAGAAGCCTTTGCGAACTGTCCCTCCCCAGCTTTCTTCTTAGAATCATAGAATCATAGAATCACCACATTGGAAGAGACCCACCGGATCATCGAGTCCAACCATTCCCATCAATCACTAAACCATGTCCCTCAACAGCTCATCCACCCATCTTTCAAACCCCTCCAGGGAAGGTGACTCAACCCCCTCCCTGGGCAGCCTCTGCCAGTGCCCAATGAGTCTTTCCATGAAATTTTTTTCCTTATGTCCAGCCTGAACCTTCCCTGGTGGAGCTTGAGGCCATTCCCTCTCGTCCTGTTCCCTATCACTTCTTGAGCCCCTTCAGGTACTGGAAGGTCACTCTAAGGTCTCCTCAGAGCCTTCTCTTCTCCAGGCTGAACAACCCCAACTCTCTCAGCCTGTCTGTGAAGGGGAGGTGCCCCAGACATTAGGAAGAAATTCTTCACGATGAGGGTGAAGAACCCATCCCTGGAGGGGTTCAAGGCCAGGTTGGATGGGGCTTGGAGCCCCTGATCCCGTGGGAGGTGTCCCTGCCCGTGGCAGGGGTGGGACTGAATGGCCTTTAAGGTCCCTTCCAGCCTATCTCGTTCGGTGTTTCTGGGTGGCTGTCGCGGTGCTGCTGTTCTGCAGGGAAAGCAACGCGGGGCTGTTCAGCCTGGAGAAGACCCCAGGGAGCCCTCAGAGCAGCCGCCAGCGCTGAAACGGGCTCCAGCAGAGCCGGGGAGGGGCCTTTCCAAGGGCCGGGCTGTCTCAGGAGGTGTCCCTGCCCACGGGGGGTGGGACGGGGCGGACTCGTCTCCCTCGGGGCGGGGCGAGGGGGCGATGGCGGCGGGGAGAGCATCGGGGCGCGGGGCGGCGGGGCTGGCGGCCTTCGGGTCCCCCCCCTTCCTCCTCCTCCTCCTCCTCCTCGGCCCGGGGGCGGCTGCGTCCCGCGGGCAGCCCGGGGCGGCCGAGAGGCGCTGCTTCTGCCAGGTGGGGCTGAGCTCGGGGTCCGCGGGGACCAGAGACCCAGGGACGTGGGGATGGGGGTGGGATGGGATGGGGATGGGGATGGGATGGGATGGGATGGGGATGGGGATGGGGATGGGGATGGGGATGGGATGGGGATGGGGATGGGGATGAGATGGGGATGGGGATGGGATGGGGATGGGGATGGGATGAGATGAGATGGGGATGAGATGGGAATGGGGATGAGATGGGGATGGGGATGGGATGGGGATGGGGATGGGATGAGATGAGATGGGGATGGGGATGGGGATAGAGATGGGGATGGGGGTGGGGTGGGATGGGATGGGATGGGATGGGATGAGATGAGGATGAGGATGGGGTGGGGATGGGATGAGATGGGGATGGGGATGGGCATGGGATGAGATGGGAATGGGAATGGGAATGAGATGAGATGGGGATGGGATGGGGATGAGATGGGGATGGGGATAGAGATGGGATGGGGATGGGATGAGATGAGATGGGGATGGGGATGGAGATGGGGTGGGATTGGGATTGGGATGGAGTGGGATGGGGGTGGGGATGGGGATGGGGTGGGATGGGGTTGGAGATGGGGTGGGATTGGAATGGAGTGGGATGGGGAGGGGATGGAGATGGGATGGGATAAGGAGGAGATGGGGATGGAGATGGGGAGGGGATGGAGATGGGATGGGATGGGATAAGGATGGGATGGGGATGGGGATGGAGATGGAGATGGGATAGAGTTGGGATGGGGATGGGGTGAGACAGGGATGGAGATGGGGAGGGGATGGGGAAGGGATGGGATGGGGATGGGCATGGGGATGGGGTGGGGTGGGGACGGAGATGGAGGAGATGGGGATGGAGGAGATGGGGATGGAGGAGATGGGGATGGAGGAGATGGGGATGGAGATGGGATGCAATGGGATGTGGTGGAGCAGAGAGACGCTGCTTCTGCCAGTGGGGTAGTGTGGGATGGGATGGGAGTTGGACTCGATGATCCTTGTAGGTCGCTTCCAACTCGGGACGTTCTGTGATTCTGTGGGATGGGATAAGATGCAGTGGGATGGGATAGAATGGGGTAGGATGGGATGCAGTGGGGTGGGACACAGTGGGATGTGACATGATATGTTGGAGCAGAGTGATGCTGCTTCTGCCAGGGCGATGGTTTGGGATGTGATGAGACGGGAGTTGGACTCAGTGATCCTTATGGATCCCTTCCAACTCGAGACATTCTGGGATTCTGTGGGATGGGATGAGATGTGTTGGGATGGGATGGGTGGAACAGGATGGGATGGAGTAGAGCAACACTGCTTCTGTCAAGGGGATGGTGTGGGATGGGATAAGAGTTGGACTCAATGATCCTCGTGGGTCTCTTCCAACTCTGGATGTTCTGTGATTCTGTGGGATGCGATGAGATGGGATGCGATAGAATGGGATAGACCACAGTGACACTGCTTCTGCTATGGACATGGGATGCGATGGGATGGGAGTTGGACTCTGACTCGTCCTTGTGGGTCCCTTCCAAACCTGGTCATTCTGTGATTCTGTGGTTCTCAGGGGTGGGATGGATGGGACAGGATGGGATGGGATGGAGCAGAGCGATCCTGCTTCTGTCAGGTGTGTTGGCCCTGGGATGGAGGCCCTGGCCCAGGTTGCCCAGAGCCGTGGTGGCTGCCCCATCCCTGAGGTGTTCAAGGCCAGGTTGGATGGGGCTTTGTGCAGCCTGATCTAGTGGGAGGTGTCCCTGCCCATGGCAGGGGGTCAAACTGGATGGGCTTTAAAGGCCCCTTCCGACCCAAAGTACTCCATGATTCTATGATTGTCAACCTAGAGATGAGACAAGGCAGTTGGGTTTCAGGGAATGGTCTCTGTGCAGATGCCTTTTGACTTAACTTTGCACAAACACATTTGCAAGATCAAGGAGTGAAGACAGTAGAAGGGATTTGGTGTTTTATTTTTGTTGCCTTTAAAAAAAAAGAGCCTGCTCTGGCTGTATTAATGCTTGACAGTGAGTCAGGAATGGAGACTGAAGAAGGAAAACAAATGCAGTTGTGCGCTTGTCTTTGCCTTCTGGGTGGCTCTGACAGTGTCATGTGGAAATGGTAAACAGAAGCTATGCTGATATAGAATTTATCAGCACAGATTTCGATTCTCTAGAATCACGCTTTTGGCTTGTAAGCTTCTTGCTTAACAGTGAAGTTTGTTTCCTAAGGACTGAGGTGTGTGGCAGGAGCGTGGTATGGAGCTTGTTAGTGGAGCAGCGCACGCTTTCATTTAGCTGTCGGTCCAAGTGTTCAGGTCCAGACTTCATTGCCTTTGGGAAGACGTGTTGTGTAGGGGAGCGCTTCTGAGCCTTGCTAACCACCTAACCTCTTAAAACACACCTGAGGGCTGCTTGATGTCTTTGTGACAAATAATCTGCTGATCATCTCGTGTGGAACAGGTCTGGTGGTTGTTATTCACCACAATATAAAATATAGGACGAGCCTTAAGTGTTAATTTTTACCCTCCTTTGGTTGTGTACTTGAAAGCCTGGGTACAGCTTTTGGTTTCCACCCAGGAACCATCTCTTGCGTTCTCATGGGCTTATCAGGTGAAGAAACGTTGATGTAGGGTGCATGGAAGAGCTTTGACTTGCCTGTCAGTCAGCGTTGGGACAGTTGACAAGGGCTGCTTTTGAGAGCACTTGGTGTTTTAATATTTCAGATGCTGACTTAAGCGGGACACGGTTCTGGAGGGGGTGTTGTGCTCCCATCTCTGCTACTGAGAGCAATACCTCACCTGCTGGTTTTGGCTGTTATTTTAGCTCTTCATTTACTTAGAGAGGCTGCAAGCCAGTCCTGGAACCTCTGTTAGAAGCAATCATCTGTTACTAAAACCCCTCAGTTTTCATGTACTCTTTCTGCTTTCCAATCTGTCTCATTAGCACTACATGACATTGCAGTATCAGAGTTCCTCAATCCATTAGCTGTGGTGTGGCCAGCAAAAGTGTGAGGCTGCGCCTCGAATCCTGGGGTCAGTTTTGGCCCCTCACTGCAAGAAAGACCTTGAGGGGTTGGAGCGCGTCCAGAGAAGGGAACGGAGCTGGGGAAGGGGCTGGAGCCCAGGGGTTCTGGAAGCAGCTGAGCTGTGTTTAGCCTGGAGAAGAGAAAGCTGGTGGGAGACCTAATCGCTCTCTGCAGCTCCCAGAAAGAAGGTTGGGGTGAGGTGGGTGTTGTGTCTTTTCTCCCATATAACAAGTGGTGGGATGAGAGGAAATGTCCTCAAGTTGCACCAGGGCAGGTTTAGAGTGGATATCAGGAAAAATTTCTTTACTGACAAAGTGGTGAAGCCCTGGCAGAGGCTGCCCAGGGCAGTAGTGGAGTCTCCATCCCTGGAGGTGTTTAAAAAACATATAGATGTGGCACTTTGGGACATGGTTTAGTAGGCAGAGTGGTGTTGGTCTGACAGTTGAACTGAATGACCTTAGAGGTCTTTTCCAACCTTAACAATTCTATGATATTATGAACTTTATTATGAACTCATCTTCCACACAGATATTCTGTTTGCATTAATGCTTTAAACAGCCATGAATCAATTTTCCGCGTTCCTGGTGATTATCACTTAGTCACTGTTACAGACCGGTGTAGCTGTGTTGAGGTGATGTGCTGCTGGTGTTTGGTGAACTGGGATTTGGACTGGATTTATGATCTGGCTGGTTTTCCAGGAGCATTTCTGTGGTCATTACGCTGTCATTAGGGTACGTCTGGGCACGGCAGGGGGCTTGGAACTGAATGGGCTTTAAAGTCCCTTCCAACGCAAACCATTGCACGGTTCTATGATTTCTGTGGCAGTCAAGGAAGCAGAAGGAGGTAGGGAGAGACAGAAGAGAGCAAACCCAGAGGAGCCTGGAGCAGAGGTGAAGGAAGAAGGTGAAGCACTGTGCAGTGCTACAGACTAGGAGAAGTCTGGCTTGAGAGCTGCCTGGAGGAGAAGGACCTGGGGGTGTTGGTTGACAGCGACTGAACATGAGCCAGCAGTGGCCCAGGTGGCCAAGAAGGCCAATGGCATCTTGGCTTGTACCAGAAACGGCGTGACCAGCAGGTCCAGGGAGGTTCTTCTCCCTCTGTACTCGGCACTGGTGAGACCGCTCCTCGAATCCTGTGTTCAGTTGTGGGCCCCTCACCACAAGAAGGATGTTGAGGCTCTGGAGCGAGTCCAGAGAAGAGCAACGAAGCTGGTGAGGGGGCTGGAGAACAGGCCTTATGAGGAACGGCTGAGAGAGCTGGGGGTGTTTAGCCTGGAGAAGAGGAGGCTGAGGGGAGACCTCATTGCTCTCTCCAACTCCCTGAAAGGAGGTTGTGGAGAGGAGGGAGCTGGGCTCTTCTCCCAAGGGACAGGGGACAGGACGAGAGGGACTTGTTGCTTACTCAGCAGCCGGAGCTGCTTGCGTTGCGTCCATCCCAGCGGCTCCGTTGCATCTCTTCCCATTGGGCAAACCCAGCCCTGCCCGTGGGGCTCCTGCCAGGCTCTCACACCCCTGCTGGGTGGAGGGCAGCCCAGCGTCACCACTCAGCTCGCTGATTCACAGGTGCCAGAAAGCGCACGGCACATGTTTGGGACCGCATCGGTTTATGTTTCATCTCAAACAACTGTTCTAATTAGCACTGGATGAAGATGTAGATAAACATTCTAGGGAGGTGGAGGGGATGTGTTGTAAGGCAGCACCCATTGCAGGGCATGTTTGACACACGCTGGAGCTCAACTGCTCCGAGAGCAGTAATTGAGTCCCAACCAAGTGAGGCTCTGGCTGCATACAGGGCTGAAGGAAATAGCTTCTGGGATGGAAGGCACGCAGGGAGCAAGCAGGAACTTCTGGGATGAAGAAGATGCCCTGCCAAGTGTCTGCTACTGCCCACTCTCCTGTGTCTCGAAGTGGGTCAGTGGGGTTTGGTGTAGCTCACTGAGGTGTTCACCTTGGTCTCTGAGAAGACTTGGCTCTCAACGCTGTCTCCTTTACTCCGTCACCTGTGAACTTTGGTGGTTGGGCACATACAGGTGGTGTCGCCAGGCCTGGCTGAACTTGGTGGCTTAGGGACGTAGCTCAAGGAGGTGAGCCAGCCAGCGATAGCTCCCGGCCACGGGCAGCTTAGGGAGGTTGCCCATTCTTGCACAGTCTCGCTGAAATCCTTGGAGGAAGGAGCTCTGAGCACAGGAGGGACATAGACCTGTCAGAGCCAGTCCAGAGGAGGCCACAAAGTTGGTGCGAGGGCTGGAGCTGAGAGGAGCTGTTCAGCCTGGAGAAGAGAAGACTCTGAGGAGACCTTATTGCAGCCTTTCAGTACTTAAAGGGGGCTGATAAGAAAGATGGGGAAAAACTTTTTAGCAAGGCTTGTGGCAACGGGACAACAGGTAACGGTTTTAAACTAAAGGAGAAGTTTAGACTAGATATTAGGAAGAAAATGTTTTTGCTGAGGGTGATGAGGCCCTGGCCCAGGTTGTCCAGGGAGCTGGTGGATGCCCCATCCCTGTAAATATTCGAGGTCAGGTTGGATGGGGCTTTGAGCAACCTGATCGAGTTGAAGCTGCCCCTGGTCATTGCAGGGGGGTTGGACTGGATGACCTTCACGATCCCTTCCAACCCAAACCACTTCCTTGGAGTGACATTTGTCTAGCGTGGGTATGGAGAGCAGTTGAAGATTATCCACGGATTTTTTCATGGGCCACTTCTAGACCCAGTCTGTAACTGCCTGCTTCAAAGGATGCTGGGTTTCCAGAAGATAAAAAATGCGGTTGGCTTTTTTTCGTGGTTTGGTGAGTTGTTTGGGTATTTTTTAGTGTTTTACTTTTGAAACAGCCTTAAATTGGGTAACTGGATTAGCAAATTGCTGCTGGTTTTTACAAGGGTGATTCAGGCTAGTGGAAAGCTTAATTGCTGTGCTATTAATCTCTCATTACCTTGCAAAATGCATGGCAGAACACCGTAGGTATTTGAGGATGAGGCAGTGGGTTCAATGTGACCATAAGGAATTGGAAGTGAGCCTCCAGATTATGAGGTCTCTACAAATACTGTCTGCACGAGTGGAGGAGGCTGTTCTGACGTGATCTGATGGGTTTCTCTTCCCCTTAGATCAGCGTGGCCGAGTCCAAAACACCAAACCCCTTTTTGACAAAAGCTGTTTCTAAAATGCTCATTCCTGCAATGAAGGATCTAGAGCCTGGATTCCTTCCCTCTCTGTCAGGGTGGCAGGAAAAAAAACGTGCCTTCAAGGTGCTGTCTGCTTAATCCAGGTTATTTTTTCTTCCCCCCCCATCCCCATTTTGTGTGACTTGGGGCAAGAGCTCCATTCCTGCTCACCTTCTGGAAAGGAGAGCAGGGAACTTCATTTCTACAGGGGTAATTATAATGGTTTAGATTGGTGTGTAGCTGTTAGTGAGTTATCTGAGGGCTCCGGAAATGTGTCAGGGCGGCTGGGTCATGTTTCTCACGTAGCACTTTCTTTTCTCTCTGTACATAATGACATAGTGAAGGTTGGAGTCACACCTTTGCTTTGGAATCAGGGAGGCTTTTTCTTAAGGCTTGCAGGATTTTCCTCTCTTTCCTGGTTCTGACTGATGAAATTTCTGTGACTTTGGTCATAAAGAATCATATATAGAATCACTGAGGGAGGAAAAGACCTCTAATCTCCAACTGTCAGCCCAACCCCACCGTGCCTGCTAAACCATGTCCAGAACTGCCACTGCTACATTTTTCCGAACCCCTCCAGGGCTGGAGACTCCACCACTGCCCCAGGCAGCCTCTGCCAGGGCTTCACCACTCTTTCAGTAAAGAAATTTTTCCTAATATCCAATCTAAACCTACCCTGGCATAACCTGAGGCCATTTCCTCTCATCCAGTCACCTGTCACTTGGGAGAAAAGACTCCACATCCACCTCACCACAACCTCCTTTCAGGACCTGTGGAGAGCAATGAGGTCTCCCCTCAGCCTCCTTTTCTCCAGGCTAAACAGCCCCAGGTCCCTCAGCCACTTCTCATAACCCTTGTTCTCCAGCCCCTTCTCCAGCTCCATTCCCTTCGCTGGACACTCTCCAGCCTCTCAAGGGGAGGGAGCTGCTCGTGCTGGTGTTTCCAGGCTTATTCTGCTTGTCTTTGCTTTCTTGTAGGGCAGAGAGTGGGCATAAACCCCTAGAACAGCAGTGTGAGGTGCATCACTTCCACACGCTCTGCTACTGGGAGTTTAACAAGCTTTCTGGGACAGAAGTGGCAAGAGGGTTTCTTATCATCATCCCTGGAGGTGTAAAAGGCGAGATTGGACGAGGCTTTCAGCAACTGGATCCAGGGGGAGGTGTCCCTACCCGTGGCAGGGAGTTGGATCTGGATAGACTTTAAGGTCCCTTCCAACCCAACCCGTTCTGTGATCACGAACTCTGTCAACATCCCATTCTTTGCTTCCTAAATCAACAATTTCAGTTTAAAAGAACCCCTGAATTTGTCTTACACCGGGCAACGGCAGCTTGCTGCGTGTTTTATTGCTACATCAAAATCCAGAAAAAGTCCCTGGCGTGCTGTTGGGAGGGGATGAGAAGCAATACTCATCATTTTGGCCTGGGTGATTTCCCCAAGCACTCATCAGGGGGATGGGAGGGAAGCAAAACGACTTCTTTGTTGTGCAACTTTGTCATCTGGACGGTAATGTACGTGTCAGGAAGCCATAGCTGAATTTGTACTACTTTTTTTTTTTTTTACTTTTTTTTTTTTTTTGTTCCCTTCAAGGCTTGCACATAGCTTCTTGAGTTGTTCAGGATGATGCAAGAACGTTTTGGCTTTCTGCATCAGATTTAGAGCAAACGTCTCATGCCAAACGGCTCTGTGAGGCGGGGAGACTGCCAGTTGCTGTGGCTGTGGTTAAATCAGACAAATGGTTTGGGTTGGAAGGGACCTCAAAGCCCATCCAGTCCCACCCCTGCCATGGGCAGGGACACATCCCACTGGATCAGGGGCTCCAAGCCCCATCCAACCTGGCCTTGAACCCCTCCAGGGATGGGGCAGCCACCCCTGCTCTGGGCAACCTGGGCCAGGGCCTCCCCACCCTCACAGGAAAACATTTCTTCCCAAGATCTCATCTCAATCTCCCCTCTTTCAGCTTAAAACCATTCCCCCTCATCCTACCCCTCGCTCCCTGATCAAGAGCCCCTCCCCAGCTTTCCTGGTGGTTAATGATAGTAAACTTGATGATTTAATGACGGTAAACTTATCTGGTTGACTCACCGCCAAACAGAAAGAAAACAGTGAATTGTTTTGTTGCCTGCAGTGTTAAAAAGTACTGGCTATGTGGTTCATATCCTTATTTTATCCACCAGGTAACTGGTCATTTAGATGACTGCACCTGTGATGTGGAAACCATCGATGCCTTCAACAACTACAAGCTTTTTCCTAGACTGAATGAGCTTCTGGAAAGTGACTATTTTAGATACTACAAGGTAATTTTCTCACACCTCCTTTTGCTGTATTACTGCATCAATTTTGAATGCTGCTGCTTTGATTTTTTAAGTTTTCCTTGAAGTTACTGCTGTTCTTTTTAAAACCAAGTGCCCCCATTTTAATACTGATTTTTAGCAATGCAGTCAGACTCTTACCTCGTTAGGAGAATCTTAATGTGAGTCAACATACTTCTAAAAGGCATTGGATGTTTTTAAAGGTAGAGAATGGAAGATTTCAGTTGGAAGGGACCCACAGTGATCATGCAGCTCAGCTGCCTGCTCAATTTGGGGCTGACCAAAAGTTAAAGCAAATTATTAAGGGCGTTGTCCAAATGCCCCTTAAACACTTAGAGGCTTGGGGCATCGACTGCCTCTCCAGGAAACCTATTCCAGGGTTTGACCACCCTTTGGATAAAAAAATTCATCCTAATTTCCTAGTACTTTTTTATGCATTTTTTCCCTCTTAACAACCGAAGGAGCAGACCAATGAAATTACTTCTCTTGAGCTGGGTCTCAAAAATGGTGATGACTGGGGAACCCCGTGGCATAATGGGAGTATCCTTGGTGTCTCCCCATCAGCATGGAAAGCCTGATTTGGTTACCAAACCATCAGGTGCTGTTTCTGACCATCATTGTTGGATGGATTCTTCTCCATTCAGTGAGACTACATGTGTGTGACTGAATGTGGGGTTTGTTTGAGTGTGTTTGGGCTCTGTGGCAATGTTTTACCTGTCAAACACACATAGTGTTTGCAGAGAGGGAACAGTGACTGCTGCCTGATTGTTTCTGCAGACAAAACAGGTGTTCACTCTTCTGTAGGAACTGTTTAGAAAGGTCCTAACTTCCCTGCACTGCAAACTAGAACGTGCCTGTGTGTAAAATCACTGGTGTAGAGCTCCTCCCTGCTCCCCCTCTCTGCCAAACCCACAAAGTCTCATTAACTGTTAGTTGGTTTGGAAGAACGATGCGTGATACCAACTTACGGAAAAGACAGTGTAGGATTTGTTAAAAAAGTTGATGTTCTTTCCCTTCCGGTGCTGGGTTTTGTAGCAAAAATACTAATATTGGTCTGAATGAAGCGTGAATGGAGATGTCTGTGTGTGAAAGCACTGGAAGAAACTGCAAAGTGAGGATTAAGGGGGTAACCTGTACTGATAACAAGGACGTTGAGCAATAGCGATCGATTTGGTAAACACCAAGAAATTCTTTGTTCCCATCAAGCCCACACCAGCGGGTCCAGAACACAGATGACTTGACAGCCCACGACCTGCTCTCTGAGCACGGGAGGAAGGCAGCCAGGCCCCAGCACGTCCTCTTCCTGCTCCTCTAACGAGAAGGTGTAGTCACCAGATGTCCAAACCAAAGAAATTAAACCAATGGGTAGCAAAATTCCCCTAGGATTCACAGAGAAGGAAGTGAGCAATATTCCAAGGCCAAACATTGTCCCATAGTCACTGTTGGCTCCTGAAGGCTACAAACTGCCTGGCCAAACCACAGTTCTGTCATTGCTCAACAGGAGCCACAGGATGCGATCAGGAATCAGTAGCCTGTGTGTCATCTTCTGCGTTACCACAAACAGTCCTGCCCAGGCTCTGCAGGCACATCCATCTCACATACGGAACAAGCGAATAAACGTGATCAGGTTTCTTAAAATACATAACACAATCTGTTTCCACTTTCACTGCTCTCAACTTCGAGCTAAGTGTTGTTGTTTGAAGTCTTGCACTGAGAAATGTCCTGGTGGACTGTGGTGTGGAGGGTTGGCTTGGTTGCATCGCAGGAATGTGTAACAGGACAATGTGTTGTTTGTAGGTAAATCTAAATAAACCGTGTCCTTTTTGGAATGACAACAGTCACTGTGGAATAAGAGACTGTGCTGTAAAGCCCTGCCCATCTGTAAGTACCCAGTCCATTCTTTTACTCCTTCTCTGTATTTGGCTTTTGTAGACCAAGAGGAGGAAGCAGGCGTAGGAGTTATTCTTCTCCTTCTTGTAGCTGTGGCAAAACTGTGGCTCTGACAGAGCTTTTCTAGGTGCAGTAATTCTGGGATCCAGGAGAAAGGCCAAGATGCTACGTTCTGAAAGTTTAAAGAAAGTCTTTTAAAAGGAGATCCTCTGTGAATGGCCAAAAACTTGCCCTAATCACTCTTCTGCGTTTGGTGTTAGTGAGATGGGGCTTGAGCAAATCCACTGTTGTTCCAGGAAGTGCTTCTGGTCTTAATTGCCAGGATATTCACCCTGTTGGCCCAAGAGCTACACCGTGATTTGCAGTTTTGGCTGACAAATTTGACCAGGTCCTTTCCAGCCCTCTCCGTGTGTGAAATGGCTCTTTCAGAATCCTCTGTTTCTCAGTACAAAAGCAGACACTCCTGTCCCTGCGTCCTGCACAGAAGGGTTTGGTTTGCTGAAAGAAAGCATCTTGACTGCAGGTGTCTGCCTGAAAAGAAGGGGCTGAGAAAGTGAGTGAATCAGAACTCGTCTCCTCAGCCTTCAACTCCTCTACCCCTCTAAAAAGAGTCCTTCGCTTTCCTGTTCTCCAAAAAGCTGCTGTTGTGTGAACCCAAAATGAGATCACGATCCCTGCTCCCCTTTAAAATAACCCCAAATTTTGTTTAAATACTATTTTCCTTAAAAAAGCATGGCTTTGGTAATGATGGCTACCAAAGAAGTAGGAATCATAGAATCATAGAATCACCAGGTTGGAAAAGACCCACCAGATTATCAAGTCCAACCACTCCTATCAAATGTTACAATTAGGTTTATTAACTAGAAGTTAATATTAACTAGAATTTAGTAAGTATTAACTAAAGGTATTCTGGTATATTAACTACAAGTTGCACTCATTATAATAACTGTGTCACTGCTGTTATTAATTATTCTGGTTTGGGTCCGTTTCATTCTGAAAGCAACAAAAATAACACTTACTCATTGTTTAATTTTTCTTTTCCTATGCTGCTTGCCATCGCAGTATTTGCTCTGGCAGCAGAGAAGTGGTTTTACTGCCTTCTTTCTTATAGGAGAGATGGAAGTTGCAGAGAATTTAGGGCCTATTGTCTCATGCATAGTGCTTGGGTTGTGTGGGGCTGACATTATGGGATGGAGTGGCAAAAGGGATGTTTTGGAATGATGTGTATCAGAGCCTGGCAGATGCTGTATCTGAGGAGGCCCCTGGGCTCCTCCCAGGAGTGTCGGCATCTCCGGGAACCAGGATGCCAGGGAGCAGCTGACCAGAGGCAGTTCCAGGTCCTCTGGAGTTTATATTGGCTTCCCCAGCCTCACACTTGGGTAAGCAAAACCAAACCTGACATCGCGTCCCTGGAAGGCTGCTGACCTGCTTGGGAAGAAGAGTCTTGTGAAACATCAAAATAAACCACTGAGAGCATTGCTTAAACCTTAGGCTGTGGAGGAGCCAGAATGGGTTGTGGTGTAAGTGTAAAGAACAGTCTTTGATGGAACAAAGTGGT